>NW_018020600.1:972378-1093654 GCF_002006095.1 Pseudomyrmex gracilis
TGAGGGAGGGTCACTGACCTCGGCCGCGTGGCCTTGGCGGGGCATTGACCTCGGCCGCGCGGCCTTGACGGGGCATTGACCTCGGCCGCGCGGCCTTGGTGGGGGGAGGGTCACTGACCTCGGCCGCGCGGCCTTGGCGGGGCACTGACCTCGGTCGCGTGATTACGGTATATATATATATACATATATGCGTATGTGTGTGTATTATATATATATATATCACGTGTTGTTTTTCCACTTCTCTCTCTCACTATTTTTTGAGTTTGATTTTCATGCGTTATTTCTAACATTTCTCATATATGTATTATATGGTTTATAAGACGCGTATATACTATCTGTCATCGTGGTGACAGGTTGTGTTCACTGACAACACGTTAAATAAAAATAACAATAGCGTGCGTGTAGCGCGCGCCTGTGTTGTGCTAGTAGAGTGAAAAGTGCGTGACATGTAAAAAACTCTGATTAGTGAACATCGTGTAATTTTAATGCAATTCAATATCATTTATTTTTATTTTACAAGTATTGCGGTAAAACGTATATACGCGATATCGTTTCCTTGAAATTCAGAGAATTGAGCTCTCACTAATATAAATGTACTCTTTTGTAAAAAGCGCGATGGGCCTATATAGAAGTAGATGGGGAGATTGTATCGGAAGAGAAGCGCGCAAGAAGCTCCCGAAGAAAATCATCAGGAAAATGGTACATAGTAGAAAGCTTTGCTCGTTCGTACGATCAGCGGCTTCGTACTACAGGAAGGTCAGTAATTGGCTGTTACATTTTAAACAACCGACCGCATGAGCTTTAATTTACTTTTATTTCCGCCCGGGGAATTTTCGTTCCCGCTTTCACGGAGGTTTATAACTGGACCCTACCACCGCCCAACATTGGCTGCATCGTGTGAAAAAAAAAAGAGACTTTTTAGTGCACTATTTTCATCCGTCGTTCTTTTGCACTCGATCCCGGGAAGCTCCCGCAGCTGCTTAGGGAATTTTAAGTAGTACAGCGAAGCGTGCGAAATATCTGCTTTTATACCGTCTAATTATATTTTTTGAATATAAAAAAGCGCAATATGATTTTACAATTACTTATTTAGACCGTGCTTTATATTCTCTCTTATTTCGTGATTGTTCGAAAAATTTTGTGATTATTTAATTGCAGTATGAAACTAAGATTAAGTAAACAGATATACGTTCTCTAATTCTTCTGAAAAAATAAGGATATAAAAATTGTAATAATATTAAACAAAAGAATATCTTTGAAAGGACTAGAAGAGCGTTATATTTCTATTTAAACAAAAAACGACAAAAGAGTTTTCAGAAAAAAAATATAAACCATCCTCTCGAATATAATTTCTGCGATCTTCGTAGACGTTAGGTAGTGTAGTGCGAGAAGCGGAGAAAGCCTGATAAACTTTTCACATGTTACCGTGTAATAGAAAAGTTTGGATATAATTTTGCTGTGTGTCTGTGTATATCACAGCAAGAGAAAAAAATTAATAAACCGGTTGAGAGAACATTCGGTGCACACAAAGAACGGTGCGGGTAGAAAATATGTTATGAAAAAAAAAAAAAAAAAAAGAAAGAAAGAACGCGCGAGCGCTCAATGTCGGTTGCTCTTTTCAAGTAGATACGTCGAAAAATATCCGGACGAGCGATAAGCCGCTATTTACGTATGCTCCAACTAACTTACCGTCCGTGTCATAGCCGTGTTACTCACGGATAAGCGTGCGAGAGATACGCTAAAACCGTGCTCGAGGAGCTCGCCCTCGAAAATAGGTGGGTATCGTAACGATACTTCGGAAGAATCCCAGCGCGCAAATAAAACTGATAGCGAACGTCGGGCCAAACGCGGGTTGCCATTTCTTTTTACCGCATAGAGCTTAACCGATGCTGCTACCTCCATCCCGGGAATAGTTGGAAATAGGAATACGGCGGAGAGACATGACAGAGAGAAGAAGAAGAAGAAGAAGAAGAAGGGGCGGAAACTGAACTAGTGTTGGAGCTATCCCCATAAATATTAATTGAGTCCCTATCGGTGTCGTTGCGATGGCGCGCCGAGATTTCAAACGATGTGTCGTTCGACAGAAAACGAAAATCCGCAGGCCGCAAGCCCATAAATCTCCAAGTTTCTGCGGCTGTCTGCGCCAACTCGCGCACAGTGACGAGGAGAAGGGAAATTGGGGAAAGGTTGATGGCCCGCTGTTGCAAGCCCTCCCGCGATCCCGTTGCCACTTTATCCTTTCGCTCTCTATTATGTTACTTGCGCACGGCAGCTTTTGGATTATCCGAGAAAGGCTCGGCCCCGCGAGCTCTGTGTGTTTGTTCTAGCGCTTGTTCTAGGTGCCTGCTAGATGCGTGTTCGTAGTTTGCCCGTGCGAGTTTGCAAGCTTATCAACCTCGCGAATATATCTTCGCAATTTCTCGCTCGCGTGACGAGAGCGTAATATATGGAAAAAACTTATCCGAGAGAAAAAGACATATTTTATCGCGTATTTTAATCCTCATTGTGCGCGCGTTTTACGAGAAGGAGTTTTTTTTTGACAAAAATGTGCGGGAATCGAATGAACGTTGTCCGGTACGTTTCTCGAGCACGTTCCTCAAGATATGAAGACACTTTTCTGCTACGTTACCAATCGAACAAATGGTTGACGATGGTAATGCACTCTCTAAACGATTGCCTTTCTCGTACTGAATCTCGATTGCCGAAAAGTAACGCGGCGAGCAAACGCAGACTGACGTATAGGTTGCAGTCCTCGCAGATTGCATTCCGAGCTATCCAACGAGAAATAGATTGTAGTCAATTTCTCGAGTGCATTCGCTGAATGCAAGTCGAACGACGAGATATCGTTGTTGAAATTCGAAAAACACCAAGCACAGAAGCACAGCATATTTGTTGGAGATAATACTAACGGAAACAAAAGAACTCTCTCTCTCTCTCTTTCTCTCTCTTTTCCTTTTTTTATATTAGCTACCAGCACATATAAATATGTTCTTTTTTACGTTAAATATTAGTACATATCTACACATACATATATTTTAATCCTCCTAACCAAACATGTATTCCCTTTAATAACTAAAATTTCATACTGCGAGCCGCGTGAAAACACAAGCGTTCATTGCTGCTGTGGATTCGACGCTACCTGCTGTTAGCTGCTGCTGCTACTAACAACGAGATATCTGCAATGCTATTTACAACACGGATCATACGGCTTAAAGCGCCGCAACGCTGATCCACCTGACGAAAAATATGAAAGAAAAAAGAAGATGGGAGAAATGAAATTTTGATGCACGCACCGCGCGCGCGACGAAATAAGCATCATCGGTCGTCTGCCAAGAACGACTTAGACGAGACGACGTCTCGCGATAGCGACTGATTGACGGCAATAAAGCGCTATCTGGCTTCCACTCCGAGTCACTTAACCGTCTGCGAGGACATTTAAAGTCCTTAGAAGCGCGGACCATCCGCGCTATAAAACACTGCCTCTCCATCTCCCGCCGCAGCTACTTATTATAACGACATTATTCTCGCTCTCCCTCATTAGCTATCCTATCAACGACACTTCCTACCACCCCTTTCCCGTTTTAAACTCGCTCATAGCTGACGACGCCATCGGGATAAGTAGGAGACGTACTTTTTTTCCGCCTCTTCATCTCCTCCCCTTCTCACTCTTTCTCTCTCTTCTTCTTTCTCTCACTTACTTTCGTGCTCATCCCTTTCTCGTCGTTCTTCTCGCCGACGCGCCGCGACGATCGTGACTGAATTAATTTCGGTTCGATGCGCGTAGTCGGTCGTAATCCATTTATCTCAAGAACGAGTTGTTACGCCGTAACTACCTGCCCTTAGCGATAGTAGGAAACAGGGTATTATCATTCGCGCGAATATCAGATTCTCGTCACTTTGCATAAAGTGCACCGGTAACACACACGCACACACACACACACAGAATAACAGGGCGGAATTAAACAATTAAAATTATTAGTGCTTGTCACCAATAGAAATATGTCATTTGCATATTTTGTCAGAAATTTGCACTTAAAACACGCGTATCGCGTGCGTAGAAAGTTTAGAAAATACAGCTACGGAGATTAATTGTTATTCTACGTGATACAATGAGTGCAAATAAATTAACGTGACTATAATGTAATTGAGTGATATTTTGCGATTAATTGACGCTCAATTAAATTCGAATAAGGGTTTGGTTTATTTACTTCTCTCAAAATCTGCGATGTGTTAACACGCGTCACGGCGATTAATTCAATATGTCGCTTGTGCGCACACATGTGCGTGTATCGTACAGGATTAATCAAACCTGCTCCGTATCTAATCATATAACATAATCCTACTGGTTACCTAAAATTAACGTTCAAACGCATTTGACGCAATGCTCACTCGACATTTTCATGGTTGACTGGTTAATCTCTGTAACATGGTGAGAATTTAATAGTAAAATGCATTGATCGAAATACAAAACCGCACACAAAATAGAGAGTAGAGATATATTATTTATCTATTATTTATATAGAGAGGATTTTGTTAGAATTGTTTCAAAATTTGCTACATATATTTAATCTTAGTAAAAAGATTAATAATAATTAAACTCTAATGTGTGTGTGTGTAATAAATCGAACATTGTATTATTTTGACTGTGTAGAGATTTATATGTCTCTTTCTTATGCCAGTCGTGTACGTTGCGCGAATTTCAAGATTCAATAAACTTTCTTGTTCACCTCCCCGATCGGGATTTTTTCCAGCGCTGCATGCAACCACTCTCGTTTTTCCAACGAGAAAGTCCTAAATCCTGCACGACGCAGAATTTCATCGATATTCTCTAATAAATTCGAATGGGTCGTTCAGAATCTCCTCACTGTTTGTGTGTGTGTGTGTGTGTGTGTGTGTAAATATTCAAAGTTTTTATTCCAATCAGTTTTTTCCTCTTGCTTTTCTCTTACTCGTCTCTCGGTTGCCTCAAACATAGCATCGCAAGAATAAAGGAACAATCGAAGTTTTACTTGAGATGGATTTCCAGGCAAGAAGAAAAAAAACTTTCTTGATGTATTCGAAGAGGCTCGTGCACGACCTGAAATCGAATCTCAAAATTCTCGATGGGCTCATAGTGGTAAATTTCGAAGCCTCTTCTCGAGCAGTCTGTGATTTACGCTCGAAGTAAATCATCTCGCGTTACGCGTGCCTTTCAGTCCACAACGGACCCTGATCACCATTCAAGATGTAAAATTGCAATGAGGAAAAACAAGTCGACGAGCCGTCTATAAACCTGATTTCATGCATCATATAAATTATTTTGTTTCTTTACTGTCAGATTGCGATGTTTTCTCTCGTATGTTTATTAATTTTCGCCATATTTTGCAATAATAATTGCACGGCCTTGTGTATGAATACAGCAAGAAAATGTTTCTATATTCTCAATGACGTTGTGGCAAGCGGTAATTACACTTTTTTTCATTTTCCGACAAATGTGGTTACGATTATTAAATCATTATAGTTAAACGTTACATTAGTCTCTGCATGAAAGTTTATATAAAGGTGAGGGGGTCTACAGAGAGAATAAAGTAATCCACAGATACGTGCGTTCATTTTACGGAAACGTAACTTGTTTGTCAAACAGGATTGTCTGACAGCAGCGGCTTCATAAAGAGCGCAGAGCGTACAATGATGTTCGAGCTATTCAAGTACGACGGTCTTTTCACCGTCCAATTGTACAGACACGCGAGAACGTGCGACATGCGCGTGTACCGCCGACGACGACGTGCAAAGGTAGGAGAAATTAAATTAAATTTAAATTAAGTTCAATTAATTAAGCGGCTCTCCCCTCGTGGGAACTAGCGCTTCTACGCCCGCTCGTTGTCCTCGAAGTTCACCTCTCACGATAGGACCGCTCGGGAGGGTGGTGATTCTTGTCTGGCGCCGGATACACGCGCGCAGGAACTAATCTCTTTTAAATTAGTATTAAATTCTAAACGCTTCCGAGTCAGTACGTGGTATTATTAAATTCCGCTGCGGTGCCACGTGATGCTGCGAAATTTTCTCGCGCTTCGACCGAGTCGGCACCACCGCTCGATGTTTTACACCGATGATAAATACGATGGTACTCCTCTATTACTGGCTCCGCCAGCGTTACGGTTTCCGCAATATACGATGCGATCTTTCATCTCCAAAATTGTCTCGACGAGATTTAAAGACCGTTTCGAAACATCTGTGAATTTTTAATGATACGCGATTAATAACATCGCGTATTGAATTTTCATTGCAGTTACAATATCCTTGAGACATGAAAATCACCAAAAATATAAATAACGTATTTTGAATTGTTTATTTTTATGATGGATTTAAAATAAAAATAAGAAAATCTCAGAAAACAGACTCGCGTAATTAACATATAAGAAATTAATAATAAATACCATTTTTTTTCGTACGTATGTGATTGTAACAACGCAACAACAATTTAAATTTTATTCCGTTCTAAGCCTGCATTTTGCTACATATCTGGATCCAAAATCGCATACATTGGATCGAAACTGATGCTGTAAGTGACAGGTCGCAAGACACTGGCACCAAAAGAGATATACGATAACGGCGGACAATTCGGGTGAGCTTTCGAGCCATCGTCGGTACCGTGCCAAAGAGCCGAGACTATCTATACCGCCATTCCCGTAGCTACTGTACACATATATACACACAGTATATATATATATATATATGTACCTCGGTATTTAAGCAACCAATTACGTCGTACACCAAACGATCGTAACGGAAGATCGTAATATGGGAGCAGCGACTTTACGCCGGTGCTACCTTATAAATTTTCTAGAATTGGCCTGCGCTGTGTCGAAGAATCATGAGGCACGCATAGCCGGCAATAATGACACCGGGAGAGTGTGGTATTAAAATTTCTGACAAATAACACAAAAAAAAGTGCCGTCGTGCCGCCATACATTATGTGCGCCGCAAGTCGCCATGTGTGCTTTACACGCATTTTTTTCGCGCGCTAACTACCGACAGTGCGATCAATACTGTAATATCTTTTGCAACGCATTTGTGCTACGGGCGATTTAAAAAAATATATATAAATGATATATTCTGATAATTTAACATTTTTTAGTTTATTATTAAACTCCACAAGTTTATGTGTATAAAAAGCTCAAGTAAAATGCGATACAATGATGTTAGTGCGTCAAAAACATTAATATGCGCATTAATATATCAGTTTTAACAAAGATTAGTTCAGTGGCTTGAGTTATACATTTTGATGCAACTGAAAGTTTCTGTCTACTTTACAACAAGCGCATTTGTACCTACAGTGTTCTTTGCTCGCACTAATAGAGCGCATCTACAGCCTATGTTGCAACTTACAAAATATTTCCGAGAAGTTGTGGCTGTGCGCCGCGTTGAGGTCACGTTTCTGACCCTAGAAACCGACCTCACCGAGGCTAAAAAATGAATCTCTTTCACTGTAAGGCAAGATAAGTGCCAGAACGGTCATACATTTTTTATACAAAAAAATCTTCTTCTTGAAAACTGCTTTTTTCGATAAGCGAGATGATTGCGCATTAAAATTCTTCTATGAATTAAGCAATCGAGCTGTCTCGAGTAAATAAAGTGCTTTATAGAACTGCGCGTTCGGGACAGTAATGAAACTTTAACTTCGACAATCCAGCCTTCGGCATGCTTCTTCCCCTTGATGTTTTTCGTATGCCAATCCAAGTACACCCCTTAACGCATCCCTTGATCTCTTATATCCCGACTGCTCCGAAGTAAATAAATCACCACGTCGCCTCAATATGTTCAGCACCAAGCGGCGATTACTTACGTTAAATAAATAGACAATAACCACGGTGAGTATTGTGTTGAAGAACAACTCGTTGTTAACCAGCAGAAAAATCAACATTATTTCGGAATGATTTTATTATAACACACTTGGGTGCACGCATTTCAGTTTTTTTCAAAATAATTTTACAAGTTTATTACAGAAATAACTTTTCTTTTTTTAAATGTAATTTGTTATATCTAAAAATTACTATGTTTTTGTCTCTCTCTCTCTCTCTTTCTTATATTTTAATCATTCAAATTTTATATTCTCTTGATATTAGCGACAATGATTTGTTTAACTACAATAAAAAAATTAGAATCTAAAAAATTGAAACATATGCATTCAAAAACTTTGTACTATTGATTGTAGTGGTTTGATAAGTCGTGATTTGATAAATAAATTTACTTATTGATTAAAATTACACATATGAAGAGATCATTAAATTCACGTGTGAACCACAATCATAAGTAGTGATACGTTTGAAAGTGTTTTTGTTACACAACCGTTGTTATCTGAACATGATTATAATGTTATTGTAGATATTGAATTTTATTATCTTATATTACTTTTATTTTTTAATATAATCTTTGTACGATCGTGCGTAATTAATTGATTATACTTGTATGTGATGTTTTTCTGCGAATAATTATACATTATGATTATGAAACGCAACACACAAAGTAGTATATATAATTGTATATATAATTGTCCTTTGGACTAGGTTTTTCAATACGAGAAAAAACTATAAATTGATTAATGTACGTACGATCGTACAAAGTTTATATTTACAAATAAAAGTAATATAAGATAATAAAATTCAATATCTACAATAACATTACAATCATGTCCAGATAACAACGGTTGTGTAACAAAAACACTTTCAAACGTATCACTGCTACACCGAAAAAATTGTATTCTTGTTTTGAGGATATATATCCCACTTACTTTAAGTATATTTTATACTAAAATAGGCGTCAAGAAGAGTTTCTTATTTTAAGAGAAAAATCCTGTAAATAGTAATATTGATAAGAATATATACTGATTAAAATATAAAAAGCCTTTATAGAAAAACATATATATCTCACTATCACACACACACACACACACACACAAAAGACTATATTCTTAAATTAAGAATATATTCTTAAATAAAGAATATATTCTTATATAATTTCAGAAGAATATCATCTAAAATCTTTAAGAAGATTTTTTAAGTATAAAATCTTCTACTTACGAGAATATAATTTTTTTGGTGTATGATCGTGATTCACACGTGAATTTTTTTAATGATCTTCATATGTGTAATATATATATACATATAAGTAGTAAGAGATATTAAATCAAAAACTATCTTGAGACGAAAAGTGAAACAACAAAAATTTAAATATTCTTCTCTTAATATAATTGTAAGACAAAAATTAAAGTTTTCCGAAATATAACTTTGTGTTATATTTATTTTTAATACATAGAAAAGAAGCGCAAAAATAAATGAGTACAGCGATATGGATTTGGCGTGTCACATTTACGACGCTGACACGGCGTGGATAATCCGGGACATGGTATGATGCACAGCAAATCGGAAAAGAGGAAAGAATTCGATAGTCTTGCAAATAGAATCCGAACTGACGTAACAGAGAAAAGTTGCATGCAACGTAACATATCTCATATCGTGGTGACTTGTTTCATGCATATCTGTTTTAAATCTTTTTCTTTTGAGAGATGCGTAAAGCGAATAAAACGTATGTTTCTTTCTCTCTCTCTTTTTTCTCTCTCAGTTAAGTTCATATTCATATATCAAA
The DNA here is from genome assembly GCF_002006095.1 of Pseudomyrmex gracilis. Classification (NCBI taxonomy): domain Eukaryota; kingdom Metazoa; phylum Arthropoda; class Insecta; order Hymenoptera; family Formicidae; genus Pseudomyrmex; species Pseudomyrmex gracilis. The sequence continues at coordinate 982,003 of NW_018020600.1, forward strand.
TACATGAAGACATTTGAGGAGTGAAAATAATTTGTAAAATAATATGCAATAAAGATTTAATATAATATTCAAAAATATAAATGTTTGATACAAAAAAATCCACTCAATATGAAATTTAAATTTGTAATTTCTGAATAAGCAACTAAGATAAATCAATAGTATAACATGAAAACATGTAATAAATAAATAAATTTAACATTTGAAGATGTTTTTTGGGCTTGAATCGCGTTGGTGTCATTTTTATACTGACGTTTTGTGGACATTTTCTGATACAGTTCTTGAAATCCTGATGAAGTAAGCTGAAATGTTCACGAAATTTCGGTATAAAAATGACACTAACGCGGTTCAAACCCGAAAAATATCTTTAAATGTTAATACAACACACCGCGAAAGCATTAAATATCAGAATAAATGAATTTACTTACTAGTTAATTAGTGTTTTGTTGATTTTTACACTCGATAATATCCGTTTTTCGAACAACGTTTCTATGCAATACGCTCCTCACTCTGATGCGTGTATCACTTATTAATATATGTATCAATTCTTTTCAACCAATTTATATACAGCGCTCCAAGGTTACAAATGACGTAACAATAGTAAACGTAATGATAGCAACCTAATGGGACTTTTAAACAATACGTATTTTTATCGGAAAGAAAAAAATCTAAACCGGCTTTAACACTGCCGCGGCTGGCGGATAACTGAGCAGCGGATGCTTTTTGCCTTCTTATAAAACAAATTATTGAAAGCTAGGTAGTGTACATCAAAGTTGTGAGATAGCTCGTGATAATGTTGAGTGTAGGAAGGTTGAGGTTGAGTGTGTTTTTTTATTACAAATTTTAAATTATTATTACGTTATATTTATTAAATTAATATGTTATATATTCTCTATCATATTATTATATAACATATCTCTTAAATCATCACCGAGTATACTCAGAGATACCCATCTATTTGGAAGCCCTTGCAGTACATGTTATATTATAAAATCTAGTGCTCTCCATCTCTACAACTCGACTTTTATTTGAATGCTTGACATTTAATCGGTAATAATAAATATAGAAAGTATGTAAGTGTAGAAAGTAGTACAAGTATAGAAAGTAGTTTTATCTTGAGAGATGCGCAGTATTTATCAATAAAATGCTTTCTTTTATTGACACAATTATCATATATTTGAATGTTTGTTTCTCGATTATTCACGCGAAAGTTTAAATATATCGTAAATCGCATATAACAAAATATATATTCTACAAGTATATAAATATACTATACGAAGAATTCACGCATACACACTAAGTTTTTTTATTATTGAAATTTTTCGTCACTTGTTCACTCAATCTTTTTTCTCATATATGACTTTCTATAATAAGCTAAAAACATATAAAACATGAAGACAATTTGAGACATATATATATATGCCAACGGTTTCCGCGTTGGTTCGCAAGATGGTAGAAGCGCTTGAATCGTATGCACTAGCATAATAGAAAATTGGATCTGAAAGAAAAATGACATATAATTCTGATTTCCTGTGACAAACAAACCATGCATATTTTTAATAAGATTTTTTTTGTACAATTAAGTTTATTAAGTTTTATAATAACTCCGTTAAGCTATTGTATATTTACAATATTTGAAAATGCGAAACGTATTGCAGTGAAATCTGATTTCTAAAGAATCTATTTCGGGCAAAAATATTAGTAAACGTTTGCAACAAAGTATATAAAAATAACAAAGACACATAATATTTATAATGTAAGCTTGACAGACTCGATATACCCGTTTGCAAAAAAGAACACGCGCTTTTTGTTTTTCCCTCGTTCAACCTCTCGACGCAAATTCTAGAGAGCGCAAAAGCTCCGCGCGAAATTAAACAACCACGTAACCCGATAAATCGTTCCGTCGATATCGCCGGGAATAAAAATTCTCTGGTAACGGATTATTTAATTAAAAACGGTACCGCGAGCCTTCGTCCTCCCTTCTCTCAGTTTCCATCCCTCGTGTTACGCTCAAATGCAAACCGAATTGGGATTCGACGAGAGAACACGTGTGATTTTGCAAGCAACGCTTACGGAGCTTTTCAATCCCTCGTGAAAAGCCAGTTATCGAGTTATGAAATCGCTGTAACCACAATGAAGTCCGCGCATATAAACATGTATCGCGCAAAACGCGCAAACGTGTCCCGCGTGAATCTAGTAACCACACCAAAGGCCTTTGCACGTTCCAAGATTTTAGTCGTAACCCTAAGGTCGTAAGCAAATTAATCAATCACAGGTTAGCATTATTTTACGGTAGTGAGAATGTTGCTTGCAATTGGTTGGTTTGCTGTACGGTTATTGAGCGCTTTAAACACTTAAAAGCTCACGATCGTTTACTTTGGCGTTATAAGCACTCATAATAAACATAACATTGACAACATCGTTATATCTCATATTCACAATCACTTTGTAAGAAGCGAACAAACTACAGTTTATTTATAGTTATTAATTTACCGTTATTGGTAACTTAAAATTTTAAGTAAAGAATTTTAAATCGCTAAAAATATTTAAAGGCTATTCATAGAACATTTTTATCGAAGTGACAATATCGAAGTGATTAATTGCAAAGTAATTACGTACCAATTGCAAGAGAGTTATGTACTTCTTCCAAGGAGTGATTATCTTTTGTACTCTTGGTCCCAAACAAGCGCAGAGGTAGTATATGTACATTACTACGTGTACCGCGCAATTGGGCAACATTACAAAAGTCCACATACCACCTACACATTATTTTTATTATTTAATTATTATCTGCGAATATCACAATATAAAATGATTCGTAAAATCTTAATTTCTACTTATTGCAATTATTGCCATCATATTGCGTACCCGGTGCGTATTTGCAAGAGATCCACGCCATTAGGAGGGTTGATGTATGATGATGTACATGAAGAAATGACGTTTGATTGTATTTTTTTCTGAGAATAAAAATGACTGTGTCTGCAAGCTCGATAATTTTCAAAATCAAAACCCACCATACCCATCGAGCCATCTACAAATAAATACACCAACAGCTTTCATTAATACTCTCAGGCAAATATTGAAATCTCTTTGTATGTAAAATATACACTTTCCACTTTTTTTTTATTAAGTAATTACTTACGCTAAGCGACATAGGATCATCTGAAATCACGAAAGGCTCGCATCCCAGAGAAAGATGTGTCATATACCCAGATGAAAGTAGCTAAAAATCATATAACATGATAATTTTGTTTTTACATGTAAAATAAATAATACTAATAGTATAATGCATAATAAATGATATTTTTTGTGTGAAGAGAAGTTATAAGTTACATTTTCTTATATACTCATTGTAAATTGTAATTTAATCATTATTACTCACACCATAAAAAACTATAGCGTTTGCAGTTGCAACAAAAATATTATAACAGATCATGATTCTGGTAAGTGCGTATGGCTGTCTGTTCTTCATATAAAGTGGTCCGAGGTAAAGTACGAAAGACAAGTAAGCAAGAAGAATTAATCCTATGCCAAACGGATTTGACATCAAAAACCAATTGGAAACTCTAGGATCTGCATGTGAAAAACATTGCAACTGTTAGCCAAATTGCAACATCCACTTTTATTAATTCGCACACTTAACTCACCAGAAATTTCGTTGAGAAGATAATGATAAATGTCCATGATGCACATATCCTTGGTAATTAAAAAAAAAACAAACAAACAAAACCAGAAGAAAGAAAGAAGATATAATGAGACCATTATTTACATTCAATAATAATTAGTAATTGTTGAATATTAACGCAAAAATAATAAAATAATAAAAGCAAAATGATAAAAAAAATTAGTTACAAAAATTGTATCGCATTTTACGTTTCCTTGTTAATCTCAACACAGATTTAGTAAAATCTTATAACAGTTAGCACTTTATGTATTATATAATAGAATTAACTACTGAAGAAGCTTACACATGTATCCAATTCATATTAAAATTACGTACCTTTGAAGAAAGCAATTCTTTTGGCAAACGTTTTCCACATTGTGATTCCAATTTATACATATTTAATATTTAAAAAAGAAAATAACTCTTTAATATTTAAAAGAAAGTGACGTAAGTATCAACAACCCTTCGCGTCGGTAACCAACTGTGCCTACTGCGCTTTCCGCTCATCTAGAGGCCAAGAACCCCCTGACATCGGTTTAGAACGCAGGGTTGTAATTGATGTACAAAACGCCCCGTGAAAAATTTCTTGTTGAACAATCCCAACATACAAAAGAAGCAAACTAATGTAATTTTTTGATAAAATTCAAGCTTATTATTTAATATTTTTATACACGTATCTCGTATAACATTAAAAAAATACACAGTACTTAAAATTTTTATCAGACCTCTTTACACGCGATGATAATACTTACAATATTTTAATTTTGTAGCAAAAACTCGATATGTTTTATTAAATGAGGTAACACTGACATATTAAAAAATAATAATGACACACAATATCAAAAAACAAATGTCACATATGTGCGAAAGATAACTCTTGAAAAGATATAAACGTACAGTCATGGTGAATAATTACATTCCGGCTAGTGATAAGGCTTCTTCGTTATTTCACTATAGATAACCGACTTTATACTTGACATCATGAACTGAGTAGATAAGATAGTTACAAATTGAAGGTTTGTAACAGTAGAAATAAAAAATGTTGAATATTATCTTTCGTAATTAAGTATTTTTGCTACTGCGTTTTGCATACCTGAATTAATCTTTGCATCTTGAATTTATTATTTCTTCTTCTCTTATTATCGCTGTTTTTTATTTTAAAAAACACAAATTACAATCTAATCCTTACTCACACAAACACAATGTCTATTTATAAACATCTAATAAATATTTATAACTTTATGATCTCTACTGAGCATAGAAGTCACTCTATTAGAGTTTATAAAAAATGTTGTTTTGTGTGAGTTTGTACAATCGATCATGTGCATGAGCTTTCGCAGAGGAGAGCAAACTCGGCATTTAATTCCCTCTCCCTGGAGAGGTAAGATTTTTCACAAATTGTGTTTTTTATCTTGAAACAAGTTTGAAATCCGTGGTTAACAAATTAAATCATACATCTATTCGTGAAAACTCTCTGTACAGTAAAATTCATAATTTTTGAAACGGAAAAATTGCTCTACTCCCTCCTGAAAAAAATCCTGCGAACGTCCATGATCATGTGTTTGGACAATCATCCTTAAATATTATTAGAAAGTGTATATATAAATATTACAGTGAAGTATTCACATTTCTGAAGAGAAATAAATATTAAGTAAAGTCACAAAAACCAATTTTTAAATTATGCTTTTTTGTCAATGCCATCTATATATTTTAAGAGCAATACGTTAAAACCAATGTATGCAGTTTTTACCGTTAGCTGCTACTAAAAAAGAGAAAACTCTGTTAAAGTAAAATTATATTTTTTATATATAGTATAAAATTTTATATTAATAAAAAATATTATAAAAATATATTCTTAAAAAAAAACAACTATATATTTATTATTACTATCAGTTGGTAATATCAACTGATGAAAACTATTAAAACTAACTTACGAACAGACGATATATAGACGTGTTATGTTACATCGTGTTCAGCTTTTTTGTTACACATATGAATATATATACATCTATGTAATAAAACTGTTTGAAATATAAAAACATAAGTAAGAATTGTTTTTTTTGCTTTGCACGCGTTGGTTGTTTTTTGTTTTTAAATGTGTTCCAGATTTTCTTTTATGGCAAATTAAACATACTTCATCACACATCTATATTAATATACAGAAATACCTTTTTCCAGAAAAGCAAGAAATATTCTCTCTGATAAGACACTGTAGTCTTCTTCAAGATTTTGAAGAATTAATGAATACGTAGGTATCTTTAATTTAAATATTCTTTATGGGGATGGATAATGTATGCTTAAGTGCAGTAGTAAACACTTGAAACATTGTGCAAGCCCTTAACTTACATGTAGTCTAGTATAGCTCCAGCTTAAGTTACAAAGTGCAAGATGCATATATAAAGGGGAAAAATGCTAGGAAGGCTACTTTTGCACATATTTGCATAAGTGGCTGCATCTAAAATCTGATAAGGGGAATAGAAGAAGCACTTTTAAAACATGCCATCTTGTCTTGACTAAGAATGGTACTTTAGAATTCTAGATATATACATACATAATGCACATTTCAACAGTTATGTAATAATCGAGTTAAGAAATAGAACAGCCGTGATATGAACCAAGAAGCAGGGTGTAATGCTAATTGATATATGATATTATATGATATTTATTTTTATAACACATGAAAAATATTTCATTATACTTTTTTTATAAATTTATTCAAATATTGTTTTTACAAATCTAAATTACATAAAATAAAATGTACTCTTCTATTTTGCTTAACTTAATGTCATACTTCTTAAAACAGGCTTCACTTATCACACATCTTCTTTCATTCCTTTTATATCTCTGATAACCAGAAGTATTAGCTTAATGTGAGCATTTGTTTTTGCAACTGCTTTCCGCAAATTGACAATTTGTTTCTCCAAAAGTTTAATTCTTACATCTATAACAACTAAAGCTTCCTCTAAGGTGAATTCAACATAATGTCCTAAACCAACATTCAGTAAGATTGTTGAAGCATCTGGAACATGTGCTTGAATAAAGAAGCTATTTCCAATATCGAGTTTTGTTTTGAAACCAGTTTTCTCAATATCTGTGTTTTGAAACGTTGTAACCACAGATTTTAATTGCAAAAACTCCGTAATAGCATCATTCTTGGCGTCAAGTCTTTCAGCCAAGCTCGCAAGATCCGCTTTGAGCACTTCGTTCACAAAGGTCTCAAATTTGAAGATCTTCTGTTCGGTTTCGGGATCCATAGGTAATTAGATCTAATACATATTGTAGAACTGCAACAAAACAGATACAAAAATTAATTAATGTTATTTAACATAAAATACATAAACAATTAAATATGCATCTAATCAAAAAGACAGTTTTCTTTTATCTTACTGGAAGGACAGAAAATCTATAATGCGTAAGTATGAAAGTTTTAATTCTTTATTTCTACCAAACAACGGAAAATCACCAAACAATTGAATTTTTCTTATAGGTTAGGTGCTATATACAAAACACCCACAAAAACGTTGGCACGATGCTTATATATAGTAATGTCATTCACATTAACAAATTTAGTCTAAAGTGTGCTAAAATCGACAAAACTTTAGTATGAAATATGTTTCTCACAAATATAAAAAAAAATAGTTACACAGCGCTTTTTGGATCGTGCACGATAATGTGCGCCATCTTAAGATGGCAGATGTCGCCAGCAAGTTTTAGTAAAAGACGATCAATAAAGTAACAGTTGTTAAGAAAGATTCCTACATATGTTTCATAATTGCTTGTTGATTTTTCTGTATATTATAATATCGAACTTTTTGTAATAAGTTTATAGTTTGTAGTTATTTCGTGCCAAGTTTCAAAACAGTTTATTCCAAAAAGTTATATCGGAGGTGTTGCCGGCGCGAAATCACTACGCCGCGAGGAACATTGTGAAGTGATCGGTACTATCGGAGATGTTGTCGGCGCGAACAACGCAAACCACTACTGTGCTTCTTGATGATTCGATCTTTCTCTAACTTACACTTCCTATCTTTTTTTCTTTTTCTTTTGTCAATGCGCTCGTATATGTATCCCATCTGTTAGAACTTATGCGAACATGCGCATTACAAAGGCACACAATTTGAACTTGGCGCGAGGCACTACTGTGCCTCTTGATAATAAAATTTATTGTTTATGAGTTTTCCATATTTGTCCGTTCTTGTTTTTATTTGTTTACCTCGAAAAGAAACTATTGAAATAGATATTATAAACTTGGTTTTTATATAATAGTAGTAAGTGCATTGCATAAAAACGATAAAATTACTTATATATATATATTTGCAGAACTATTCAATTTTTGGTGAACAAATGATCACGTGTTTCGCTCACGCATAGTCTTGTTAATAAACAGAATAGTTATTAATAATTATGTGTGTGTGAATCACAAACAAAATTTAAAAAAAATTATTTAACGTTCACCGTGACGATATAATATTTCGCAATTTTTTGCAGAAATACTCTGATCGGTAGTGCAGTGTCGATAGTATTTTGCATAATTTTATAGAGTGCTGCTCGTTTATGCACACAGTCAACGTACGTACATACGCGCGTAAAACACCTTGGAAGGTAATGACCGGCACTTACGGCAAGTATCGGTAAACACAATGTCGTAAAGAGAGATCCTGCATGATACATATCTATATTAAGAAACTTATGTATCGAAACATTTATATATTATATATTATATATCAAGAAATTGATAACACAAGAGTTGGTTAGCAATATACTCATATATGTTACACGTGCATCATTTTTATGATATGCGTATAAGTGAAATAAATGTTTTGTCTGCTATTTTGTTTTGTTTTGTTGTGTTTTATCTTCTGCTCAATCACCTTTATCGCATTTACGATAAAGAATCGAATAACACTGTCCTAAGCGATTGTACGTGTAAAGACAAGGTTTCAATGAATAAATACGAGTCTTATGTCACAAATGCTAGCAATATGCATTAAAAGCTCATTATTTCGTGAAATCAATTGGCATAAAGACTCCGAAATAAATGACAGATTGATATTACATAGAGAAATACTCGCGCAAAAATATGTACGCACGACAAGCGGTAGCAGTCTTGAGGAAGGAATTGAAAAAAATAAACGTGTAATTAGAGTTCGGAACTCGACGGCTAAAGAGATGTATCTGTAAAAAGCTGTCAAGTACGGTGCATTAATATCTCAAGATTTCTTGTATAATTAAAATTTTGTAATCATAACAAAATTGGAACGCAATCTTCTCAGCTTAAATAAATGTCGACGCACATGTTAAAGTTGTTCAAAAGAGCAACTTTCACGAGATGTAGATTGCGTATAGTAGTACCAATGAAATATGAATCGCAAAAAAGAAAACAAAACGGTTATTCATTTTCAATTTTTACGTCGTCATTAACAACTGCAAGAAATGCAGCGCGATAAAGCGATTATCTTCTTTTCAGTCTTTCTTTCATTAATGCGTCGTTTGTTTACTCGCATCGTTCTAGCAACGACACGCAAAAAAAAGAGATATCTACCTTCCCGTGATGCATTTATCTCACGCTGTTCTGCCATGACTTTGCAAGGTAAATATTCCGAGTATTCGTTTTGGAATTGCACAGCACAAAGGCCGGATCCTTCCGAAGTAGAAAAACACGGGCAAAAAAAGTTTTGATTTACTTTTATACACTACTTTTATACAGCTAATGAGAGTGGTCGTGATTGTCTTGCTTCAATATACCATATCACATGCTTTTATTCTGCGGCAAACCAATATCGTATATAACAATCAATGAGATAATATCTTAGAACATCTTTTCTCTTGAAACATCATCGTGACAAGATTTTTTCAACATTCTCATTAACGATTATTTTTATTATCTTTGTTTTTGCTCGTTTTGCAACGATTTTTTTCTATGCTATAATAATTTAAGGTCGTTTTGTTAAATTTTCCATTGTGTGTGTGTTTTCGGTTTTGTATATATATATATATTTAGAGCAGAGATTTTCGCACGTCTCGCACAAGACGATTTTGCTAATTGCAAAGATTTAAAAAATAATGGAAACAATCGAGTTGTCGAAGTGTCACAAGTGTATGTTCATTTGTCACCAACGGTGTTTATAAATTTGCATAAACGATTTCAGAAGCGGGCGCAAAGAAAAAGTATTGCCGCAACGACTTTTGTATTTAATTAATTGGACCTACCGCCAACCGAAAAGACACGCTGATGAACCGATATCGCGAGTCGGAAAGTGCGTTACACGCTTTCTCTCACGGTCGTGACATTCAGGGCCGGGAATAGAGTTTTATGAATTTTGCGACCGGTGTCGGTGCAGGAGGTACGAGAAGTAACACACATTTCCAGTGTTTTCTTTACTCTATTCGGAAAAACGTTTTAAGAACACAACACGCTTCGGGGCGAGAACACTTATTGTTCGCTTATATAGGAATCCCATTTAATCCTTACCTGAGACGCGTGCGGTTAGGTGCGAGCACAGTTCAGGCAGCGTAGGTGTATCGCGCCTTTTTACGAGCGCCATCGCGGCGGAGGCTGTTTGTCAGGGTTATCTGACAGCATCCGCAGTATAAACCGTGATTTATATCGCAGATAATATTTTAGTCATACTTTTAGCGATTTCATAAATTATCGATGTACCTCGGTTTACCTTACGGTTGAACCAATTAAACGTAGTAAAGGGTAGGAGGGATACAAGCATTATGTCACCTTTAACTTGCTATAAAAAGAAATGACTCAAAACTACATAAATGTAAATCGTTATTATGGCGAATCGTAATGACGGAAACGATTTCTCTGTCGACAGAATTTTCGTCTATCATTTAATCTTGTTTTTCCTCAGCTTTTTGACGACTCTTTAGAAACATTACCGAATGAATCACAAAATACAGCTAATATTTTTTTTCGCATCTTTTTTGTTCAGTGTAATCACAAAATATTCTGTAAGAGAACACTGTGACGTATTATGTTACATGTAATTTAACATTTACTTTTATTCGAGCGAAAAAATTTATGATCGTTTAACAATATTCTTCCAAATTTGTTATTTAGTCGCGTGTTTATTTTACGATGAGTCTGCAGTTTCGGCGATTTGGATGGATGAGATCAATTTTGTTTTAGCGTATGCTCTTTTTTTTCCAGCGGCCCTGCCTCGAGCACAAGTAACATCGCGCCTGCAAATTCGTGTGATGGTATGCGTGACCGGCAGATGCACGCGAACGATATGCGCGTACACACATCGAAACGCGCGTGTCATAAAGGTTTATCTTCACATAAGACGCAGAAGCGAGTCGCAGATCTCGCGGAATTGGCCAATCACGTTGATCAAATCGGTCAATCAACCAACGTGATTGGTCAATTCTGCGAGATCTGTAATCTGAGACCTGCATTTTATGTAGAACATTTTTAGCGTCTTTTATGTAGATGGTTCTTAACTGAGCATGAGTGTGCGAATTGCCTATAGGCTTGTAAAAATCGTCGCAACGTTCAAGTTTGCGGCGCTCCAAGGACCATAAAGTGAGAACTGCTTATATAGTATTGCTATATATATATATATATATATATATATATATGTATATATAATATTACATGAAAGACACGCCCATATAACCTTCCTTTTCTCAGCGAGAGCTACGGATCACATCGTCAAAGATGAGAATTGCAATAGCCCGGCTGTCTCCATCACCGGCCCGCAGCGTTTAAAATCGCCAAGACAGCCGCTTTGGAAGAAGATCGAGAGAGGAAGGTAAGCTCGAGGAGCAAACGACGATCGTGACGAAGCGTAAGGCAAGTTTAATGGTGGTAGTCCGTCGTATAATCAAGTCTTCGAATCAACGTCTCATCCGCAACATATTTTCGAACAAACTCTGATTTTGTTAATTTTAAAATACAGTCATATAAAATAGTATGTATTTCCTTTTCCAGACAATTAGGATTATTAAAATCATATTACAGATAATTTAAATTATTTACATTGAAAAAAGATATAAATATATTTTATACAATACCTTATTATTTATATATTTGTACTTTATATGTATGTATATGTATATAATTTTGTTCTTAACTGTTATGAAACGAGTTTTGTCAAATGTTTCAAATAGCTTGCGGTGTATCGAACGCATGCATTCCAAACAAGATAACCCTCTGCTTAAAGAGAAGAGAAGCCGATAAGCGATAATGTAATAACAGAGAGAGAGTCAAAGTTTATACCATTTTATATACATAATCTATCCTTCATTTTACTCGGAACATGTACGTATATTTCTGTTATTACAAAAACTCTACGTTCTTTCACATTTATCGCTTTTTATAATTCTAAATAATTAAATATTTAACAATAATTTAATGAGCACTCCAATATTTAGTAACTACTTTTAACTTTTTTTAAAATATTCTTAATTCTGATCAGATGTAATCTCAGAATTAATTTAATATCACACGTGATTTACATCACATTTATCATTGTCGGCTCGTTGCGGCGAGAGATGAAATTTCACTACTACGTTCTTACTCGCCTGTAACGCGTTTCCCTCTACGATTTGTGTCAACGCATGATGCAAATGTAGTCTTTGTTTATAGCAACGGTGAATATACGAGTTTGAATCGCAGTTACGTACAAATTCTATTATCTTCTACAAAAAAAAAAATTTGAGAGGCAATATTTTCAAATAATAAAATAATTTATATGTAAAAAATTGCATTGTGTGCGTGTGATACTAAAAACAAAATGTTAACGCGTTTTATGTGTACAATCTAAAATTTAACCACATATCAGGCAATTATTCCATATTTTTGTTAATGTTGTCTCATTTATACTGCCACGTGTAAACTGATACGTATATATTTTTTCTGTTATTTTGTTTTTATTTTACATATTTTCAGAATAACAGAAACATACTATTTACATAGTTCTTTTCTGAGAAGTGTTGTTTTTCAGAGTTAAAACTAAGTAGCTTTACACGACATTTAGCTATAGACCAGTAGAATCAATTGAACTATAAATTTATCACACAAATGATAGATATAACAGTCAGTTAAAAAGAAACTTTTAATTTGTACATACACTTATATAAAACAAAACTTGTGATCCTTCTTTATGTTCTCATTATTTAAATCACCCTTATTATTTTAACCGACTCATTATTTCGATCAATTCCAGTCAATGCAGCGTTTTATCTCTCTGCAACTATTATGTGTTATTTTGTTCTATTTTAAGAAAGTCATCATTTTAATGTTGATTCTCCTTTACTTAAAATAAGTTTTTTTCAATATTTTTATATTTCTACTAGAGTAATTTGACATAAATATACGACGCATAACAATTCTTATTCAATTTTTGATATATATTAATATTTTTCACATTATTTAATTTTACATCTTTCTCTTATAAATATCATGCACGACATTGTTAATCGTCTCTGAAACTCTGAACACAAATATAGTACATTTTAATATGTTAAAATATTTCTCACATAAAGATTAAATAGCATTCCAATTAAAAATCATGAGACGTATTTCGAAAAGTTAATTTCTTTCGATAAGCTTGCGAACGTATTAATCTTCAAGCTAACTAAATTAAAGATGATGCAAGTTAAACTGATTGTCTGTATTGCTGTGTCACAGATTATGTGTTTAGTCGCGAAACGTTCGATCGGCATTTATCTTTCAATATAGACACAAATATTTTAATAAACCATCGTGTTAAAAAAAAAAAAAAAAACAGTGTGCAAACACTGATACGTAACTGTATACACGTCTAAGTATATATACACGTGTTATCTTTACGCAACTAATAAGAGTAAGCGAAATCGGATAAGTTTATCACAGCAAGTTTTTTAAATTTTTCTTGCTAATAAAATTTAAGACGATAAAAATGTTACGTAATGGTATTATTTCAGATATTTTATATCAGTTTGTAAAGAAACACCTTCAGCTGTTCAAGTGTGCTGTCGAATTAAAAGTGCGATTTCATACAATTTGATATTTTACTGACAATAAGAAGATGCAGTAAATTAATATGTTGTAATGGAATGACTATCACGCATATAAGATAAAGCAATTTATGGCTTACCGGCAATAAGAGTTTTTACAAGCTTTAAAAAAAGTGCCGCATTCTTTTGCTGCGCTTCGCATATCTTCTTGCGTTTCTCTTTTCTATCGCGTTTTGTACTTTTTGTGTTGTCCAAATTGCGCACGTATCTGAGTTTGACCGACGCGATGTTCTCCTGTATTCGTCTGATTAAAATCCTTGCGTCGCGCCTGACAAGTTGCCTTGCAGCAACTGGTTACTTATCCATGGATCAGGCGCAGCTTGCATGAAACGTCTTAAAATAAGTGATTTTTTTAAGACTCCTGACAAGAGAGAATCTTCAAGTTAATCAAAGCTTGTGTCATCGCGCACGTGCGTTATCGAATTTGGTCGTCAATCTTTAAACACTAGAACTTTCGATAATAAACGTATATGCGTTTCTCGTAATCAAAATAATAAATTTTTGTAAAGAATAAAATATACGTACGTACAGCAGCGAGTATAATAAGTCCTTTGAAAAACGTCGATCAGGTTGGAGATTCTCGTGTAACGTGTAAAAACTTCAATGCTGTGCTTTGCGCCGGCTATATTTTCTCTCATTCGCCACGCGTGGTAAGGTGCACGTTCTCGAAGGTTCAGAATTTTGTAAGCTTTTGTATCAACGAGATCGAGAGAGAATGTGTCAAGTAAGATCCGGATGGACACGGTTAAATAAGATACGTAGCGAAACCGGAGCAGAAGCAGAGAAAAGAAGAAGAGAAGGGAAAGAGGGTGAGCACAACAGATAGAATCTGTAACTTAAGACGATTCTAGAGAAACGGTTGTTCCTTTTTATCAAATTTTAGCAATGGGAAATAAAAACAACACGAAAATTTCTCGATCAAAAATTTCTCTGCTCGAAAATGTTTATTTTTTTCGCGCGGCGACATAATATGCGCATAAGTTACAATGTAAATTTTGTTTTGGGGCATGAAGACAAAAGAGAAAATTTGTAAGCCTTGCAAGTAAGAACTTGTCAACGATACATATCGCTCGATCAATATATACGCGAATGTATACATAGTAAGTCGCTCTATCACTCATTGCCTTTTCATGTGAAACGAACAACGTGTGCTTTCGAAAGTTCGACTTTGCGACTTTATAATCTTGACGAACACACGTGCGTGTATGTGTGTGTGTATATACACGCTCGATTTAAAAAAACATTTATCTTTGCCACATTAAGTGTCTTATCTTACTTCACTATAGTCTTATCGACGCATATATGAAGAAGTAACTTTTCAGTAAACATAGAATGCAAAGGGCTTATTGTTGAAGAAATATACAAGATTGGCAAAGAAGAAGCAGATGTGATCGACTTAAATTTTATTTTTAGAATACAAAGGAAGCTTTTCTATTGAATATATATTAATATTATTTGTTTTGTACTTAAACTTTTATCGTATAATCTATTTGTAATATAAAAAAATTCAAACAATTTCTACATATATATGCACGTTAATTTTAATTAACTTCAGTTATTAACTAGCATCATATCTTTATTCATATTTGCCTTTTATATATGAAGATTTTATATATGGAAATATTAGATTCCATTTGACAAATTGTGTATTTTTTGTTGTGCGACTCAACTTTACCATTCTTATGACAACAATATCCGAAACTTGCAATGCAATTTACGCCCTTATCACCAGTTCTTGTCGCAGTGTATGACGAAATTCGTTACGGCGTCTCTTGATAAATTGTTTCAGAGGTCAGATAGAGATATATGTCAGGGTCACAAACAAATCAGTAATCACAAAATTTTACATGTTATTTTTGTATGACATTTTGATAAAAACAGTAGCGAGAACATTATAAGAATACTATCTGCATATCTCTCTACATATCTGTTTTAACATGTTCGATCGACGTTCTATAACAAAATTATCCTCAGTAGCCGGCAATTCTTATTCTAAATGATATTATGATCCACATGCTGAATCATCGGCTAAACGGGTGAGACAGTGATCATTGCACCGGATCATTGCATGATCCATGTACTGAACCGTCGGTCTCGAATGTGTTAAGCATGTATGTATATCAATCTATTTATAAAATAAAAATTAATTTAAAATAATAAAAAATTATGTCACATATAGATATCTTCTTCGATCATATATAACTCTACACTTCTATGCATCTCAATAATTGCACGAAGCTTAATCGCGTCCGCCATGTAATCCGTGCAACACCCGATCAAAATATATTTCCACCAATTTAAAAATATTTTCTAAAATTTTGTAATGCTATATACTTCGTCGTACTTTGTGCTGGTGGTCACGCGTACACACATAGCGCGCGTGTAGAATAAACTTACGACACGAGATAAGACACGTTCCGATCGATAGCCTTTGGCAAAATATCGATCAAGAACCAAACTTACAGATTCGCCAGTGTTTTTTTTTTTTTTTTTTTTTTTGTAGAATTCGATTAACTGCACGCGATTCGTGACGTGTGGCGTTCAAACTCAGTATACACAGTAGTGCAACTCTCTGTCGGCACCTTCGCGTGTTGCAAATATGCGCATGCATGTCTGTAATATTTTTCCAATAGTATCACTGAAATCCTATCTTTATTATTTTCTGTTCTGCTTCATCAGTTTTCTTTTTTTCTATACACTTCAAATCTCTGTGTTGCTGGTTTACTCGGTTATTTCAAATAAAATAAAAGATAAATTATTGACTTGAATAATTTAATACATAAAACAATTCACATATGATTTTTTATATGATAAGTAAATGTAATAACATTTGTTGTCATTGTTGTCAACATTTTTAAAGCTTGCTTATTGATCGCTCGATATGTCATACTTACTGTGTTAAGTGAAGAGTATAAGTTAAAGACAGAGTTATTCTCTCTCTCCATTGTTATTCTAGCAGTTTGTCATTCCTCTCTCGCGCTTGATAACAGAAATTATATTAAACACATCAAATAACACATAAGTTTTCAAAGATCGTTTGTTTGAGAGAAGCGACGCTTAGATCTTGTCTATAAAGTTTGCGGAAAATATTGTATATCGTCGACTTATGGGAACAGATAGCTGAAAATAACGACTATAAGAGGATACACATTATTATCGCACATTATAAATGCTGACAGTACACCGCTCTTTCAAGCACGTTCCCTATTCCTACAGAAAAAAAGGAGAAATATTCATACATAAGTCATTGACCTTGCATCAACATGGAAATAAATAACTCGAAATAACCGATGTAGTGGTTGACGATCTTTTCACGCCGATGTATCATGTGACAGCTCTTACGTATGAAATGCGTACATACATAAGCTAATTACGTGTACGGAGAGATCATTAGAAATTATAATAATAAATCACTTTGGACAATTTCTTAGACGAGAATTTCGCTTACACGAATAGCATTATCTTGTCTTTCGTTTTTTTATGACTTCTTATATCGCCTTATATCAATTTTTCGGACAAATTGAATTTTTTTTGCGACATTTGATTTTTTTATTTTGTACATGTGAAAACATATGATTAAATGCAACAACGAAGACTACGTGAAATACGTTTACATTTATATTCTCTACTTTGCTATATAGCAGCAACTTCCCTATAAGGTATAAAAAAAATACGGAAAGAGAATGAAGGAAATGGAAGAAGAGAAGAAACTAGGACGTGCGGAAGAACACTGTAAACATTTCGATTTTCTATTACCGTTTGACGTCGTCGCATGCCAGAGCGAACAGACAAATTGTTGAACAGACAACTACAATGTTGCGAGAACCGTTAGAGTCCACGATAAGAAAATAACGCGCTCGAGATGTTGATATTAAATTATTCGACCGCGTGTAGCGTCCGACTGGCTTATCTCGAAGCAAGAATCCAGTTTCTCGATCGGCGAATGTTCGCACGGACGGTTCGCACGACGAGTTTTCTTTTGCGTTTCTTTTCTTTTCTGCGTACGTCACGACTCGCCGCCGGTTGTTGCGCCGACTTAGCGTACGCACGAGCGGCTCCGACACGCTACAAAATTTACGCGGTGCGACGAGACGAAGCGATCGGCACCGAACAATTCACGATCAATTTGATTTACCGCAGACATAAACTTAATTAGATCTATACCGCGTATTATCTTTGATGATCGATTTTTCTTGACAAATTCAGATCGTCTGTATTCATCAAACATTTTAAGATATTCAACGTTGTACACAAAAAAAAAAAAAAAAATTTGTTGTTACATAGCCAGTAATAACCAAGAACAATTAGCTAAGCCTACTTAATTTTTCTCTTCACCATCATTAATTATTTTGTTGGCACAAAAAAATTTATATTCTTGGAAAATTTGTCTTGGAAACTATATAGTAACTAATCTTTTTGCTATTCCAACAAAAACTTTTTCTATATAAAACAAAATTTTTGTAATTTCACAAATACAAAATCTCGTGCATCTCACAAATATAAAGGCATAAAGGACGAAATACGAAGTAATGGCTGAGCCAAATAAAACACAATCTTTACGTTTATATGATTTTATCAACACAGGAAGCCGAGAGATTTCTCCTATAAGTTTGATTAATCTTTTATTTGATTTATTAGTCACTACGCAATGTGTGTAAGAATATACGCGTATTTTCTATACTATCATTTATTTTGTCGAAGTTTACGCAAGTTACATAGCACGATATAAATGAGAACCTTTGAACACATTGTTTGTTCATAGAAAAATTTATATCAAATATGTGAATTAATAGAAAAATAACAATGAACATATTGTTATATATTTTTTCTGAATTTATTAAACCGTCAACTTACTCACACAAAAATCTGTGTCCAATGGACAGAAGATAGGCAGATCAAGATAGATCGAAAGATAGCAGGTAAGGACGGGAAGACAGGGAGAAACAAGATAAGTTGGTGACCTTGGTAAAGAGAATGGATTCTGAGAATAATTTCATAGCAAAAAAACTGTTTAAATAAAAGTAACACGAGTAATATATTCCAAAGCTGATTTTCGTTTCAAGTGTACCTAAATGGTATTACTGATATTACATGTACTTTAAGAGATTCATTTTTTTTAAAGTGATACTTTTACGATTTGCACAAATGTAAGAATTTTATAGAAAATTGTAATTGCGTCTATTCTTTGTACAAAATGAATATTATAAATTAGATATCGTGAGTGTTAGACGTCACACATTTCGTGGCTGTTCTTTTTTCTTGGCAGAGTTCATCACTGATGGGCGCTACATCTAAAATATGTAGTAAGTGGCATCATTTTTTTTTGACTTATTATCCATCACGATGTTTTTTTACACTTGAAACGAAAATCGTTGTAAGGTGTTTCTTTGTGAGGCATTAAAAAAAGATTGCTCGCGTGCATCAGATATTCTATCTGAGTTATGCGTATATGAATGCGCCATAATAGCAGGTGTGATTTCGCATAGGGTAACTCTGGAATTTGGACCGCGCCGCGGGTTTTATGCCACATAGGTAAAAAACAAAAAAAAAAAAAATAGAAAAAGTGAGGATCATTTTCGTGCAACCACTTTGTTACATGCCTTTATGTTAAATAGCATTGTGTTGTGATTTTTATTGTTACTTTTTATTAACAAAACCATCGTCGGTTCAGTCAATTTTAAATTTTTTAAAACTTTGAAATATCAATCTAAGTTCTATGTGTTTGAAACCATTATTCTCTCTCTCTCTCTCTTTCTTTCTCGTTAATACGCAATAAAGACATTATTGTTACTATTTTCCGCTGTCTACATGTAGAGTTTTGTCCTGGTTTCTTCCGTTATATTACAACATCCTGTTTTTTTTTCATCTTGCAATTGTACACACATGTACGTTTCTGAAAGTTGACAGCAATAAAATATATAATCGATGGAACCACATTAAGAGCGGCGAGTTGAGCGTTTGTTGTTTGATTTAAACTTATTATATATATAATATGTAAAATATATAGGTATGTTGGAAAATATATATTAAAGATCACGAGATAATTTTTATACAAATATAATATTTACTTGCTGGTTAATCGAAAGTCGAGAGAAAGTTTTCTCAAAAATTGGCTCATATACGTACAAGACAATTTTGCACGCTGCTTTATTTGAAGAAAAGACATTACGGTATTTTTTGAATCTGGTCGAGACCAGTCGCTGATTTTGATTCGCCGCGCCCGACACCAAGATGATCAGTGTTTTCCGAAATATATCTAGATAAAATTATCTAGATGTTCATCTAGATGTGATAATTGTTTTATTTTATCTTTATCTAAACAATTAAAATATATGACATCTTTATCTGTATCTCAGATAAGAAAAGTAGTATCTTTTGTAAATTATCTAAGATAATGAGTACGCTTTCTGAATGTGACTTTTCAGTACGGGATAACAAATAATTGTACCTCGAAGAAACAGTTTATCCGATAGCACATTTGAAAAACTATTATTTTCTATAGATTTTCTTGAGATGTATTATTTAATTTCCTAACTTCTTTAATATCTTAAAATTATCTAGATAAAAATCTCAACTAAATCATCTTTTATCTAGATATGATCAAATCGGATTATCTTTATCTTATCTGAGATACATACGTATATGTTTTATTTAATCTGTATTTAGGTTATTTCAAATTATTTAAGCGCAACACTGAAGATGATATCATGATGACCTGGCAGTAAGAAATGATCCACTACATATGCATCCCATTACAGTTAGGTTTGCTTATCTTGATCCTATCCAAGCATCTTAAATTTAATTCGATCAAGCGCATTTTGTGATACATTCGCGATTGCGCATGTAACACACCGTCTTTCTTATCGAAGCGATTCGGCAATCACGTTTGTTTTTTTTTAGCTGTCCGTCCTTTTGCTGTGGCAAACGGAATCCACCGCGCTCTGCCGTCATAACGGATATGCACTTACTTAACGGACTTCAAGCGAATTCGCCTTGCTACTTGACACTCGAATAACGTATACAATTTGATAACTTTTATCACAATTTGCTCTTGTTACTCGTTTCTTGGTATGTAACTGAACTTACTACTGAATTTGCTACATTTGCTCGTCACGTGGTATTGCGTGTTGTATTGCGCGCGCGTGTGTTTTGTTAGTACAAAAATTACATTGTGCAGCTTTCGTGACAAAGCCGCACCAAAAGTCTTTAGCAGTAGAATTGAGAGATAAAGTTTCTTAGATCGCATAAGCTATATAACAAATATATTACGAAAGCTCTTTCTCGGCCAGCATGGATCTTTCTTAATTTCTTTATCTTTCGTTCGTTTAAAAGAATTAAAACGGTGCAAAACAAAAAAACATTTATCACAATGAACTTTGACAAGTAGAAAAGAGTTATACAAAACGCTTAATTTTTTCTTTACACGAAGCAGTTATTATCTCGCTAATTTATTGCACTTGTAAATCGTGATGTATAAGTTGTTGTTAAGATACATAACAAGTTTTTTGATAAAATAAGATAGTTAATATGTTTATTCAGAATTTATTGTCATTCAATTATAATATAGATGATCAAGTATTTACGAAGTAATTGTTACAACAAAAAAAACAAATCAATGTAATGCGCTGTAAATTTAATGTACGAGGAAAACGCGAGACACATCTTATCTAATCATTGTAGTGATGTGTCCGTTTCTTCGATTACACATAAATATAAAGAATTTTGTTGTACGTAAGTAGCGCGTGTGCAATATACCGCACGCGATAACGTTACATGAACAATATTTAACGTAAAATTCGTATAAGATATATCAAATATTTTTTCGCGATTAGCTTCGTTTTACGACAGCAGTTTGTTCCCGCACACGCATGCATTTTCCTCATTTAAGTTTTATTCCCCGCCTATCTCGCCGTGATACCGTCCTCCTTTGGTTGTTTAAATCGCATAGTTCGCATGCAGGCGGAGGCTTAACTTTATGTTTTTACATAAAGGTGCATCAATAACGTTTCAATAACGTCTTAACAAAAGTACATGTGTAAAAAAGTATTAACATCTCTGTCTGTTACGTGATATTTAGTGCGTTTACACGGCGATTTCAAGGATGACGTTACTGGTCTAGCGCAAATAAATGTTAAAAGAAAATTAACGTATCGTATAGTCGAAGATAAAATACTTGAATTAATTTAATTGTTGATGCAACGTTTTGAATGTCGGTTTCCTTCATTCACGAAGACATCGCTGGCTCACAGAATAGCCGCAGTCACGTCGTGACGCCAATTGCACGCCGTTCGCACGTCACGTCGGCAACCACGAATAGAACGATGTGCATTCGCAGGCGCAAAGCGACATTTGGCGCTAGTGTTGTACGACGTATCAATGCATCTCTTTACAGTGATACGTTCTCGCGGCAACGTTCCAAAATACTCATAAATAAGACACACGGAGGTGAATTATTGATTTAAAAATATCGAGTCACAGTAAATCGAAGTCTGTACATACGTTTATCAAAGGATTGATAGATACTTGTAATAATCAAAAAACAACTTAATCAGACACGCGATTAAAATAAACTAATTAAATTATTATTGCTTTTTTCATTCATAAAAACATATGTCACTATATCTTCACCATGTTTTCTTTCATTTTAATTCAAAATCATCGGAAAAGATTTAATATCGATTCGCCCATGCATCGTTGAGATCGCTTGACAGTGTACGCCACATACACATATATAGCTCTGTACGTCGCACAAAGATAATCTACAACATTCGATCGTCTCTGTCGGTCGGACGGATTCAATCGTAAAACCTCGATGTTCCGTCTAAAGCCGCGTGCCACCTCCACTCGACCGACCACTATACCGTCACGAGAGTTTCTACCCCCGTCATCCCGCGCTCTCGCCGCGGCGGTAAAGTTCCCCCTTTTCCCTCCAACACTACCCCTTAGCCACGATGTTGCTCCCTTCCCTGCGGCCGTCGCCAACATGTATTTCGCGACGTGCCGTTGCTACCAGACTCTTAGTGAGTTACGGACTGCATGCAAGCACACGTCGAGCGCATTGGCGAGTCCCAACACAGCGTGTACACTTCAGTTCACTTTGCCTCTTCTTCTTGCCTTGACCGCTTCGTAGCTGCGCGTGTCGAGCGTCGTCGTCGTCGTCGTCGTCGTCGTCGGACTCTCACCTCCGGTTTGCGACCGATCGAATCGCGCGCTTTCTCGGTGTGTGTCCGACTCGGATCTCCGTGATAGGAGATCCGAGAGCGCTCTTGCATTAAACGATCACCGCCGAGCGGGGCAACAAAATTAGAGCGTCAACGGTGGAAAAAAAACTCCGCAAACCGCATAGGATAGCGGTTCCCGACACAGGCGAAAGGAGAACGGTGTGATATTTTGACTGGCAAAGAGAAACGGAGCATCGAGCAAAGTGCGCATGTGCAAAATACCCGCGACGCTTTAATCGTTCGCGTTTTGTTGTGTCATTGTAACGAGCTCGTAAATTATTCGTTCATCACTGAATACGCACATCGTAAGAGAAGAAATACGCAGGATTGTTTTCTGTCGTGACATCGCAATAAGACACGAAAAAATAAAGTCATATCCGTGTACCAGGCGAAGAAAAAAAGAAGAAGGTAAAGGAATATCAAAAAACGGGTGAGAAAAGTGGCAAAGAGGAGAAGAACTGTTCTTTTCCGGAGGCGGAAACTTCCTGTCGTCCTCAAACCCCCATTTCCCCTTCCCCACACTTATTTGTCGGTGTATGATCGTATCGCGTTCGTGCATCGCGCACGCACACGAGATAGTAACAGATTGCGCGCTGCACAGCACAGAGTTTCGCGCTCTGGTGCTGCCGTTCACAAGCGCGCGCGCACGCGTGTGACGTATAAACTCGAAGAATTATACACACTTCTCGATTCTCTCGATGTAAGAACTTGGCGGGACCAAACCGCGTTCTGCATGCGATACACATTGTTCGGATTTCTCGACGTGAGTCGCACCGACGAGAGAAGGTTCGCGTGATTGCTGGATACAGTGTTGCTGGCACACGAACACGAACAATTTATATCTCCCGAGTGATCATTAAACTGAGGGACAGCCGCATCACGGAGAGCACTTAGAAGAAAGAGGGAACAAGAAAATAGGAAAGACGTGGTAAGTTGTTTTGCGTGTTGTATAAAAATATATTATTATAGAGTAGAAGTTGAACGAAACAAAACGAGAAAATCAGCAAAAAAACGAAGAACAA
Source organism: Pseudomyrmex gracilis (assembly GCF_002006095.1). NCBI lineage: Eukaryota > Metazoa > Arthropoda > Insecta > Hymenoptera > Formicidae > Pseudomyrmex > Pseudomyrmex gracilis. The sequence continues at coordinate 1,005,921 of NW_018020600.1, forward strand.
ATTATAAATCAGTTGTTTTGATTTATATAACGTTCTTTTTTCTCTTTGCGTGACACACGCACAAATTTACATCCTATTTTGTTTTAGTAAAACAATTTTTAATTTATACGTTTTGAACTACGTGAAATAAAAATAAGTAAAGTAGTAAGTGCGCACATGCGTCTATGAAAGTTTGCGAAAATAAGAACGCGCGTTCAAACTCATCTTATCTTTTTAAAAAATGCACATATGTACCTTGCAAACGTAAAGACTGATTTGCGCCTCTAACTTCGCGGCAAACTCAACTTTTAGTCAACCCCATTTGCATAGAACAGAAGTTCTTGAAATGTTCGTGCTATTCATTGTTTCATTGTTTTCCTCTTGCCGCAAACTTTGCGGAATACTGTATCTCAGTGTAAGTTGCATCAGTTTAATCGATTCCAAGCGATCTTTTATTCAGTTCCTTATCGATTTTAGTTACGTGAGAGAAGCGCGATCGGAAGTTAAGATGAGTTTCTCAAATATCGAACAAAAACTTTAATTTTGTAACAGTTGAATGAAAGAAATCTCTCTTTGTATTTTTTATTTTTTTTTTATTAATATTACTATTTTATAAATAACGCACACACATGATTTATTTTGTTTGTTTCACAACACATGAAGATATATTTATCTGTTTTGTAATGTTATCTAATTTATGTGAACAGGTTGCTTAAAAATATTAAACTATCATTGTGATTAAATATAAGTATACAATAGGTTAAAACTAACTCGTTTTTATACAAATTGAATATTTATTGTAATTTTATTGAATGTTAAAAAAAAGTTACAATACATAGGTATATAAATCAAGAGAAGGCAAGAAACAAAGCGATAGTAATATCGGATCAGGTTTTAAAAAAAAAAAGGAAAAGTTTGACAACTTAGATTAAGCGACATCGTTGGCGTGATTCTTGATACAGTCACTCACGAAAGTATTCGGCCCAAGAACCCGAGAAAGGTATTTAAATGTACTTTCAGGAAGACTTTTTCTTACTTTTGTTTTCTCAAACACGCGTTTAACATTTAAATTATTATTTAAATTATTGTTTTTATCTACTTTTTTTACAAGTTCTTAATTACATCATATCAAAAAGAAGATACAAAAAAATCAGCGTAATAATAAACAACGTAAAAAATATTTTGCACATAAAATCCTTCGATCGAGAATGCGATACGTATACTAAGATATGTGGTTTGTTGGCTTTTTCCGTACCCGAAAACTTTCCTGATCGACTGTACGCAGCCGATCGCGGCTGATGGCATCTTCGTGTATCGGCGATGTCGCGCCGGGAAGTCGTCGTTAGATAAAAAGTCGCACTATCAGAATAGAATGTAACCAGAAGAAGATATATCCGTTTCTTTTGCTGTGAGATCCGTTATCGAGATGTATTCGCGTTTGCGCCTATCTCGTAATAGTGTTATGACGTGCCACATGCATAATTTATCCAGAATGTTTTTTGGGAATATAAAATATAAATTTAATTATATATAATTAGGCACAAATGTAACCAAGTTTTGTTTGTGCATTAAGAGATCAGATTCTGAAATCTTCGTATGACATTTATGAATTACTTTGCTGCATCTTTTCTCTGTTCATTAAAAACATGAAAAAAATAAATGTCGTTATTTTTTAAAATCGTTAAGTTACATTTTTTCGAGACGGTTATGTGTTGGCACACATATTATATATTCAGAGATATGTTTATTTTCAAATTTATAAAGAAGATTAAATAAATGCATAATACATTAGCAAATGAATATTTTTAATGCAGATCATAGATTTGTTCGATGGAAATGCTTTGTAACAAAATACTATTTGAAATACTATACACAGTTCTGATTGTCTTAAACAGTGTGACTGTTATATTTAATTGGGATATTTGACAGCAAACATAAACTTTACGATATTAATGTATATTGACAAATGCTAGAGACATGTACGTATAAATTCGTATAAATAGATATATATATATATATATATATATATATATATATACATATATACATATATATACATTTTGCAAAGAGTAGATTATTGAATTAGTAGATATTGCAAGCAAGCTACTCGCAAACAGAATCTATTTCTACGTTAAGTGATAAAGTTTTTGCTATAAAAACTGCATTTGTTTCAAAGAGTTGTATGGAAATTAGCTTTATTGTATACATATATACTGTGCATAACCGATAATGTCTTCTTTATTTGCGTCGTTGAATTATCTTATATCATTCTATAGACTATCATTTTTTAAATGTACATTACAGAAAACTGTATAAATATTTACTCAGAATAAATCAAATGAACAATTAAAGCAATTTATCAATTTCCGTAATAATATTGTGTTCGTCGAATTTTTATTGATGTAACTTCGTAGAAGGTTTCGACGCAATTTATACGTGTAATGTCATTGTCACGTCATCGTCATACGTCAACATTCTATTCACATACACATAACGTCACTCAAACGATTGATCAATAATCTTTATTAACGTTGAGTCATATTATTTTAGTACTTTACTTTATTGTTTTATTTTATTATTTTTTATTGATAGTTTTTATTGATGGTGTTCAATCAAAATTACACCTCTTTTGACAATATTTGTAACTTTGTAAAACCTAAAGATTTTTATTTTTGGACGGTCGCCCGTAACTTCTTGTGTATATATTGCGATCTTTCTTAGACAAATGTTCATTTCTTAGACAAATGTTTAATGAAACAGAGTTTGATGCGCTGTATCTCTTGTACGGCGTATCTTTTACCTCACTTGCCACGATCTCTGCAGCGTTGCCAGAAGAAACGTATCTTTACCTCTGCTAGAGGTCGTGACTCTCGTGTCCTTCACAGTGGCTTTAGCCGTGTCAGAATTTATCATAATTTTTGCAGATGCAGTTTTATCCATTATCCATTTCAAGAGCTCAGGTATCCTTTATCTCGACTCGGATACACGAACGGTCGCTAGTAATAGATCTTGTAGAAATTTTCTTGTTACATCTGCTTTTCGTGACAAACACAACGTTCTTAAACATTTGTTTTTGTCACGTGTTTTATAAAAAAAAAAAAAAAATATATTTATATATATATACGTATATGTTAGGTGGAGTACAGTTCGACCATCATCACTTTGAAAAGGTTATTTTTTATATCGATCGAATGAATATTTTATACGTACAGACTAAGTATACTATTTGATGATATATCGCATATCGATTATTAAAGCATTAGACCAAGCTATGCTTGGCTTAAGAATTAATGATATTCGAATTTTAAGTCACACTTTAGATTATATATTATTGCAATATTTTAACTTCTTATAGGTTTAGTAGAAATATCAGATATCATTAGAAAAAAATACATAAATAAAATCTCACGAAGATCATGTAAGTTATTAATGCACTTGAAAACATTGTGATTATATTTTTTGTATTCGTATTTTGCCTTCTCTTGTAAACGTTTTAATTTCGTTTGTCTTTTTTTATAATTTAAACTGTCAAAAGTATATTGTTGTGTATGTTTCAGAAACGAAGTTACTTTGTTATCGAGGGATTAATACTCTGTGAACTCTTGTGGTCTATGCTAACGAGCCAATCGCTTATTTTGTACAAGATTATTATTCTTCTCAATTATTTAATTATACCTGTCTTAAGAACGAAGAAATCAGTGCCGTTAATATGAGCAATAAAACTAAAAGAAAAATAAGCGAGACGAAAGAGGAATTATCGGTAAGTCTAGTGAGAAAGAAGCAAGCGAGTGAGACAGAAGAGAAATCGGAAGTACCAGAAAAAAAGGGTCGAGCTAGTGGAAAGTGTTCAACCTGCAAAATACATGGCGTTGACGCACTAGCAGGTGCCGGTCATAAACACGTTTGTCCACATAGAACATGCTTTTGTATAAAATGTATAGAAAATGCGAGAAAGAAGGACAAATCGGCAACCGATATAAGAATAAGCAGAACGAAAAAAATATTTGACAAAAAACAAGAACTGACCAAAGAAATTGAAATTACCTTATCTGAGGAGGTTAGTCTCTTTTTATTTTTCAAGTTAACTCAGTTAATTCAGGTCTTGTAATTATTGCAGAAGTTGCACAAATTTTTCTGATAAAAATAAGATAATTAAACAGATATTTGGACTTGGATTATTTGATTTATATATCAAGGAGAAATATAGATATATCTAAAAAAATATTTAGAATGAATTTTAAGAAAATTTATATAACTTGATGAGGTTTTTTCGCTAAAATTTGTTTATTTTGTTATAATCAAAAATTATTATTACGTTGTAACACGATAGTCGCACGTTTATTTTTATCTTTTTGCAAGAATTCCAAATTTTACTAAACTGAAACAATTGGTAAATTTTTGCACGAGAATAAGCAGACTTTTAATTTGTAATTTTTCGGTATTTTGAAATCAGCCGTAACGTTGTTTTTAATACGTTCGTGATACATTGTTTTTAATATACTTGTAATTGATAATGTTTTTTTTTATAGAAGAATCCCTGGCCAGACATAAAAATGAATTTGGAAAAAGAAAAAGAAGGTGACTATTGTAAGTAGCATTCATGTTGTATTTATTTTTAGTTAGAAATTAGACTAGATAGAAATATCTAACATTTGCGATGATCATGAATACAGTCGTATAATTTATTTACCGTAATAAGTTACATCAAGCGCGTTACTGTGCACAACGATATGTTTTTTTTAATAACTGTAAAATTCACAAACAACATGTAAACGTTTACTGCGCCAGATATCAGTGTATGACATTTAAGTATCTCACACAGACAGCAGTAACTTGCACCATCTATAACGGATTATTTAATATCATGACCTTTGCGTTACGATGTGACGACTGATATTTATAGTACGATTACGCTTGCAAGAATAGAGGAGCTTTAATCAAATTTGCCAATGAAGTAAATATTATGGTTCAAAATTTGGAAATTTTATGAGATTTTTTATTTTTAATTAGTATACGTGATTTTTATTTATTTTCTTTCACCGTTGTTTACGAATGTATCTTACTTTTTTGATGAGAAAATTATGAACATTTGTTTTTCGAAATCCGAGAATAAATGTGCACGAACAAGATTCAAACTAACGCAAATCCGTCGTGCATTTGTTTCAAAACGTCGTAAATTATTTTCATATTTTCTGATAATCGTGCACGGAGATATCATACGACAATCATACGTGCATAAATGGCTTTTCGTGCATAATGCAGCGAAAGATTACCAAAGATTATTTTGTTAGATCGATACAGCGTTTTAGACGATGCTAAGACTATCTCCGTACCGTATATTGTTAGAATGTGAAAGAAATATTGTTCTTCACGAAACAAATTATGATCTGAATACGCGCGCGCGTAGATCTAAAGTGAAAATAGAAATTACTTACTTGTTGCTCATTCTGTTATTTTTTATTCTTTTCTTATTTTTTTGTTACTTTTTACGTATAAGTAATTTTTTGATATAATTTATTATTAATGAAATAATTTTAATCCCGATAGTAGCGCAATCTTAAATATTATTTATGGTGAAAAATCAATTGATATTAAAAAGCAGTACAGAGAAAAGGATCGTTCTCGACCCTTATATCAAGATTCTACTGTTCGATAAAACGTCGAAGTTCATAAACCCTCAAAGTATAACTGCATTCCGCTCGGTTTGTGGTTGCAAACCTAAAGCGAAATGATTGTAGAATAAATTATAATAACGAGATAAGTGAGACCTCCTCGGTTGCAGAGTTTACGAACAAAGACCAGCATTCAGTGCACTTAAGCAAACGAGACTATTGCTTACGCGTATACTTCCAAACATGAAATCGTGTATGATCAAAAATGTAAAAAACTGAAAATGAAAAAAAAAAGATTGTCTTTTATCGAGAGTACAGTTCTTGTTAAACCGTTATTACATTACCGTAAAACAACAGATAGAGCATGCCGGAATTATTTAACTTTTAATAATAATCTCGGAGAATTCGTTGGCGCGCATTTGTCATCGTCGCTTCAAGCCTTTCAGACACAGTGTATAAGCTCGAACGAGCGTACTTATAACGTCGTTCACAGTGATCCCAACGAAATTCAAGCCGCTCTTTCACTTGACAACCCGACCGAATGTTAACCCTAGTTTTACGATCGTTCTTATTGGTCGACGGGCCATGCACAACCCGGCTAATATAATACGAACTTATAACCAAAGCCGAAACCTAGAAGCACGTTCTTGCTTTTACGAGCCAGCTCGTTTTTAAAAGTTATCATTATTTTGCTCGCTTTCGGATGAAATAGTTTGTTCCCGGATCTAAATGAGCCGAAGGAATCAAGAAAATCTGCGATCTTCGACCACTAAACTTTAATTGACAACGCGATCGTCTCTAATGAAACGCATATTCCATAATACATCGTTTGTCATTATTTTATATTAAAATATGCTACTTCAATTTAAAAATTATCTCTTTCTTTATCTCTCTCTGTCTCTTAAAAAAAAGAAAAAGAGTATCTTAAATCTTGAAACTTCTCACCATTAACTACATGTTTTACACGAACGGGGAAAGGAGTAAACGGGACTCATCATCGTTCTTGGAAAGTTAATCGAAGAAGAGTTTGTGGTTGCCATGAGAAACGGAACAAATTCTCGTTTTTTTTCTAGCAATCATTTCGAAACTTTTACGACAGTTCTCCTTTGGCGCTGATTTTACTGACAATCCTACTCGTAAATCTCGCGAAAAGTCTGGTATCGGCTCATTTTTTTTTTTGTTTGATCAACACGCGATGACATTTCATCGCACTTACTGTTCACAAAAAAATCTATGATTATATTCATGTGGATTCTTTGATTGAGTATCGATAGTTTTCTCAAATAGAAAAAAAGTGCCGTCAGAAATATGGTTTTATAAAATTAAAATGTACTTTTATTGGTATCGTTTGACAGAGATGATTATCCGTAAAGTCTTAATGTTCGTTACCGACGTTCGTTTTTATCATTTCAGACGCGTTTCACAGATTCCATTAAACATACGCAGTGCATTTGTGCTTTCACACATTTGCTCGAATTTCAAAAGCTTTCCAGCTGGGCGAGTTTTTTTTTCCTCCGCGACTAAGTCGATTTTACGACACGACCAGAGAAGCCTGTTAGACGAATCCTTCGCGTGGTCGCTCTAACAGCAAGCGTTTCTGCATCGCATTTGACTCATCTCTCTTTCTCGTGAATATCACCCTTTGTACCGGATCTTTGTTACTGCCATCGTCGTTGTCACTGATGCGAAAGTTACGACGCGACGGCGACGATACGTACAATGCATACCGGCAAAATTCGATTCCTCGCCTTCGCTTTCGCGTCAGATACTGACACGATGAGATTCGTAAGAATTGGATCCAGCTGTAAGTTTTATTGTATCTTCCAAATCGTCTCCAAAATGCATCAAAGATTTTTGTAAAACAATTTTATATTTGTGAGATTAATCCTGTCGATCTCATTAGATATGTGAGTCGTACGAATCAAAAAATGGTTTACTCATATGTGCAAAACAGGATTGACCACCTGGAGACGGCGCGGCGCTCCGATAAAGATGCGTATAAGAACGATAGCGTAAAACTGATCACAGTTTAGTAAGCCAAGCCGGTTTTTTTTACGATGTAATACGGGGCTAAATGATCTGTCACTTTCTTTCCCCTCATATGTTTGTCTCTTTGTCTATTCAGGAACAGCTTACACCACTATTACAAAAAGTCGTAAAATATTACGATGACTGGTGTTTTAATAACGATTTGACGACAATGGACATTTCTGCGCGTGAATACACACGCTTATTGCATTTGTCTTCTTCGTTGTTTACGCAAAAAAATAAAGAAAACAAATCCAAATTAAAAACGAGAAATTTGCAAACGTGAGAGTGCTTCATTTTCATTCTCGCGAAACGTCTCACCATGAACCAATGTTGTGTGTGCGGAGTCCTAAAATTTTTACGGTCTTCTACTCTTCTACTCCTCTTCGAGAGGCCAACGATCCTCGCGGCATCTCGAGTAGTCTCCCGGGTGTGTTTATGGTTTCTACGTCTCCTTTTCTCTCTTTTCGACCGCGACACTCTTTTTCTTTCTGCATTGCGCGTCCCGTTCGCGCATCGGTAGACAACAGTAGCAACTCGTGTATGAAAGACAAGATAAATTGTCTCACCTCGATGTCTTAGAAACACGATGTCATCAGTTTCGTTGTTGAAAATTCATCACGGATAATGACAGATGCTTTTATTGCTGATTCTGATTTATCACACAGAACGATCAAGTTACGATCGCATCTCTCTTTCTTCTTTATTTTTTTCTTTTTTTTTTTTTTTTACCGCGAATACGCGCATGTATATGTGAGTATGTATTGCGCGGTAGCCAAGCAAGGATTTTATGCGAACGCTTGACAGAATAGAATTTTACTGCTTCCGAAATGTCGCGCGTCTCTCATAAAAGCCGCCCGCGTTCATGACCGTTTCTTCGTTCGGCTGCTTCCGCTGAAACTTATTGCGATTCCGCGTTGACTATTTTTATAGGCTACGAAGGAATCGTTGCGGAAGATTCACTGGTTATAAAAAATATCTTTTTATTAAAATGGAAATGAGATAAAATAACACTAACGATCAGGCGCAGTGTTGATCATAAAATCATATTTTCAATATTTTACATATGGTTAAAAAAAAAAAAAAAAAAAAACAGAAAACCAAAACAACATTCTCGATATCAGAAAAGACACGCGAAGGTTTTTGATTCACTCATCTGACGTGTAATATTATGGTTATTATAAAAAATAACCATTTTTGAATACGCGTTGGCGTAATTGTGAAACGCGGTGCCGGGCATCCCTTGTCGACGAAACGGATCCTCACAGTCTCGGTAACGGTGATGGCAGCGGTCGGGTTTCGATTACGCGCGGTGACACAACAGTATCATTGCTACAAAGCCGTCTCCGAGCTCAACTGTACACGCAGCGTGCGGTCCAACGCGGCGCTGGACGACGATCTGCAGGCGAGCGAGACGCGTTTGACCATGCAACATGAGCTCTTCATGACAAGCTCGAAATACGCGAATTCTCTCGGCTAACGTGTCTCTTCGATGTGTTAAAAACGACCGTCGCTCTACCTGCTGCAGCTCCGAACATCATCGTCAGAGCGACATGATAACACTACACTTTCAGCACTTATGCAGAATATTTCTCACGTTATATGGCAAAGTAACGCAATGTTTATCACACACAAATGTCTTTATCTCATTCTCTTCTAGCGCTCGCTCGACGAATCTTTCGCTTTTCGCGTTGCGTCATGTAACTCGGAAGTAGTTTGCGATGAAATTGTTCGAGCGCGAGAATAGCAGAATTTACGACTGTCCGGAAGTCTTACGATCCTTTTATACGACTCGGACGCACAATTCGCATTTGATAGCAACAAAAAAAAACAGTAATAACTTGATAAACCAAAGTTCATCGGCGGCATCGTGTAGGATCAAACTTTCAGATTTTTCATTTCAACATTTCATGCACTGATCCTGCGGTCTCGGAAACAGTTTACGAGCGGTGTCTTTCATAGCTGATTTTTTACGACCACTGCACTTTGACCCCGAGAGATTTTTCGTAGCACGAGTCAAGGAACGTGACGTTTTACGAGGATCTAACAAAGTCGACGGCGTTCTGCGCCTTCGTCAGAGCCGAAAACTCATGGCGGCAGCAACTTTTAACGAGCTTTCAAAGAATCTACCGTCATAAAAATCGTATCATCGTATCATTGTTGATATCAAACAGATCGATAATAGTAAAAAGCCGCACTCACAATATAACATTAATTTAACACAAAGGCACGTAACAGAGTGCGGTTGTGCGGTTGTGCAAATCATCCCAACTCCTTATATTGTTTCTGACTTGTTTTATATATCGCGTTGTGTGCGCGAGCCTTAACAGTCCAAATGTTATCGGACTGATTTCATCGGTTGATTTCCGCTTCTGCATTCTTTTCTTCTCTGCAAAACAGTTCGTTTAGAAACTGAATAAAAAATGGTAACGAACAATTGTGCGCACAGATAGTCGTTTGCGACTTATTGTCGCATCCGTATATCGTTCACGGAATTCAGCGATATCACGTTTGTGCTCCCTTCGTTATTATTATGTAATCGATCCTGTCGCTGATAATACGAGCAACGTGTCGATTACTGAGAATCGCATGGCAACAAGAACGGATTTAAATCTGCGATAATACGTTCTCATAACGCATGTCGCTTTGATATCTGCGAATCGCAATGTAGGATGTAATACGAAACACTCGCGACTTAATATAATATAAAAGTTTTCAATCAACAGAGACAAGTAATTCAAAGTAATTTACATATTTTATATGTATATAGAAAGAAGTTTAATCGCACTGAAATAAGAAATAACCGAGTTCAGAAAATTAATAATAGAGCTATTAATACTTTCCCCTGTCGTGGCATCTTCCTTTTTGCATGTCACGGCGCGACCGCACAAAATGGCGTTCGCTCGGTGAAAGTCTATTACGGACAATAGATAAGTTACAGAACGAGAGTGAGATGGTGAAGCCGACAATAACGAAAACGTGCAAAGTGAAAAAGAGAAAAAAAATTAGCGAATACAGCTCGTGACAAAGTGCGCACCGTCGCCAGTTTTTTGTTAACGAAATACGTTTCGGAAATCGCATATAGGGTGTCTAAATACGGAGATTGTCGCTATCAGCTGATTCTCATGGCCGTGTAACGCAACAAATCAGAGCTCATCGTTTTCCACGATACTCATCTCGGCTCACATTAATTACTTAATATTTTAATATCTATCGAGAATGTTGCAAAATACTTTTTTGCTCAGATTGACCTTTACACTTCGGCTGTGTGTCAAGAAGTTTCAGACACCCTATATATATTGCGATCTCTCTTTCCTTCTTCAATATCAACAAGAGTTTCTCACTCTCCTTTACTATATCACCCTTCTCTCCGGAATTCTTGCTTATCCCGGCCCCTCCCATCGCTCTCTACTGTTCCTCTGTCGCTCTCGTTGGTGCACGCGCGTTGCCGCGCACACGCGCGCACAACAGCACATGGTTGGCCGGGTTCACCTGCGCGTATAAAAGGAGGGAACCAACGCCAGGCGACGCGGCCGCACCTGCATCGTTGTCTATTCCGACGAGATCAGTGTGAGCGAGAGGAAAAAGGAGGTGGATTATCGAGTGGGGATGGGGTATATACATGCAAGCTTCGAAAAGGATTGAGAACGGGAGGGAAAAGGAAAGGGTTTCCTTAGTTTTAAAATCGAAGTCTCTAGTAGGCGGAGCCTAGAACGGGTATATGCGCTGCCATTGGCCGCTGTAACGTCTAATATATCATGACATAACGATTCGAGAAGTTATTATCTGCGAATCTCGTCTAATGAAAGTATTGCGACGCTATTTTTTTCGCCGTAAAACACGGTTTTTCTCTTGTGATTTTTCACGAATTTTCAAAACGGGGACGGAATAATTTTAGAAATCGGTATTGTTATAAATTGTGAGTTCGGATTGACAAATGTGTTGGAATATTTCGATGAATGCTTCTTTGTCAACACAGCGAGAACAAATATTATTGAATATTTGTGCGTATTGAAATCGTTAACGTTAAATAAGGAACACTAATTTTACAAGAAAAAAATTGTTAACATTCCTGTATCAAAAAGCACTCTATAAAAATATTTATTATTTTTTTAATATCTTTCTAAACTTGTTAATTTTTAATCTATTACAAACTATCTTCTAAGTTCTTTAATGTTCACATATATAAACTTTGTTTAAAAAATATATGTGGGTTGATTGTGATATTCATATTCTCCAACTATGAATTTTTCCATTTCAGATGATCTTCAAGAATTCCTGAAAATTCTATACTCTGTGATAGTTGACACGAACGTCATAGAGCAATCTTCTTTTGCAATGCGCATGCTCAAAGCATGTTTTGAAGTTCTCACCGCATCCATAGAAGGCCGTATTTCTAAAAAAGTAGCTAATAAAGGTAAGTCCTGTTTCAATTTTTGAATATTTTTGTGGCGATATACAGTGGTGGTTGCTTGTAGGTCGCTGATTCGAAAACAAAGACTTATTTACTTTTCTAATATACAAATCCCTTACCTTCTCACACAAAACAAAAACTTCATTAAACGTCCATTAAACGTCAACAGCTCCATGCGATATCTAACAGACGTCCAATGGAGGTTTGTGTGTGGATTGTTTACATCAAAAATCAAAGAGAAGCACATATAAATAAGAATGATTATATCTTGATTTTATCTTATATAAAAAAGATAAACTCATCGACCTACGAGTTAAACATCATCTGACACATACAAAATGATCACGTAAAGAATAAAAGTATTAACTTGGAAATTCTTTTTTTTTCATATGTAGCTTTGATTCTTCACTCGAAAACTATTCATCGAATTATCACACGGAATATGTTTTACATATATTTTCGTTTCTTTTATTATTTATTTCCACCTTGAATTATTGGATCGTTCATGAAGTTCGATGTTACAATATATTATTTTTTTAAGAAAATTTCCATGAAGAAATTTTTTCTCAAAATATTATAGGAGAAAAAATCATGAATTTTTAACACACATTTAAGAATTTTGTACTTCCAGAACGACAAAAAATATTCTTTGATTTATCGACAGATTGTTCTCAGATGTTTACATTTTGTAAACCTACTAAATATTTTGTGTTTTAACAAAAAATATTGTTAAGACCAACAAATTCTTTCTGTTGTTTGCAAAATATTTTTTTCCACGTCGGTATAAACTTTAATAAATATGCAACAACAACTCGAAGATAAACTCAAAACTAACCCTAACAAGAGAAAAACAACTCAGTTATCAGAAGACAACACGAAGATAAAAACTCAAATCTGAGATTAAATAAAAAGTAACAACATAATAAAACTTGCAGAGCAACGAATTATACATAAAGTTGGCATAAAACACTTAAAAAAAAAAACTTTAATAATACTATTGTATAAAGATATTATATAAATGATAAGAGTAAAGTTAATACAATTATAATATAAACTATGTAAAAGTAGACAGTTTAAAATACCATCTAAAAAAAATAATATCAATTATATTTATTATCTAAATATCTGAATCACATATAGAAGACGCGCGCGATAAATTTAATCTGGCGTTTAAAATACTTCTATCTTTGTGTTTATATGAATCGAGTGTTTATTTCTTTCTTAAAGGTCTTATTAACAAGTGCCAACTTCGAGTATAAATGAATCTCTGTTTTCACATGTGTGTGTTTATATACAAATATGTTCCCGGAAGAAGACATCTGTGATTATTTTCTGGTGCGTATAAGTAAGTTTTTGTAGCGACACGCGACGACACGATTTTGCAAAATATATCGATGAGAAAAATCAATGTCTTGGTTTTGTCGGCTAGGAAGAATTTCCGATTTCATCAAGGAAGATTGTTTCAGCGTATCTTGAAGACTATAAAAACATTTGAAAACTCTGTGTAGTTGTCAACAACATTTAAAGTGAAACGTGTGTAGCTTTGAAAATCAAGCCACCATGCTCGACTTGCAAAAGTACATGCGTACGAAATAACGCTTTGCTGTTATTATAAGTGTTATACACTTTTTATTGACTAAATTTTACGTTGAATAACAGCCAGCCAAAAGTGATTCTCGCTAATTTTTTATACACTCAAGAATGTGTAAAAATAAAATACAAGTTACAAAATTATAAATACAAGTTTTTTCCTAATCTTGTGTATTATTTTAAACATGTATATCTCTCACTTTGTGTTATCTCTATTATTTATTATTGTTTTTTATCAAAAGAATTTTTTTTTTTAAAGTAATTTAAATTTAAGAAAAAATATAAATGTTTTGAGAGAGAAACATAAAACGCATGGAATAAATTTGGAACAATTTATTTCTTATTTGTCAGATAGAAGTACAAAATATTGTGGCAGATGCACAATATTTATATTATAAAATTTCGGATATAGTTTTGTATTTGGGATAAGATACGCATTCCAGTATCTTTTCGAGCTCAATGGCTTCAGTTCCGGTTGCCTGATTCTAAAGCGAGTGAGAAAAGATGCGGCCTACTGCCTCGAAAAAAGATATAGTGTTTTTGTTAACTACAACCGCGTATAATCGGTGCCAACAGACAAAACCCTTGTAAATCCTTGGTTCTGGATCACTGATCATTTGCCCAGAACTGTTGCGAGGTGTTTTATTTTTACGTTTGACCATTTGCTGCAATGTTAAATTTATAATATTATCGCGCCACACAATATCAGCAACGAAGTCGCTGACGATTAGTATCGCGGTACATATCGCAATCGGGCACGTGATGTGCATATCTGATGAGCTTTATGACGCAGTCTCGTATAAATATCACTTTGTATAATGTATACAATGCGTTTCTGTGTAAGGCCAAAGTCGCAAGTTTTTATAGTGTCTATGCGACAGCATTGAACGAACAAAATAGAATTCTAGATGTTTTAAACTCGGAAAATATAATAAGAATGTAAAATCACTGTTTGCAATGTTTGTCTGTAATTTTCAGTACTGCGTAAAGTACAATTTTTAGTATCAATTTAGTGAACTATTATATGTAAACGCGCGATTGGTAATAAAAGCGCTAAAACTTTAAAATAAGAATTTTTTAAAGATTACTTTTTACGATATGAGATGCATAATATATTTGTACTTTGTCGAAACTTAACTATCAGAGTCGTGCGTTTATTTTCTGCAAAGTAAAGTTTTATCATGCTGTATGAATAAACGCGCGTAGAAGAGTACTTCAAAGTGGATAATAGCCACATAAAATTACGAGTGTGTGTATTTTAGAACAAATATATGTATTTCAGAATATTAATGAAAAAGTATATTTTAAAGTATACTACATATTTTTCTAGGGAGAACCTCCAAAGAGAGATGATTCAGTTATATAAACTCGTCGGGAATACATTTTATCAAATAATTGATACGTATTGCTTATAGATGATCGGTCTGGCCATACTTCTTTCGCCGACTGTGTTTGATATATGTATAACCACTATGCAGACCGCGCATGTCTGACAGACCTAAACGCTTCGGAATGATACTCAGCTAAATAGCGAATGTCTACACCTGCGCACGTGTCAGAGATTAATGACGCTCCTTGTGGAAAGGTAAAAATGTTTCTCGCTGTAAGAACAGCGACAGAGGTAGGCAGCATCGGTCTAGTGTAAATAATGAGTCGGCTGTACTAACGCGCACACATTGCGCCTTAATTGCTTTCATATATCGAGGCACGTAGCTTCCGCTCCGTTATGTATAGTTAGTACACGTTAATAAAATATAGTTTTTTAATTATAATCAGATCATTTTGTGTCTTTTAAAAATAATTCTCTTTATCTCGTCTTTACATAGTATATTCATAACAATCTCACGAGAAAAAAAAGATTAAAAACATGTGCAAAAAAGTATAGTTAAATAAATCTATAGTAAGTAAAATAAATCTATAAAAAAATGTCGGGAGTAATATGGTAATACTTCTTTGTAATTCACCGCTGGTAATCATTAAATTAATGCTCGTGTGTGATAATAGACCGCACGCCCGACATACAATTGCGTCAGAGATATAATAAATCTGTGATAATGCTACATAATTATACAACGTATGTGTAATGGTATCGGTTTTTTTTTTAATTTTATCAGAAACAATCAAGCATCATCAATGAATTTATATTTAAACAGAGAAAATCGCGATTCAGCTAATATTAATATACACATTAATTAATTTGTTCTTAATTATATTAATAATTAAAGCTTGCATTTTAAAGATAGTTATCGCGCGGTCCGTTGCCGCGACCGTTCGTCGCAGCTACGTCGCGTAGAAAGAAAAGATGATAACGCAGTCACACATGATACGGCAATATGAAAGCGTGTACGCATATTTCGCACACGCGAGCGAGTAACGGTCATCACATACCAAGTCGCGAAAGCATATTTTCAGACATCTCTAGAAGATATGCGGATGCTTTTGGCATGCAACGAGCTCTCGCGAGAAACTTAACTCTCGGCAACTCAGGATCAGACCAACTTAATATGATGTAACTGAGAGAGTCGCCAAAGTGATGCTAAAATACACCTCGTGTTAATATCCACCACGTCGCTTCTTGTCATCATGTTGCTTTCTGTGTTGCATCTGTCGCGAAATATTTTCAAAAGCGCTCACGTAACGTGTCACGACGTCTTAATTAAAGCAACAATAATTTTGAGAACTTGTTTTTTTTTGTTTTCTAGAAGACTAAGTCTAAAAAAATCTTGCAAGTAAAAAAATCGTTTGTGAACTTTGTTCTTTCCTTCTTTTGCAACAGAATTTTGTAATAAAAAAAAAAAAACTAATTTTATGCCGGTCAAACAAAACTTTCACTTTACTGAAAACAATAAATATTGTTGCTAAGTAACATCATTAATGATTATATGTTACGCGACTCTGCGTTAAATCACACGTTGGATCTTGGCCATTTATGACGCGCTATAGAAACGATTGACCTTGTATAAGAATGATGATACTGCACTCCAGATCGCTTATTGGTAATGCAAATAGACGCAAGTAACACCGACACATATAAAGTAACTCCGACTATAGACGTGTAGCTATGAAGAATATATTAAAGAGAGGTATATTTTATAATAAGACAAAAATATGTATATAATTTCTTTCTTCCGACATAAATGGAATGAAAGTACAAGTCACTCTCAGAAACTCTTTAAATATATAAAAAAAAGTATATTATCTCACTCGTTTGCTTGATGAAAAATTAGAAAGGCTCATTTCTTATAAACGTTGAGCAGGTGAGAGAGATTCGAGCAATGGTGCGGAATAATCTCGTTCGATCCGAATACTTGTCTGAAGAACATGCATGCGGCAGTTCGTTTAAAGCGGATCATAACCAGTTCCATTAAATGTCTTGCAACGTAGCAAGTAATTTCAGAATATGAAATTTATGTCAGCTGTTTTGAAAATACGGGTAACATTAAGACTGAATGTGAACGTATATATAAGAATAAAGCGTGTTACAAGACCCAATTTACATTTTACGATCAGAGTTGAAAACATATATAAGGCAAAATAAGTAAAAGAGAGAAATTATCAGGCCTGTAAACAAAAGATAACTGATGTGTGATTTTAACAACCAGCCTTAACAAAATTATTGCTTTACATTAATATTGCTTTACATAAATTGTTTGTATTTCATTTACAAATATTATGTCTTAATATTTGCAAATGTAGTAATTTTGCAATTTACTTTGTTTTAACTTGAAAACGCTTAATAACATTTTCACTTATAAAAAAATCATATTTTAAACATTATATATTAAAATACGACGAACCGATATATCTTCATATAATAATTCGTGACTTGAAGTCATTTACGCAACGGTTTAATAAAAAACTAAGTAATCGCACGCCCTTTTATATCGATAAGAAAAAGCAGACACCGACGGAAAGTGCCGTGTCACGCTGAATAATGCGTTGCATCGAGCCAATTACTGTAAGTAATTAAGCTCTGCAGATCGTTTTTTTTCTCTCCCCGATTTTTCAGATAAGGTGACACTCATTTATATTTATAATTATTACTTAATAAAACTAAAAAACTCATTTAAATTTCTAAAGAAAGTAAACAAATAAATAAATTACACTTATATAGCAAATAAAATACAATTAAATAACACAGAGATATTGCGCTTGTCGTAAATAACGTACATGTATCAGAAATCAGACCTGTTTCTGCAGTAAAACACATATAAGCGTATTTTTTAAATGCATTTATCCACAAGTTTGCGCATGTAACGTTTTTATTAATGCAAATTTGAGAATATAAGGTTGTGTATTGAATATGTACGCACATAAATGCACACATGAAGACTTCATGTAATAGAACTATCGGCGAAATATTTTGCATTAATCAGAAATAATTATCTCTGTTGCGAGTGAGCAAAAACGTTTCGAACACACCTTACGTAGAAAAAAAACAAAACGTTTGAAATAATTAAACTTCTACCGAATTGCAATATTCTAGCTTCGCAGAAAATAAAATTAAAAAACTAATATATATTTAGAATCTAATCAGTTGTTTGTGCAATATTTTTTATTCAATAAAAAATTTCATTATATTAAATCATGTAAAGTCAAGTTACATGTCTATGTATTATTATATATATATATATATATATATATATATATATATATCGCAAATATGTGTACTTGAATGATCGTATTGGGTAATATAATATTAATGTTATTATTATTTATTTTATTATTTGCGAATAAAAAGACAGCGTGATTTAAGAAATTCTACAAAATTACTTTTGTTTTACTTAAAATAAATATCTGTTTTTGTTGACATTGAAATAATGCTAGAAAGACACTTTGATTTCGTTTGCGGTCTCATTTGTGATAACAAAGTTTCTTGTGATACGAGCACGTCGCAGTTAATTAAAACAGTTCTCATTATATAAGTAATTCGGCCGTCAGAAAGAGACGGCAGCAAAGTTATTGAAATTAATATATAGTGCAGTTTAATTATATACTATAAATATTAAGAATATATGATCTTTTTTAAACAAAAACAAAATTTAGACAGCGGTGATTTACTCCGTCGGCTGTGTGTTTAGAAGCGTCCTAATTAATCATGTTGTAATTAATCACAGCCAATCACAGGTGCCGGAAGACTTTCATAGCTGATCTGTAATACCATTGACATGTAGGCAGCTGAATGTCATTCGCTATATTCTTCAATATTGCTTATTATGTTTTGCTGATGCAAGCGATATTAGCAGGGTGCTTTTGTGAACGGCATCGTAGTGTGTTTGTCTCATGCGACGTGGCGTGGTGTGAAAACAGAAATAGATAGTTATATATTATTGAAGATTGCGTGCGCGCCGCCAGACGACAATCCTTTTTCTGTTTCTAGAATTCCGTTTCGAAATTAATGGCGCGTGATGAATTGAATCGCTAATTTGCACGGGATAAAAAAGTACAAGTTGGTATATCTTAAATTCTTGGAATTTTCTTATTTTCTTTTTTTATATTGCTTTTATATAATTTTTATTTATATGTTGCTATCGAAACATATATGTGTTGAATTTTAAAAAACTTATATTTTTGTAATTTATATTGTTTTCAGTCGCGCATTTTGTGCGTGTCGTTTGAAACAGTAAAAAAACTATTTAAAGTTATGTAATAGCGATAGATTATCGCGTTACTATGCAATAGAACATGTTTGCAGTGCGATAAATGTGCCGCGCAAATAATGTTTCAAACTGCCACGTGATACCTATGTGATACCGGTATAACCTTGTAAAAGATACTGTAATATAATAAGTAATGCTTTTTGAGCGCTGTCGATAGGAACATGCAAATATATTAAAAACAAGAAAATAATTGTAATATCGTTATATCATATAAATTGACACATATGTGGGTATAAATGATAACATAGTACGAGTTACGTCGTCATGAAAATGAGGACTAATGCGAGCAGATTGTGATAGCGTGCGCGATGTCGTAATATAGATTATATATGCAAGAGAGGAAACATTTGCTTTTTAAATTTTTCGACCGTGTCGTAAGACGCATATAGAGCCACTGAATGTGTGATTTTAACTGGACCAAAGTCGATGCAGTCGTTTTCGATGTACTGGCAAAGTACCGTTAGAATCAGGTTGTTTCTCATCTTATCTCAAAGCGCACAAAACTCGCGATTGCTGCTCGATATTTTTTCCTATATATATCTCGAATGGTTCGATCATACATAATTATCGCGTCTCTCGAGAACTCAAAAAAAAAAAGAACAATGAAAAAACAATCAAAGAAAAAGTTAGAAAACAGATTATTGTGAGAAAACTTCAGAAACACTGCCGTAAGGTCTTATGAAATATTGGCATAGGTTGTATAACATGCTGAAACCAGCAAACTCTACGTATGTTACGTGTAACCTCAGCACAATTCCGTATGCCGTATGTCAATTGTGCAGATCATAAGAAGTTTCCACAGGTTATATCTTAGAATAGTTTAAAAGATATGAAAATAGACAATTGCGATCGATAAAAAAAGAGTGATTGTACAAAAGGTTGAAATATAACGTCCAGTTCCATCTACTACCGCTTCGATTTAATTTACATCCACCACTGGAATAGAAAAAATTTCGCGTAACTACTGGTTGGTTAACAGAATTCCATTTATAGTAGAAAAACCTGAAAATGAGATTTGAACAAAATTCGATTTTAATTAATAGTCTGACACGCGTTATTTAGCGTTAAGTACGTAACTTGTCGTGATTAGTCATTCTCTTCTAAATTCGTCCGCATTGCAGGATGGTTATTCCAGTCATAGGAAGTGGTTCTAGAAAGCGGAATTTAAAATTAGTCGGAGATTAATTTCACGTCTTATTGGTCACGCGGTTACAGAGCAGCACGTACGCTGTCGCGTGTAAAAGTTCTAATTCCTCGGATGGATATTTTTTTTTTGATACGTTCTGTGATCAGAACAATTCACAACAATGCATTCTCTGATGTTACTGCGTGTTTTATATTTTGCGTCGATGTTCGAGCGACAACGCGCGGATTATGAAATGCAAATCGAGCAGTAACGCGCTCGCAAAATCCTTGATGTGAGCAGCACGCAATAAAAGGCGCGCAACAAAAGGAATTCACCGATTTCCTATGTCGATACCGTTGATGTGAGAAGCTGGTGTGTGGATTGATACGGCCCTGAATTACACGTTTCCTACATGCAAGTAAGACAGACGAGGCGTAACGCGGGCAAGAAAGAGGAGAGAAGCCGCACGAACTGGCAAAGAGATGGCAAGAGGAAAGAGACGATAAGGAGAAAAAGAGAAAGAAGTTTGCAAAAGAGAGAGATCGAAAGAAATCCCGTCGAGTAGGACAGGGTAATCCGCGGAACAGGTAGAAGCGAGACAAAACGAAGAAAGACAAGAGAACGAACGGAAGCAAAAACAAAAACAAAAAAAAAAAAGAGAAAAGATCGCGATTGTAGCCTGTACAGTGTTTAATATGTGTAACTTAGACATGCGATGTGTGAGCCCAAAGAGGAAGTACTTTTTTTTTTTAAAAAGAACGATGTGCAGCGAGAGAGTCGCGATAAGCGCGGGACGAAGGATGAAACTGAGCATCAGCCACAGGCAATCCGGTCGAGAAAATTGGCAATGTATGCCGTGAGCTTACATAACCACAAGCTGGATACAAAGAAACAAAGAGAGGGAAAGAGACAGAAAAGATGAGAAGCGCGAGAAGAGACTCGAGAAAAAGAATACAGAAAGTAGAGAGAAAAGAGAAAGACAATAAGACAGAGAAAGAGAGATTGCAGTTGGCGTTACACTTGCAACACAAAGAAAAAGAGGAAACAGTGACACACGCACTCACACCAGAGTACATTCCGACATGCGCGAATGCGTACGCGGTGAAAAACGATGAGTTCGAGGCTTCGCGACTCGGTTTTTCCTTGACATTAGCAGCTGCGATATGTACGTAACGGAAGATATATATACACACGCATAAGTGTGCAGCATTTATCTTATCTAGAATATAACCAATCGCTCGCCCAGTTTCATCGAGCTGCGACGCGCCGCGATGTCGCGCGCGCGCGAGTACAATGTTAGCCGTGTGTTGGTGTACGCGAGCTGCATACGCGCGAATTACGCAAGATCATTCAATTAGATTGTTCCAACGGAATGTTTGATTAAAATGCACTTTTGTAATGCACGCGCACGCACATACGCACATCACAAATACATTAACGTGTGTTGCAAGTGTATTCAAATTTATCTTAGACGCAAGTGATGAGGACGTTTGCACAAAGTGCAAGGACGATATTAAAGTTTTTTTTAAACAGCATTTCCCAAGCTGCAGCGTATATTTATATATATAAGGTTACAATATTGTTTCGCGTTTTCTTTTCTCGCTGCATCTTTTCACAGATCCAAAGATTGACTTTCCTGTTTTTTTTCTGTTTTTTCTCGATGCATTTCTGCAAACATACGCAACGCCTGCTAATAATAGGCATTTAATACGCGCAGTTTGTGCGCGTTATGTGTACGTTATGTATCGTTCGCGCGCATCATGATAAATAATTTTCAGATAACATTCTCCGTATCCGCTATGTCTGTCACAATTACCGCAATTAACTTTTTTTTTCTCGGCGTACATTTAACGACGGTTTCTTTAAAATACAAACACGAGCAAATTCTTGATAAAATAAAAAGTAATAGATATATCTATACTTTTCAACGAGTCACACGTTTCTTGCAAAGTGACGAAAACAACATTTGGTTATTTTGGCAATCTGCGACTCGTGCATTTGCTCGTCCAAGTTTCGGAAATCAAAGTCGACTCGAAAGTCGACTTGGTACGAAAAAGGAGAGAAAAAACGAGTCGTAATGGTAAACTCCCTTTACACGCAGAAGACATAACAGCAGGCAAGCCGATTTATATGCGCTCCTTAGCTCGCGCGTGCACGCACTTAACGATATGTAAAACCACCAAGACCGGGTATTGTACGACGTCAGTGCTCTGTCGTAAAACCGGCCGTTCAAATCGTCTCAACGTGAAAGACTTTTGAATAATATTAAAAGTTTTGCATCACGCATGACCGTTTACTTTTAATACATATGAGAGAAGAACGGATTGCTGTGTCGTTTCAGGGTGCTAAATCTTTTTCGCTTTTATTTCTCCTTGTTTATTCATTCTGTCGTGATACCTCCCGGCACGCTTATTAAGTGCAACGTTTCTCATCGAAGCGCTTAAATAAAACATTTTGCCGCTCTCAAAATGTATTACATGTAAAAATATTTAGTCTTTTACAACGGTCTTAAGATTGACGTACAATGTTCAACGACTGTATTTGTTATTCTACAGGCGCGTGTAAAAAACAGCTGTCAATATGAAAATATTATTTTATTTGACATTTGTTTTTGTAACGCATGTTTGTAACTGTGTATCTGTCTCTCTGTCTCTCTCTCTCTTTTTCTCCCGAGGAAAGTCTATAATTTGCTACAAGTAAACCTGGCTGCTAGAGACAGCAATTTTTTTGGTACAAATAATAATATGAATCAAGTTAACGGTCGAAACAACTTGCAGTAATTGTATATTATTTTAGTAATCTAAAACGTTAAAATGATGGAATTTTTTAGTAAATTGTACGTGGACGTTTGGATACTCGATATATGTATTGTACGTAGGTTTGCGCGCGGCAGATAGCTTCATGCTGGATAATAATATTGCGCGCGTAACAAAATCGGTAAGTTTTATAGCATTGTGAAAGCAGTGCTTTGCAATCTGATTGTTTATAAACTGCAGAGATATCGAAATTAAAGAACAAATGAAGAATGAGATTTATTTAAATATAACGTTTTGCCCTAAATTTTGATGTAAATGCTGGGTAACAGATGATTGATAAGCCAAATGCGCAGAAATTACTCACCCACGGGAATTATATCGCGCGCGCAACAAAATCGGCAAGTTTTAAATACTGGGAAACAGATGATTGATGAGCCAAATGCACAGAAATTACTCACCTGTGCCTGCCAACAACAATTGCTTTATATTTGGCGTCACTTCGCTACGCGACGGATGGAGATGGCGTCACGTAATTCTAAGGCGACCGGAAGTTATGGCGATTAAATAAGTTGGACGCGAATGAACATGCAGCTGCGAATCCTATTTTTGAGCACGTTTGATCCGATAATATCCTGTTCCGATAATATCCTGTACTATTCATTACGACGTTGAAGCTACTATCTGCGAAGCTACGTCGCGTGTAAAGTTCACTTACATTGTGTCGTATCATCGGTTTCTAAACCTGACTTGTTTCTCAATAGCTTCCTAAATTTGCGTTATAAATCGACCGCGCGGGAGACTTTCGCGCTCTAAGGCTTAAACACGGTATCTTGCACGTCCCATCACATTATCGATGTTTGAGAGCGCCGACATGTACATTGAAAATATGCGAGATTGCGAACATTTATCACGAAGGAAAGGAGGTAATTTACGATGCAAATTGTGTGGTCGATGTTACATGTATCTCTCTCAAATACGTAATGAATAAATCATTCCGTAACTCATGAATCATGTCCGAAAGGTTGCACACAATTTGCGAAATTTAAACGATTTAAAAAAAATAATATGTTATCTCCACACGTCTGCGCGAACGTTTTTTGGAAAGTTTTTCACTTGAGACTCGGTCCTTGTTGGTGAGAGTGAACATACATGTAGAAACCTGAGAGTATGTAATAAATTTTTCGAGAATACCGATCTCCGTGGACGAATCGCGTTGTTAATGAATGCGGCAGATACCGAAAGATAAACGACATCGAACCAATAATGTTTCGGACGTAGGCGGTACATAACATCGATATTGCCGCTAAGAAAATTGTTACCTTAAGCGTGACTGCCGCACGTATCCACTACAAACCCATCACTCAAGATGGTTGTCGAACTTGATAAGCAAAAATGTATTTTAATGTATCTCACATAATATATTATTGGCGTAATTTGAGCACTTTTTATATTTTATATGTAACTCTTTATTGTAAAAAAGCACATGTAAAATATAGAAAAGCGTTCTGTCTTCTCAGAAAACAAAGGGACAGAGATGTGTAATTACATTATGCCTTAGGTTTTTCAAGCTCAAAAAGCATTAAATATGAAGGATTTTGAATTGAATAGAGTTGCAGCACAGAAAGAGAGAGAGGTGGGTATTTACGATTGCTACGTCCAAAGGTTACGAGGTGTAAACTTTAATATGTGCGATTATCTTTGCCAAGAGGCATGATAGTCAACAGAATCACTCATGTAGCATTAAACGCGCGCTTTGAAATATCAGGATGTAATACGAAAGACGTGTCAGGTGTCTTTCTGAGAGAGAACAGTCTGAAATACGCGAGCTGAAATAAGTATGCAGACGCGCAGCGTCTAAAGTTATGACATGTGATAGATACGTTATAAATCAGCCCGTATCGACGAGGATACTTTTCCGCAATCAAGCAACGTCACGGATAACATGACTAAACCGGTAATTATTGCCTCTAGTGAGAGCAATGTCGCTCCGCAAATTGAAACTGTCGCGTAATTCTTTTTCTCAATGTATAATGAATTCTGTGTCCTAGCGTATAAATTACCGTCATTTTCGAGCAATCCTAGTAATTGCCGTTGAATAAAATTATTAACTTAATAATGAAGAAGAATAAGATTCTTCGGGGCTCGGAAGTCTTTAAACTAATGAATGAATTAAAATTATTAATCTTTATTAAATAATTCAACATGTCATTTACGCGTAGATCACGGACAATTTATATCCGAAATAAATTTTCTGAAATTAAAAAATTACAACCATTTATAAGATAATTTTATAATTTCCAGGAATATGTACATTTATAAAAGAATTTCTTGTAAATCTTAGCCGGTTTTGAATATATTAATCGCTAGATATAAGTTTGTTTAAAAACTTATTGGTATATTAATATACAAATTTTGCTGGTACCATCTTGAAACGCGATTATTCGTAAAATATTACGATCAATATCGCTTGAAACATGCATTTCCATTGAGATGTGGTAATTGAAATTATTTTAACTTTATCAGCAGGTGAAATGACAAACGTAAAATTACTTTTTTCTTTTCTGTACAGCTTGTCAAAACATCATCGATGTCATTCAGAAACTTTTAAGTGAAGAATTTCAGCAGCAACAGCATCGGTTGCAACATCAACAGCAGTTGCAACCACAACAACATCCATTGCAACAGCAGCAGCAGCAATTGCAGCAACATCCATTGCCACCGCCATCGTTGCAGCACCAGCAACTACAATACAGTAGTCAATGGTACAGTTTTTTGCTAGATCCGAGATTTTTAAGAAGTGTTCCAGCAACGTACAATTACACATACTTGAAGAAAGAAACACCGCCGGAAGAATTCAACGTTTTGCTTAATCAAGTAAGAAGTTCCGTGCCGTACAAGTCGCTTGAATTCTCCTCGAAGTATCATTGGTGAGTACACCGTGTTATTTCTCACCCTAATGTCAGAAATTTAAATTTTATAATTCTTAAATTTTTTTAATTTGATAAATAATTATGAATTATACTTTAATCATACGTGTGCGATGTTGTTTGAGACAATTACACGCAACGCGACTGACGAAACCGAGAATTGTACAAATATCGCATACACGTAGAAAAAGAAATTACATGTTTGATTTACAACATAAATTGCGATCTTGTTTGTTGCTTTTCTTTTGTTTGAAATCGTTGAGAGACGAGAAGTCGTAATCACGAGAATCCGTCGCACATAAAATAGATTCCAAGCTGTAAAATATTCTCCTCTTCTCCGATCCAGGCAGACAGCACTGTTAAGACCAGTAAACGGCTGTTCATCCTTTCCGATTCCTCCCATTTCGTTACTGTTTTCTTCTCCCTTCGGAGAAAAAAGTTTTCTCTCCTTATTACTTCTTTGCCTTTTATTTCTTTTGGTAAACTTTCTGACAACCTGTAACACATGTAATTATCTAATAATCAAAAGAGACAAGTTTTTTATTCGCAGCTAGAAAGGCTATGTTAAATCGTATTGAGTCTCCGTACTAAGAATTCTTCATTAGTACCAAATTTGCGGTTAACTCGATCAAAGCGGCCGCGGGAGTATAAAGATACGACGACTCTCCTGCCTCTCTTTATGGTTTTAACGATGACAACACTATAAAGAGTCGAATTTACGAGTGCTCTGCAATATTCTATCTTTAGGTGGCTATCGTCCTCGTCAGACGATTTAGTGGAAATAACCTTGCTCTTCGTGAGAATGCAAGACCTTCGATGCCGGCTATCGAGAATTACGCGCTACTTTAGGGATAAGCTGACCGCGATCATTTACATTTAATTCGTTCTTATACGTTTGCTGATGTACCGTTGATGAGATTGCAACGAATCTCAATTATATTCTGAATCTTTTTTTATTTAAGACTTTACAATAGTTCAATGTGTGTGTGTGCATGTGTGTGTACGTGTGTATGTGTGTATATATGTTTTTATTGTACTTTTCATTGTTGTATGTTAGAAAGAAAAAGAAGGTAAAGTCTCGTATATAATAACATATCGTACATAATAGCATAGCGTGTCGCCTTTGTAATGTGGTTTCCGCAAACCCCACAATACATCTCTATCGTGACATATTAAAATGCAGTCATCGTGTTTCTCACACATGTACGTAAACGTCTCAATATAAAGTGACAAGTATTCCAAAATGAATATTATCATCGAACAAGTAGAGGACTAGGATGCATTTAGAATTCGGTGTTTAAACTTTAAACGCAACGAAACAGATCAATTGCAATTTTATCATGAGAATTATTATCTGTTGATGTATGAGAACATCGACTCCTTCTCTTGACATTCGGGGAAGTTCATATTTATCGGATAAAAGTACGACAGATGATATACAGTCGGAATTGATGATGCATCACAACATCTCGCGGCGCGGTAGTGGTTTTAAAAACGACATAAAAATTGCATGTCTCGCAAAATGATGCGCGCGGCAATACTCGAGATATGAAAATGGAAACGATAATTAAAACGTCGGCGATGATTGTCGGCTATCTTGGATACTGATTGCCTCGAGCCGGTGATTAAAGTTGCTAAAAGTGAGTCGATCCTTTACCCCGACTCTTTCTCCACTCTCTCTTTGCATTGATCCCTCCGAACAAGCTTAGCGAGCAATGGAATTCAGCGGGTGGTCACGCACTTTTTTCACGGTTTTTTTCTTCACCAATGTAAACAATAAAAGCGACTCTGGGAGGCTCACGAATAATGCTTCTGTTCGGCCGCCATATGTTTCCGGAGTGTTACTCGACATTGTCATTTCGCATTCCGCCAACGGTCACGAAGTTGTAATTTTCGGTGTTTCTCATCACGCACCCTTTTTTCTCCAAAAGAATATGCGTGTCACGATGTAATCTCTCTTCATCATTTTTTTTATATTGCAAAATGTTCTCAGCGAAATATTTTCGGATGTTGCATGTGTTAAAATATCATATATTATTTCTCTTTTTTTTTTCTTTCCCGACACTCAGAAAAATTGGTTGCCTTTAATATGCATGTATGAGAGAAAAAGAGAAAGAGAGAGAGAGTATTTATTGTAATGGTTCAAAATAAGTTGCATGGACGTTCGACGAATCGTCAAAAAGATTAAGCTGGTTGCCTTTGCAGTAAGCAACATCAATGTAATCGAACAGGTCGCTGAGAGCGGTTTTAACGACGGTCATAAACGCGGTTCGCTTTACAGCTCGGTAAATTTTTTTCTTCTCCACGCTGCCTCTCCTCTTACCTTGTCATCATCGTCGCTGCCTTCTTGTTCTCCTTCTGCGTCGGTTGTCGGCCGACACCAGTGAGGCGTACCCCAGAGTCTCTCCCGCTTATTTTACTCCGACCGCAATAAACTACCAGATTTTATGTGACAGACGTTAGCGAAGTCGAAATAATCTTGTACCTCACGGAATGTCGATAATCTCGCTAGAAATAAGCAAATCTATTTTTGAGTTGGCTTTATTCTACGGATGAGGAGGCATAATTTTCGAGACAAAGCAGTAATTAGCATTGCCAAAGTGCGTGAGCGGCATTTCTCCTTCTTCTTCTTCTTTTTCTTCATCATTTTCTTCTTCTTTTTCTTCTCACTTTCTTCTTCATCGTTCTCTTCGTATGCAACCAAGAACCGGTGTTAAGCAGTGTAACTGACTCGGCTTCACTCGGCAAAAGGAATTTTACTACTTTCTAACCACACAGTCGCGGCCTACAATTAAACCCCCATAAACTTTGTCGTAACTTTTTTAAAAGCGACCGACCGCGACCGAGCTCCGTTGCTCCTTTGGCAAAAAGCCATATTGCATTCGTAATGAAGCTCTGGCATAGGTACCGACGTCTTCCGGTCAATCCTAAAACCTTTTCGCCGAATAGATCGTGTCGCCCAACCAATAGAAACCTCACCAAAGAGAGAGTATTTTTTTTTTTTTTTATTTTCAGTACTTTAGTAGTTATGTACGGCGCCGAAGATGCGAGCTCGTGAATTTTGAAATGTTTACCGCGCGCTCACACTACGCCGGTAATAACCGGTTACTCGTTTTTTTTTTATCACGGAAAACTCCTTTTTCTTCTCGCCACCGTTAATCGAGGAAGCTGGATTGCATGCAAGATATTCACCGTATTCCAAAGTGGAATCGATATTCCACTTTGAGTCCAGCGTGAGATGTAGAAAGATATAAGAAAGATACGAAATGTAAGCAGTATGATAATTCGTGCCGTGTAATTTGCCGTTCTCGGCAAAGTCTCATTTCTTGGAGTAGTGCAAAAGAGAAAGAGAGAAGACGTCTTTTCGTGTAGATTCTTCTTGTAGGCCGTCTCGTCGACGTCCTTGCCGACTCGAGTGACGTCCTTCAGCGGCTAGGGGAATCATCGGACAAGTTTACATGATGCTCGCCGAAGACGACGTCGACTGCTCGCAGGCAAGAGAAGAGCGAAAAGAGTCAGGGAAAAGAAGAAGAAGAAGAAGACGACGACAGCCCGAGAGGAAAGGTTGAGGAAGGAACCTAGCACACAAGCCCGGCATGCGAGGTTTCAGCGGCGACTGACGTTTACGGCTTCGAGCGGTCGACCTAGCGTTAGTAAAACTTGAGAAGAAATACAAGCGAAGTCCACATCGACAGTTAAAGTCATACGCGCGAAAATACAACCTTACTTCTATAAAATACGGTACACCTACCTTCGGCCAAGCGAAGTTACCAGGTTCCACACTCAAGAAACACGCTAATGAATGTGGCTACACTTCTTATCAACTTGTTTGCAATCGATAAACAAAGTTTTTTACGCAACCGATTGGGTAATACCTGTTGGTAACGCTTGACATACCGGTTATTGCTATCAATCTTATATCTTGTATACAACAGTGATTATAATTTTTTAAACACATAATGTTGTATAATGCATATATTATCGTTGCGACATTTTTCGAAGAGAAGTAAGAAATTATTTATAAAAGAGTGTAAAACACTGTAAGAGAGACAAGATCTACATGTGTTGATCTACATTTAATTAGATATTATTTCAAATATCTGCAGTGATTTTGTAGTCCTTCTCTTTTCCTACTCACACCCCTGTTAGAGGTGGCAACGCGAGGTGGAAGCGTAAGGATCTTCACGAGACACTTATTCAGGCAGACGATAAACCTCTACCCACCACATCCGCGACCGTCTCCACTTTAGCTACGTACCCGGATCCGTCTCTTCCTTCCTATATACTTCGTTTACGACTTTTCGAGTTCGTCGCTGTTCGTCTTGAAATCTGCCTAGATCATCCCGCTCAGAAAAGGATTCTGGCGAGAAAAGAACACTGTGGTACGGGCGGGTTTTCTTCACGAAGCAGAAGTTCGCGAGAGAGACGGTGTCCATAAAAAAAAAAGAATATGAGCGAAACAAACTTCATTTACGTCAGACAGAAGGGCGGCTCTGTATCTTGTTCCCGTTCTAAAATTCGTCGAAATGACGTTCGAGTCACGCAAGGTGATCAGGACTCAAATAGCGGAGATCATGTGAAATCGTGGCGGCATATAGCTGTATAAATCATGTTTTTACGAGACACCCATGGTCATTTGGGAGAAAAAGAAGATTCTCTCTCTGGGGAGAAGAAAGAAAATATAAAACCCCGATGTGCGCGACACTCGGACACTCGCCGCAGCTTTTTTTCTCGTCATTATTATCTTTATTATTCTCATCATTATTATTCTCAACAATGTGGCAAAACTGGTTACTTCGAGAGTAAATCTCAGTTTCTATTGGAACGCACATTCTGTATCTAACATAACTTACATAGAACTTTATCGCTTCTAAACGCGACTGCGCGAAGGAGAGAGATATGCGCGTTTGATACGCTTGTTTTCCGGGAAACGGCAATGACGCATTTTATTACGCGCGATATTACAGGTTTTGAGATAATAACACAATGAGCCGCGTAAATGCACAATCGGTGCTACGTGAATGTATAATCGATACATTATTATACATCGACGTATAATAATCGATACGTTAGAAGTAAGTGCAGAACACCGCGACAAAGAAACGCGTTTCAGCTGCGTCACGCTTCTTCGTAGAATCGCATAGAAAAAGCGACACATATTGCGATGTACGTACGGCACACGTAATTGCAATAAATTCATGCCTCATACGAGGTGAAACTATTGGCTCCCGCGCCATTGCAGTTGGTGATCGGCCGTCGCACATTCTCGCATCCACTTAACGCGAGTAGATCTTACGCTGCTCGTAACGCGCCGTTATAGATACGTGTACTCAACAAAGTGACCGGTACTTCGGCGAACCTGTCGCTCGTAAAAAAAAGACTGTGGCACAGCCGGTTAGAACTTCGTGAAAACGAGACGTATCGCACACCGGCGCGATAAGCAGATCCTGAGAGCTTGAGAGAGACGAAGAATGTCTTCGCGTATTGCAAAGCGAACAAGAAGGGGAAGGGTCTATCATCTCGCGTCCGCATCAAAGTAATTGTCGATCGTTGGAGGGATCATTTTACGCGAAAGTGAAAATAATACTTCGTCAGCCGGTTAAACGCGTGTAATGATCGACTACCGACAAGCGCGTGATGATATAAAGAGTTATTATTTTTTTTTCTCACTTTAATCATTAAAATAATGTTCTTGTTGTCGCAATCTTAAAGATATTCGTCAGCATCTTGTCGATGAAGCCAAGTGCTCTCCGCGACAACGATGTGTCGCTTTTTTTTTTACCGAATTCTTTACATTCATTCATTGTACATTCTTCAGATCAAGATCAGCGTTTATTGAGGTGTGGACAACACGGTCGCAGAATCAACAAACAAAAAAAAAAAAAAAAAAGATTAAAACGCTCTCCAAGAAGGAAACATCTCACGACAGATTCTTTTCAAAGTTCTCCGTGAATTGGATCTTTATCGCAGCTGCGTTTTGTGCGACGTGTGATGTCCGTAGGGATGTTTTACGACACGACCGGGTTTTAATGCCAGCACGATGTTTTGCTCTTTAGAGTCGTTCTTTGTTTACAAGTTCTGCTTTGATTTCATCTTTCAGATAAAATCTCAGTCGCTATATATTATCTATATATATAAATATGTAAATATATATATATATATATATATATAATTTTTTTAATTTGTTAACTACGTGACTGTGATTTGTTAACCACAATGAGCGAGTTTAAAATCGTTGATCTGGAAAAGTGACACCGTATCGACAATGATTTCAGATCATTTTGATCAGACGACCAAAAGTGTCCGGTGAAAGAATCAATGCGTCTAGACTTTCAAAAAAATCCGTCACAGTTTTCCGCTGCGGTGGGCAGAAAACCGGGTCTAGCACCGGTGAGTGCACGTATGAAAACTAAGTCCGGAGGTTTCATTCGACTGGCTTTACGAGAGAGACATAAAATGGACTTTACTGGCTAGTTCGCCAGTTCTCGAGTTGGTAACATTGCTTTAGCGAACATAATATACCTTACTTTTTCCCACTTCGTCTCTGCTCATCTCTTTCTCCCGTCTCTTGCCGACTCATCCTCACCGTCTCCTTATTCACTCCTTTCTCTGTTACCGTCTTTTACGCGACGGATTTTGTTTACGACCGAGGAAGTAGATCGCTTGCTTCTCTTTCTCTTTTGTGTGTTTCGCGTCCTGACGCGTCTTTAAACCACATTGCAGTAAATTTTTTCCGCTGTTCTGTTTATTTAAAAAAAAAAAAAAAAAAAAAAAACGTCTTGAGTGAGAAATGCGTGTTCCGTTCTCGGCCTGATGTAATATCTGCCGGATAAACCGACATAACTAGTAGTTAACTTCTTTTCGGTTTCTTTTATCATTCCGGCAGTGGTTTCCGACGTTCGGTAAATCTTTTTTCTTTCACTTTAGTTCCTATATTAAACGACTGGACATGAGCACACGTTCTTCACGGCTTTAATAAAGACCGTGATTTATTGTGAAATGCATTTCGTATCAAATATCTGGTATAGTGGACGGACGTCATTTTTATATCACAAAAGTACACACGCGGAAGAGAGTCAAGATACGACTCATATGTTAACGCGATAACAAAATAAGTTAGTGCGTGATAAAGTCATTCTTTGTATTTCCCGTCAATGGTCCATTATCCTATTAATTAAGAAGAGAAATAAATTTGCCGTTATCGCAGCGAGGGATATGTAGGTAAGCGATGTTTCCCCGATGAGGCCGGCAAAACACACACCGAACTCTTACGAATGCAATCGGAGTTGTGTTTCTGCATCGCATGACGGACTGCTCGGCAAACACGCATTTACATCGATAAAGTCGCTATTAGTGGGCAATAAAACAACGCGATTTACTCGGCGTCATTGCGAATCACACGCGGCACAGACAAGTCTGTGCGTTATTTATTTTTCTTTGGTGACACTTTAATCGCAGCCGCGCGACAGATAGCAATTATAAAGTGCATGTTTTTCTATATCGCAGATATAGAAAAACCGATCCAGATAATAATTAAGAGCTAATTGAAGTATTTTCATATATTTGTAGACCGGAATTGTATTTTGAAAATAATAACGCTCTTTGAAAAAATAAAAAGATGCGATAATTACGCATAATTATTGTGTTACGTATTTATCATTTTCCTCAATTTTGCTTTCAGATCGATTGATGACGATCAGTGAAATAAATCGACAAGAAAAACATGTCGAATCCAAAGAAACGCGCTTCTGAAGTGATTGGATAGCCATCGAGACAAGAAAAGACCTGATAATTGATCATAGCATGCTTCTTCTGGACGCTTTCAATGTTCCTACCTACCCAATGAACCGAGCAAATCTTACGGCAAATGAGAAATTGTCTCTTAGAAACTCGCGAGAAAGGAAATCGCCATGTCAATTTCGAGGTAAATTCTCAGAACTTTCCGTCCGTCGCTCTTGGTTCTCGATCAAATTGTTGCTGTGGTTACGGTCTTTTATTAAAAAAACAAAAAAAACAAAAAACAAACAAACAAACGCGACAGTTCCGCTGGACAAGTTTTCGCGACCAACAGTCGTTTGGTCACGAACAGTTTTGCGGCAATCAACGCGTTCAGACCAACCAGAACGTATGTATTAAATAAAAGAAGACGCGAGATTTTCCGCGATAAATTTCAAGCAAAGCGCAATTTTGCTCATTTTCCAGGCAGTGATTCCGTGATCTTCTCTCGCTTATGCGATTGTTATAACGCAATGTAATTACTGCGCGCAAAATTTACATTTTCGAAACGCCAAAAGTCACGGAACGTGTGTATTCGTGTATCAATCGGACAAGATCTCGGATGAGAGCTCGCGACGTGTAATTCCGCTAGTCGCGCTTCTGATACTTGTTCGTGATTCGCCATTCTCGTTTGGCAAGTTCGTTTCGTGTCTTCTTTGCGTATCCCCTGTTAAATTTCAGCCCGGAATGTAAGAGCTGAGATAAAACAGTGAATGTTATATAGCCTTGAGCTGAATAACGAGCACGACAGACGTTAAGCAAATCGTAAAAAAGAAGAAAAAATTAAAAAATCATCCATCCCGATTTTGTACAATGCGTTTTATTTGTTGAATCATCTCAGCGATGCGTGTGGCCAATTTCTTGTTTGAAAGATCGAACATAAGGGGAATGGCGGCCGCACATTACAGCCGAAATGTTCGACGAGTTTTAGTTGATTTTAAAGCTTTCTGCTTTATTCATATACCACATACATACATATATATATATATATATATATATATATATATATATAACTATTGCAAATAGCTGTTTTTTTAATTCACATGTTGTTAAATGTTAACTGCTTTGTGTGAGACGTGCAGCTGTGAGTCGGCGTCGCAAACAAGAGAACTGCACGACGTGTTGCAATATACGCTTTGATTTTGTTGAACTTTTGCAAATAGAACGTAAAAAAATTTATTTTAATAGAGCTGTTTTGATCATATGTAAAAAAACCCTTCTTTACTTTTTCAAGCGAGATAAAATATTTTGTTTAAGAGTCACACAGCATTGTTTACTGCTCAAGAGAATAACTCCGCGAACTTTTTTTTAGTTTTTTTTATAACAAGTTAGTTCATACAATTGAAGCAAATCTTCTTATGACAATTAATGTGACAATTAGTTTTTACACATTATTTGTAGTAAAAATATTTTTCGCGCCGTGTTGACGACTGTTATTTAGTGGTTTGTTTTCCGAATAATTAAAATCTCTTGCGCAAAAACAAGTGCATCCGTACAACGTAATCACAAAATCGGCGGATGTGTCAGCCGGTTCAATAAACCAACTCTTGAAAAACTGGTTATTCCAGCTCGCAGCAAATTAATTTACAAATAAAAGCACCGAAAACCTGTCTCTTCGATATGCAGTCTCATTCTTTTCTAGTTGTTTCTTTTCTTTGACAACTCTCTTTTGCCTCGCGCAAGACACATTTCGAGCAACAATTTCATACGTAGGTCAATTGGATATACTACCGTAGACTTTAATGACTCGTTTTTGTAAATGAATTTGCTTTTTCGTAACAAGCATGCTGCGTCAGATTTATCGCCATCGCGCTGGCTCAATTTGTAACAGTGGAATTAATTCGCAAGTCAACAGCGTTTTTTTTGCCATTGACACAAAGTCTCACTTAAAAATTTGTTTTACGACTATTCTTCTCTCTTTATTGTTTTATTAGTACATATATATATGTATATATATATATTTATATATATGTACTAATATATAGGTGATACGAAATATTATTTCTCTCGATGTGAAGCTACATCTCTTTTTCCTGTTTTAATTAACGGTTTTAATTAACGTAGTTATATTTAATTCAGTAATCTATATTTACGTGGCTGAAAGTTCTTTAGATGTTTCTCGATTACATAAAAAAATAAAAAAAAAAACTGCATTATTCCGTCGTCTGCATCGCGAGGAAAAGAATTTCTCACGGATGCTACACTAGAGGGCTCGTTAAATCAATTGGAACTTTTTGCAAGTGACTGCAATATACATCTTTATTCAAATAACTATAATATAACTCCGCTCGCGTCAGATGTCTAATATAAAGATAAGAATATGAAGACACAATTCAGCGCGATGTCACCTTATTGAATGGCAGAGCACAATGACGACATCCTATAATTTTCGACATCCTGGTGGTGTTTTATTATCAAAATTCACGTGTTTTTAGCTCAAAACAGTTTTGACGTCGGTACACATTAGGTTACGGAAGTGCAATTTTTGTACGAACTAGCAACGAACTAATATAGATAAGTCGAATTAAGCAAAACGTACAGAGTGACTTAAATCCTATATTATTGAAACAAAATTCTTAAACATGCTACAAATCGTTTGTTTAGATGCTCAATTACTTTAAAAATTACAGCGCGGTGTTGTCAAAACGCTTGAGCAAGAAAAGGTGTCTGTTATCTTTGAAAGAAAAAAAACGTCTGTATATTAGAACCTTTTTACAATAGTTTTGAGAATATTACTTGTAGAGAATGCGCCTGAACATGTTTTGATCTGAACTTTGGATCCAATACAATATACAAGACTTGTTGCACTTGTGGAAGCCAGAATCGCAAAGTTTCCGAGTAGTAATCACACTGCAAACAGTCACAGACTGTATGCAAGTATACGCTCGCGTGCGTTACGCTCGCGTGTAAAACACATGTTGCAGGTGCGTTCGCGTATACTTCCATACTCGGAACACGATAACTCAGGATAATTGTGTACATCTATATCGCGTTTGTAGCATGTTTGCGCGTTTTACCGTTATCCACGTCAATTATCTGGTCTACATATTATTATTATTATTATTATTATTATTATTATTATTATTATTATTATTATTATTATCATCATTATTATCATTGTCATTATTATTATTATTATATCTAATATGCACCTTCTGTTAAAAAACGGAAGTCGTCGAAAATTTTTCGACGAGCCTTCCAACACCTAAGCTCATCATGATGTTTCGAGAGACACGTTATCTCATTTAATTATGAAAGAAACACCGATGGAAATCATGAATTCCTTTCTGTGAGTATAGTTTCGATCACACAAATCGTCTAACTTGTATCAATTAAGTTAATGGTGTAATTAAATGAAGTAGTTCTCTAAACTAAATGCACGTTTTTTTGTTTAATATTTTGAACATTAATGGCCGCACATCTTGCCGGGGAAATAGGTGAAGGGACATTTTTCTATATTCGTCCGTTAAAAGACACTTTTAAGATTTTAGCGCGACTTGACGCAATTTTTCACAAACGAGTGAAAATTAAAAAAGAGTGCTGCAAATGGTGCTCGTGTAGCGCATTCGTTTAGTCTTGCGAATTTTACATACGTCGCCATATTTTTTTAAGTAGTAACTCTTAATCTAATCTTAATGTACTCTATTCTCTATAAATGTATTTGTGTATGTGTGTGTACATGTGTGTTAGACACACATTCTCTCACGTAGATAGAAACATTTGCGTTGCGCGGATAAATCCGCGCTCGTTCGAGTCTACGAGCAAGTAATGAGGAGATTTAGATTATATTACCGGTGTCAGCGATAACGATTAATTTTAGCTTTTACAATAATTATTCTGTTTATTATATATATATATAAGGAGATAGATACCGTCTATGGTATCTTTCCTATGGTTTTTTTTAAGTTAAGTGCATATTGAGAGACTTATTCGCGACTTGTTTTTCGCTTAAAGTCAGCTCTCTAAAAAAAAAAGTAATTTTTAATTGTTGTTTCTTTTTTTTTTGTAATTGGTTGTTTGTTTTGCGCAGTCGAGACAAGTAATACGGAGTATAATGTGTTTGACATATATATTCTAATAGAAATATTAATGCAAGAAAAAAACTTTACTTTATTTCGTTGTAACGTGCCTTTTTTCCAGAATAGAGAAAATGTGTGAGTGAATGAGCAAACAAATGAGAGTGGGTGTATCAATAAGTGAACGAACGAACAAAAGAAAAAGAAAAAAAGATTACTGCAAAAAAAATGTGGAATCGATCATTTATTGCCGTTTGCGAAGACTTCTTTAAGTGGTTTATGTTACATTTTTTAAGTCGTTGAAAAAGTCGCGACTGATACCGCGTTCTCTAGTAATCTACATGAAAATGCTTCATCAAACAGTTGTATCTTAACAATATGTAACTGTGTTTTGAGCGATTGTGAAGTTATTGGAAAGAATTTTTCTGAATAAGATTGCAATCGCTCAATGTTTCGTTTAAAACAGGTCTACTCGATTTGCAAAAAGATATTTGACTAATGTTTGAAATGTCAACATATTTGAAACGCTTGTTTTAATCATGCTGTCGAGAGAAACACATCGCTCGGAGAGCAATTCCCTTGAGTAGACTTGGGTATTCAGGATCTAATAGCACATAAGATGAATGTAACAACTGATCTTTGTCGAACTGCTTCGAGAGCTGAACTAAATATTTTGCAGTTATTTTTACACGAAAAACTCTCAATCGAAACATATATATACATGTTAAGGTTATGCGAAACTCAGATGATTACGCAATGCGGATGGTTTTAGTTGAGCGAATCTTGTAATCAGATCGACATGAGATCGGTAGACTCCTATTATTTAATTGTGCGATCCGTGTGTTTTAAAAAACTTTGACTATTATGATTATTTATTCAACACCCGACAGAGAATGACAGAGCGAACGCGGTGGTGAAACAACGATCTTGTGAAGAGATAGAAAATAGCATTATTATATGATGGGAAGAAGAACAGCTTTGCATATACATATTGTTATTCATGGATTCAATGTACTTGACATATTTTTAAGTGTTAAGCTATATTACATACAAATAAAACAGTACTGCTAATCAATCTTAAACGATCCTGCAGATTTCCTTTCTCATGTTTCCTCTTCTGAAATTCAAAATGTTTATAAGTGTTGTCTTCCTGATGTTTTTAATGAAAAATTTGCATCCCAATGAAACTTGACAAAATATATATTTATAAAGTTTCACATTTAATGACTCATTATATCTTTTTTTTTTTATCGAAAACATTTATATTCATTAACAGTAGAAGAAAATAAAAGCAACAGCTCTACATCGAATTAAGGTAAGTGTTTTTTGTAGTAAGTTTGTTTTCTATTTTTTTGTATATTGTCGATAAGACACAAAAAGTGAATCGTATGAGTTTGTTCGATATCGAGTATAAGAATCGTTAAAAATTGCACGTGAGAATTTGTTTCACGAGAGTATCGGCAAGTTCACTCGCACGGCGGTGACCTTTGTGATGTAAACCCTTGCGTGAGAAGAAAGATAATATTTTAGATATTATCGTAGAAGATATTTTTTTATTTTCAAGCGAGAGAATCTCAAGTTTCTAATCTTGTCAAAAAAAATGGAAAACGAGCGTTACGCAGACAATAAATGATTATTAAGATCGTTAGATTCTCTCTCTTTATGTGAAAGGTGCATAATGTCGCGTACACTGAAGTTGTCGGTAAACGTCAATGATTTAATTCGTCGCCTTGGGCAACCGACTGTGGTACCTGCTTGGTTAGCACGTCATCATCTTTAAAGTTCACGAGAAACAGGGTATACAGTCTGCTACACAACGATGGAAGAAAGAAGAGAAAAAGAGAAAGAGAAAAAGAGATCCTGGCGTTTTCTGCGGGTAGTCTCTAAAGCGAGTCAATATCACAAAGCCGGTACGCAAACGTCTGCAGTCGATGGCCTTGACTGGACATTACTTGCTTTACAATTTGCATATGCAAGAAAGTAGCTAAATTGCACCAAACTCTTCGTTTATGTCGAGTATTCAAAAATTAATTGCCAATCGTCGTAATAATTACTTGGTAATTTCGGTAAACATTATGTAACTGACATGTGTTCAAGTTTTATCAAGAATTTAAATACCGATAATTATTGAAGATTAATTTTTTTTTTAACTAATAAGTAAAACAATTTTTTTCAAATAATTGTACATAAAGATTATTTTTGTTTGTAGTTGGTTCAAATCGCGAAAACCATTTCAACGCACTCGATATTCTATGTTATGAAATGCAGTCGATACTACGTGATTTATATAAGACTGCACAAACAGCAAACGTTTGTATTTATGAATGTTTATCGCTTCCGGGTTGTACATTAATGTTGACTGTTTTTGTTTGAAAATATTAACATTGGTAAAAAGATTACACAAATAATCGTGATAAATCCACGCATGCAATGCTAGCCACGGTTATTTCGTTCGCCACACAGTGATTTTCTAAATTGTAATGCGGCGACTATTCCGTAACGGATTTATTAGACGCTCTACTGCGCTAAGGCGAAGCGAAATAGTATGTGATCACGGTTCACTATGCAAATGCATGTCGGCTACCGACGTACAATGACGTGGCATGACAGTAAATCTCTAAGTTATCGTTCGTATTAGCATACTGCTGTTTTTATCAAGAAATTGTGCAAATCGTTTGATAAAACGCATGTCGAACGTGCACACATTAACGTATCTACATTGTGCGTCTACATTGTGCGTTTCTCCCGTTTAAAAATAATTCACGTCTCGCAAACGGAAATAGAAAAACATTTTAGTGCTGCTAATTTACGTGTATTAACGCGATCGCCAAATAGATAATATAAAACGGAAGTCGTAGTCACGAGAAACTCTCTTTTTCTCTCTCTCTCTCTCTCTCTCTCTCTCTCTCTCTCTCTGTGCGTTTCTTTTCGGAAAACACAAGCATCACATATCGTTGCGTGTGTTGTGATTTTCTCTTTGAGAAAATATTCTTTATGAAGAAGAAAAAATGTCTTTTTTTACTATTTAATCACACTGTTGGCGATGCAACACGCGATGATAAAAAAATTAAAAAGAAACATTTCTGTAAATAAGAAACATCTCTGTTCTCCATTCGCAAATCCGTTTCTGAAGTCTTTCGTGCATTGGTATATTCGTCGATTTATCGTGTTTCTCGCGTGCACACGAAATATTGCTTTGGCATTTCGTTGCTTATAAATCTCTCTTAGTGATGTTAAAAAAAAAAAATAAAAATACACGAATATTGTACTTCTCTCTTTTTACCTTTACTTTGGCATCATTTTTCTTCGTCAATCTCGTATTTTTTTCTTTGGGCTATCGCATCCTTCCTTCATGCATCGTTCTTTCTCCCTTTCATTCGATCTTTTAGTCTCTCATTTTCTCTTTCCCGATCTTTGCCTGTCTCTGTAACCGCTTTATTCCCCCACCACGATTCTACGGAGCTGTTCTCCTTCTTGCTCTCCCGTTCCCTCACATTCCCCTATCCGTATTTAGTTACTCATAAACGACCGGCATGCAACTCTTCGGGTGTACACACGTACCGCAACGAACCGCGTGTTTCTGCCGACGTGGTCGTGTTACTTTCTCGCTTTATGCGCGCACGTGCATTCGTGTAGAGGGTTTACGCATGCATGCGTGCATACACGCATATACGCTGAGCGCACTACCATAACTTTTTAACTAATAACATTTTCCTTCGCGCGCATTCTTTCGTCTTTCCGTTTGTAAGCGCGCATGATAGACAGTTTGGCACATTGTGGAAGACTCGTATTAAAATATGTCTTATTACCTCGCTAATAAAAACTCTGGACGACATTAACATTCAGAATACATGATATTCCTTCGCTTTCTCTTGCAGGTGAATTAAAACCGAACAATTTTTGAAGAACTGCAGTATGCAAATAAGTGCGTGACTACAAGATCTTTCTTACTCATCGTGTTTATCATATATGTGCATGCATATGCGATACATACACACACATTATATCATATATACAGGGTGTCCGACAATTACTTTAACATCTCTCGTAGGCAGGTAGAAGGAGTAAAACTGAGTCGAAAAGTCCTGAATCATTTTTTTCTATTACATATAATAAAAGAGTAATTATTGAATAAATCAAGCCAATCAGCGCTGATCTTTAGCCGAAAGCACGTCAGTGAACCACAAGTCTGGTGTGCGTGAGCGCTCCGCGCGGCTCACTGACGTGGCCCGGCTAAAGGTCGGTGCTGATTGGCTTGATTTATTCAATAATTACTCTTTTATTATATGCAATAGAAAAAAATGGTTCAGGACTTTTCGACTCAGTTTTACTCCTTCTACCTGCCTACGAGAGATGTTAAAGTAATTGTCGGACACCCTGTATATACATATATATGTATACGTAAATAATACATGTTCAAATATGCAAAACGTATTTATCAAATAGTTCTTAATGCAAATTGTAGTTTTTCAAGGTGGTTTAGTTGAATATTTTAAGATCATTAGAACATTCTAAGCAATCGATCAAATACGCAACGTATCTTCGACTCTCTCTATACAGAACAATATATACCATTATTACAGCTTTCCGCGATATTGTAAAATATCCTTTTTCTCAGCACCTGCTGCTTATTAATTGCTCTTTAACGCCTGTTGATGTTATATAACGTTGTGTTTTAAGAGAAGAGAAACCGTATTATTATATATCGCTGCTTTTCTCGGATGTTTCTTTTATAATTGATATTTGTTCACATTAACATTTTTGATTCAAAACATTTGTGAAGACATCTTAATAGAGTGTGTAAAAAAATATATATATTACATACACAATCATTTACTCATTTTTGTGTATATATACGAGATACATACGTGCACTTTATCGCTATATAACAGCAAATATGTCGGTGACCAGGTTGGGTAGAGTCTAAAGTTGATCTTAGAGTATTCGTTAGTTGGCATACAGCCTTTTGGCACGCGTTTGTCTAGTTTCTATACTTAATTGTCGCAATTATATCATTTATATCTTTGTATTATTTTTAGCAATGTTCTTGGATATGCTGAAGAATGTATAGCAGCGCCAGATCAGTTAGGTAATTTTCAATTACGCTTCAAGTACACTGTTTTTGCACATGAAAGAGATGTTCTTGTTCTTTCTTGTTTGTGTGAATGTGTATTTGAAAATAAATTACATTTTATATACAGAAAACAAAAATATAAGAATTATTTGATATATCAACAATAATCTTGACAATAACACATTTTTATATTTTATTTTTTAGCGTGTTTATTATTATTATTATTTTTAAAAGTAATTTTTGCGCGCCAGTCTATTGTATTTTGTATTATATTTTGCATCTATTATATTTTGTATTATATTTTGCAAAATGTGTGTTTTTTTTAGTGAAATATTTTGTTGATATTAAATTATCTTAACGATTCGTTCGTTCTTTATATGTGCACACTTTATACATTTTTTTCCGATAATGTTGACATAAACACATATCATTCGAAGACTACTTTCATTTTACTTTCTATTTCTTTTTTTTTACGTACAGATCGAGCGTGTTTCGTTTCGACCAATTTACGGCAGAAAAAGCAGAAGAAATAATAAGAACGATTTGTTTGGAGAAAAGGTTTCTGCGTTTATCCTTGAATGTGTTTGAAGAGTTTTTCATCATCAGATACAATTTGTCTGGAATGCATCTTAAAGAACAATCGGAAATGCGTGTCTTAGCTAATCGTATATTTCTCTGCATCTGAGAAAGAGGATACAGTGTTTACATATTTTAGTATAAATTACAAGTAACATACCGTTTAATCA
This sequence comes from Pseudomyrmex gracilis, assembly GCF_002006095.1. NCBI lineage: Eukaryota > Metazoa > Arthropoda > Insecta > Hymenoptera > Formicidae > Pseudomyrmex > Pseudomyrmex gracilis. The sequence goes on from NW_018020600.1 coordinate 1,049,625, forward strand.
CAGATTTCGTGTAGTAGATAGGCAATGAGTAGCAGTTTGTAGGCCTGCAAGGTAGACTGAAAAAAACCGGTTTTACTTAATGACGGACTACCTTCTTTGCAGCCACAAGCCGGACCGATTTTAACGTAGTTTTTTGGTTTCAATAATACTGCGGCAGAATTATGATCTATTTTCGCAGAAAATGGCCACTGCGCGTTTTATTTACGGCAAGTTCGGTAAAATTATATGTATATTCAATTCTACAACATGTGTCAATCTGTGAAACTAAATTACTTTAATAGACTACTCTTTTTGAAGAAAAAGATTTTCGTGTTTGTATTTTTATATACAGTGTATCATTTTAACTGGTAGATGCAGAGAAAGTTAATACGAGTAAACAGAGTGTTAAGTTGATCTAATTATTTGTCACATCTGTATGTGTATTCTATATTCACTGTTATATTTTCAATTATGATAAAAAAACGAACAAAACTTTGCGTTTTTTAAACAATATGTACATATATACAGGGTATCCGACAATTACTTTAACATCTCTCGTAGGCAGGTAGAAGGAGTAAAACTGAGTCGAAAAGTTCTGAACCATTTTTTTCTATTACATATAATAAAGGAGTAATTATTGAATAAATCAGCGCCGATCTTTAATCGGGCGCACGTCAGTGAATATATATATATATATATATATACATATGTGTAAATTTGAACAGACTTATATTATTTAGAAAACAATAAGAAGTAAATATCTTTCTGTTAAAAACTTTATGTGGCAAATTACATCGTATGTAGTTCTAATTTTACAAATTAGAACTACATATGCTAATTTTACAAATTTACTTTATTAAAGTTAGTTTGGATTTTATTGCAAAAAAAGACATTAGCGCACTCTGTGTTGTTTCAAGCTGTTTACCAGAGATAACTTGCAATAGCAAGTGCATATTGCACATTTCAAACAGTCGATATATCGAACGAATTGTCGATATTGCAGCGTCATATTTTCGCGGAGAAAATATATATTACATACTCTTGCTGCATTCTTGAACAAATATTATACGATAAAATCTAGATGTAAAAATAAAGCAATTAGAAATGTAATTTAGGTATTTATTTTTATTATTGTTATTCAGTTTTCGACTATATTGCTGAATGTTGCAGGAATGAAATTTAAACAGCAAATTATTTATCAATACTTATTACATGGAAATTTAAGATATATAAAAAAAAACAACGATAATTTACAGTTTACTGCAGATAATGTGATTTAATTAAGTATGTAATTAAAAAACAATATTTATCGTGTAATGTTTACCAGCAGAGAGAGAGAAGTCTCCCTCACTCTGTCTTATACAGTTGTTATCCGTTGATTAGTCGGGATCTCCGTTTACCGACCAGGGGCGATGGGACAAGTGGTTACCCGTTGGTTATAGTCGGGATCTCTGTTTACGGACCAAAAGCAATGGGACAAGCGGTTTCGTTCACCGTGCTGCAGGATCGCTGCGTTAATCTAAAACTATATAGCACAACCGATCACTTCAGCCCGTCTTGAATACTCGTCGATCCTTCGGAGGGTTGTTTCTATACCCCTGTTTTCCTTCCGAGACGAAGACTCCGTGAGGGGCCGAGGAGGAAACTCGAAGGACCCGAGAGGAGCCCACGACGAAGATACGTGGCACTCGGGCGTGAAAACGAGTTCACTGGTTATATATTTCTCGGTTCGCCGGGGCGTTAAAGTGTTGAAATTTCATTAAGGGTCTAATGAAGCGCGCCGGATAAGGTCTCTCCTGCCTCGCGCGCGGGCTGTTTGTTCGTAGGGTGGATGGCCCTTCGAGATGCGTAAGCGAATTTACATGCTTCAGGGTGGCTCTCTCGGTTACTCCGTCTCTCGGAAGATCGGAGCGACGGCTCGAGCTTTTCAGCCAGAACGTCCTTTCGCGTTTCAGAGAGGGACACTCCCTGTTTGTGTGCGTTTCATTAGCTTTTCGTCATTAGCATTTTCTCTGAGCAACGATCTAAGATAAGATCTCACGCGGATATTCTCGAAGTGCAACAAGACGCGCAAGGATTACTCGCGGAGGCGATCGTTCACATTATTATCGATTTAATCGATGGAAAGACAAAATTATCTTTATAAGTACGCGCGGTTTGCGATAAATCTTGTATAGAAATTTCAGTCATAAATAACTTTAGAAGAAAGGAACGTCGTTTTAGACACAAAATGTAATATAAAAATATATTTTGGGATATATTTCCTCTCTCCAGAGCTCTCTCCAGAGATGACTTCTCTGGTAAGAACGAGGTGTACGCTTCAGAAAAATGCACCTCCGATCTCTGTAATGCACATTGTTTTTTTATCGAGAAAAAATCTTTATTCGACGACATATACGTTACAGTACTTTTATTGGAAACGTCTATAGAGCGCGCGAGATTTAGGTGGATGCAACTCGAACAGAGCGCGTACCTCGATACGGGTCGGCTTCCGTTCTAATTGCCCTTTCAAAACTTTTTGCATTGAAATTTCACACACGTGTAACTATCAAAAGCTGTGTCGGCGTGCAACTGCGAGGAATAGTACGCGAGATTGCCTCGGAGGGTTGCTAAGTCGAGGAGACTGCCTCTGCAGGTACTCCCGTCTTCGGGTCAACCAAATGGATCAAAGTAGAACTTTGTTACTCTCTTGTCTTTTATCGATGGATCGTATATATACCGCCCTTGAGGTGTATAAATACGTCTCACAACACAAATAGTAATTTGTATGGAATGTAAAATTCAGAGATTGTGAACGTTCTAATTTTTTTTTTTTTTTTAACAGAATCTGTGCATATTGTTGCATAAACTGATATTAACAAATTGTGGAGGAACTCTCGTCCGTGTGGAGGGAGGGCGAATAAAGGTTGCTAGACACATGTACCGCATGATTTATTTTTTTTTTTTATTAAGTTTATTTTATATATCGACAACAACACGTCATACATTAGAAAACAGAAGGTTTCTTGAAGCAAACTCGAATGAAAAGTTTTGTGGAACAATCCGAGAGACACTATGTGAGTGTGCCGCGCCATCATCTATGGAGTCGTATATATATAATATTGCGTGTCTTTGTGTCTCACATATATGTTGTGTATGTACGTGTCTGTATGTATATTTCCATGTGTTTGCGCGTATGTGGTCCATGTGTATGTGTCTCGGTGTACTACGATACTCTTGTGTCTTCTCTCTTGTTTTCTCACTCGCATTTTTCCACTCTCGCGTTCTTTCACTCCTTTCTCTCATTCATCGTCTTTTTACTCTTGCCCTTTCACGCTTCTCTCGCGCCCTGTAGCATCTATGCGCGTACACGTTCTTTCCCGCCCGCCTTTCTCTCCCTCTTTATCTTGCTTTCTGACATCTCACGTGCGCTCTTCTCTTTCTCTCTTTCTCTCTCTCTCTCTCTCTCTCTCTCTCTCTCTCTCTCTCGATGTACCAATATCCGATTCTTATATTTATACGAAATTGTACTCGATTCCAAGGAAGGAAACCGCGCGAAATCAAACAAGGATTGCGAATGTTCCTCGTTTGATTTCGCATCTTGAGTTGGCAATCGATAGTTTCCATCCTCTTTGCGTCCCCTCGCGTGCACGTATTATCTACGTATTTCTATTGTCATTCTTTTCTTTCGTCTCTTATGCCAAACTTTTCTCTTCTTGCCGATCTTTCTTTTTCTCTTTCTTTCTCTCTCTCTTTCTCTCTCTCTCTCTCTCTCTCTCTCTCACACACTTTCTTTCTTTCTCATTACTATACATTCACTCCTACTGTTTTATCTGTGGTGAATCGTCTCCGAAAATTATTTATGATTATTTCTTGTAGTATCAGTAGTAAAAAAGAAAAAATTACTTTAACGCGCCCAGAGAAAAGATGCCGGTTGTTCAAAGAACCAAAGAAAACGAAGAAAACTAAATAAGATATTTCGTTATCGGTCGCGAGGGGTGCAAACTTAAATTGGGATTTGAAACGAAAGAAATTCGCACGAGGCGCCCTCCGCGTTTCATCTAGCCGCGCGCGGAATTTCGCACGATTTCCGTTCTGCCATTTTTGCTGCCTCTATCTATTTTATCTATCTATATATAATATAATATATTTATATTTATATATATATATTATTTTTTTGTTTCTTTGCTTCAAAAAGCGGCAGTGCATCGTCGTCGAATTCACTCTCGGGCTTTGAGAAGGGAGGGCGATCGTTCTCTCTTTCTCTCTCTCTCTTTCTCTCTCTCTTTCTCTCTCTCTCTCTTTCTCTCTTTCTCTCTCTCTCTCTCTCTCTTTCTCTCTCTCTCTCTCTCTTTCACACGCACTCTTGTTTCTTTTATTCTCATTCTTTCTCTCTGTTCGTCTCTCTTTCTTTTATTCATTCTATCATTCTTTCTCACAGTTTAATATTCACCTAAGTTCGATTCGCGACGAAATAGTCTTGAACCGCCTTCTCTTCATTTTATGGCCGCGAAATATATCTAGGAACGTCCGGGATACGACTGACGGCCTTACCGCCGCGACGAGATGTGAATTTTGACTCCCGTGCCGAAAGAAGCATCATTTTTTAGCCAAAAGATATACAAGGAAAACTGGCCGCGCAGCGCGTACCAGCGATGCAGACCCACCGCGCCTCCTCTTGCAATAATTTATGTACAATTTTACAACCTACGACGCGCCGCCGACGATATAATTTTTTTTATTCTTCTTATAGTTCACCTTTAAGTACACGAATAGGACCTAGACATCGTTAATTTTTTCATCTTTACACTATACTAACGAAATCTAAACATGTTCAATTTTCATTTTCACACTAGGAATAATAAATTTTGCCGTATCGTTAGTATACCTTTATAGAAATATGCTTACAAAAATAGAATTTCGTGAGGCGCGAAAAGTGCGTCGCTGCCGGATGCGGGCGAGCTTATAGGAAGTATTCTTTTTCATCTTCACTTTGATTCGGAAAATAGCCTTGTGCTATTCCTCTTAGTCCTAACTTTTTATATCTTTATCGCTCGGCGACCGAAATACGCGAGAGTGTGTAATTTCCCCCTTTTTTTCTTTGTGCATATATCTCTCGCGCCGCGTCAGACCGTCAGACGATTCTCTCCGTGCGAATAATTTAGCGTGTGAATTTTCTCCCTTATTAACTTTCGTCGCACACTCTCTTCTGACTTTTCGATCATTCACTCACTCACTTGCTCACTCACTCACTCACTCTCTCTCTCTCTTTTTTCTCTCTCTTTCTCTCTCTCTCTCTCTCTCTCTCTCTCTCTCTTTTTCTCTTTCTCTCTTAATCTTACGCACCGCACATTTCCCTCTTCTCGCACATTTACACTCTTGTCCTTTCGTATCACATTTTCTCTGCGCCTTTCTTGTCACAATTCTCATTCTCTCGTTTACGTGCGCAATCTTACTCTTTCTTGCATCAGTCGATCTTAACTTCTTCTCACTTTTAAACGCTCGAGTCGATCTCTTCGTTTTTTTGTATAGTTTGCCAGAACGTATATGTGTCTCGAAATTGTGAACAACTTATATATCGTTTCGCTGTCACGCATTATGTACGTACAATAATACAATCAATCGCCATAATAACGACAACGGTGACAATCATAATCACGATAGGGTAGTAATAACGTAATATATATATATATGTATATATATATAATATGGGGGAAGGGAATGGACTAAATCATGAACAAATAATATCAATAATATTACATAGGCAAGTGATTGACAATAGATAATCGCAATAATAATAGTAATCATACTGATAATCGTTATAAAGGTGTAATTTGTCTTTTTTTTTTGTTTTCGTATGCACAATAACCTCTTTTGTCCTCTCTTTTTTTTCATTCACGTGCACTCTCACGCTCGCTCCTAAACTTCAAGGTAACATCATCATTTAGACTCGTCATTACAATATTACATTATTAGATTACATTATATCATAATACGCTAGCGTTTATTCAATAAATTTTACATACTTTGATACGCAGTATGATGGTTTCAAAAACGGTCATCGGCCAACCAAATTTTGTTCACACATCAATACACCTACGCTCAGTAGTCGAAGTAATTTGTACTTGTAGCCATATATTATAAATATTTTTTAGTAGTTCGGCCTCTCTTTTTCTCTTCTTCGTTATCGTTTCGCAACTTTTCGTATCTCTCTTGTTTCATACGGTCGCCAGTAGTTCGAGGCCCTACACATTTTTTTTCTTTTGATACGAATATTTAAATATTATTTTTACCATCATTTTTTTTCCTGTCCCGTTCTCTCCCCCTATTTCCCATGCATTCTCATATTTCTTCTTCGCACACGCACTCTCTCTCTCTCTCACTCTCTCGTTCTCACTTGCACTCTCTCGCGTTTTTTTTCCTACCACCCTATCTTTCGTCACCGTAAACTTCCGATCTGACGAAATTTTTACAAGATACGGAAGCGATACGCTTCCGATTTCTATCAATCTCTCATTGTTTCCGTTTACGCCACCCGTTAATCTCTTTTTTTTTCTTGTGATGCTTAAATGGTATTGACGTATCTCTTTGCCAAAAATATATAAAAAAGACATAATCGCGATTTCGAAATCGAAACAAGCGTGTTTTAGCTCGAATGAACGGGAGCGCCAAGCACTGTGCGGACAGAGGGACCGTTTATTTTTTTAACATTTACGACATTTTTTACATTTTTTTTTTTTTTGACTCCTCTCTTTCCTGAGAAATCCCGCAAACATCGCACGCGAAACTCGTGCAGACCGCGAAAGGAAAATTTAGGTATATCTTTTGTGGATACACAAGTCGCGAAGAGAGACATTCACAATTACGTCGCTTCAAACGTCTCGTTGATAATGAAAAGATCCTCGTTGGATCGCCCGATGTCTCTCCCCACGCGTTATCCGTTTGGCGCCCTCGAAGTTTCGAGCTCGCATCGAGATCGAGGCGCGGTCACCGTACGACCGGATCATTCCCGAAAAATGTACAATAAATTTCTCTCGTTTTCGTCTCAACCTCTCGCACACAATCTAACTCGTTCTTCCAAAGTACACACTTCCGCAAAACGCTCGTTAAGACCCGCCCAAATGCACTCTTTTTTTTTTTATTACTCTACTCCCTTCCCCTTTATATAATAGATCTTTCGTCTTCTTTCTTTTTTTTACAATAACTTCTTTAGAACATCCTAAAAACCACGAGAGGATAGATAAAGTTATCGATATTTTTCTTTTTTTTTATACACCTAAACGTTATTTGCATCCATTACGGACGGGGATCGTCGGTGACCAGGCCGTCAATCGCGATATATTAGGATTCAATCTCTGTCGACATTTCGTCATTTCCTCCCTTCATCTCGCTTATTTTTTCACTCATCTTCTATTGCGCTCATTCCATCACTCTCTCGCTGTCACGCGCCTTCGTAATTCTCGTCGTCGCTTTCGCTCTATCTTTCGCTCTCGCTGTCTCACGCATTCACGATCATCTATTATCTCTCGCTCATTTTCCCTTTCTCTCGTTTTCTTTTTTTTCTTCTCAAATTAATATTATTATCATGATTCCTTGCTAATATGTCGCCCCTTTATTTTTTTTGTCTGCCGCATCTAACGTATTTTTTTTCTTTTTTTTTTTATCTTTCGAAATGCAACCGCGACCTTTATAAAAATGTACACTTACTACGTTTAATTGTCATCATTTTCATCATTTTAAGATACAACAACATACTATACGTATATGGCTCTACAGATGTTCGCTTGCACTGCAACTCAAACGTGTGTCGTGAATATCTCCCGGCCCGTCGGTCATCGGCGCGGTAATCGGCCGATCGGCGACGAGAGCGTTCTCGAGGAGGATCGATTGCGCGCTGAATCGCAGGAGTACCGTACTCTCGTCGTCGTTTTAGGCCCGTACTGTGTTATGCTCTTTTTTGTTTTCGTCTCGTCGATGGAGAGGCATCGATCGCGTCGTGCGGCACGTGTCGTCCCGTCGATCCGATCGACCGATCGCGCGGACATCGACGAACCGTGGGAGTATGGATTTAGTGTTCATTATTTTTAAATTTGTTTTTTTTTTTTTTTTTTTTTGGAAAATTAGGACCTTCCCGCGAGCCGAGTCGCAGGACCGCTCGGACACGTCGGGAATTTTTGTTTAGAAACTCCTACCCGCGTTATGCTTCTGTTGGGGTACCCGCAAGCAACACTTCTCGGGCTGTGATCGTCTTGCACTCCTACGCAGTCGTCCACAGCGAACGATCTGCACCATCGCTTGCTCTTTCCATTTTTTTTTTTTCGATTTTCGATACGAGTTAATAGAGTTCGATGGGCAATAACGGCCTAATGAGAAAATCAGGATGTTAATTTCCACGGTGTGTAAAATGCACGGGTTATCGCGAATTTGAGGGCCAATTCCGGTTTTTCCTCCCCCTGTTCTCTATTGTCGCCCTTTTTACGTACACGGCTTCTCACGATGGTGGTGTCATCATGCCGTGTTAGATTCGAGAGGTCGCTCGACCCGCGCATCGGGAGAAGGACGCGCATCGATCGTTTCGGATCGTTTTGATTTTCACCAGTGAGCCAAGGAAGGAAAGAGTTTCCTTCCAAACGACTCTCCGATCCCGTTCCGCGGGTCGATCTCTCGAATTCAGCAATCTCATCCGATTTTCACTGTGTTGCGAGCGGGCGGGCCCCAGTCTCGTTGACCATGGCGTGTGTGTGTACTGGTCGCCGTGTCGCGGCGTAACCAGGCGGTAATACTGTATACAAATATCATTAAGTTTTATCATTACAATATAGGGTCTTTGTTTTTTTCTCATTAAGTTTATGTGGCATGTATATACGCATTGTCATGGGAAATGAGAACCAGTCTTATGGCGCCTGGCTCTGGTAAGCGCGCAGGCATATTCTGTAACGTAAAAATATATACATCATCTGTGTGGTATGTATAGTGCTGCTCTGTAACTCAAGATTTTACATCCAGTTAAATTGCATCTCATTTAACTCCTGTACAAAAATGTTCAGCTACGCATTGAGGCAGATTCAGCCCCGAATCGGTAAGTCCCGAGTCGCACGCGTTCTCCCCGTAAACGATATCGTCGTTATTTTGTCTTTGGTGTTATCTCCGCGAAAGGGACTCTCGACGAGACAATCGCAACTTACTTGCAGATCGTCCTCGGCGAACAATCCTTTGTCTTAAACGCGCGCGCGCGCGCGAAGAACGCGTGATTCGGGTCTCACGGGGCAAAAACGAAGCGGACCCGCGGGTAGGTCGGTGTGGTTATCATTACGTTTTTTTTTTTTTTGTTCACAAACTGCACAGCAACTAGTGTTCTGTTTATCAATTTTTATTTCTGCTGTTACGTCTGTCTATTACTGCTGGTACCTGTACTGTGTTACGGTATGCGGTGTGCCGGTGTGTATAATACGTGTCCCCGTGTAAAATGTCTCTGTCCCCGTGTCGATCAAATGGTCGTGTGAGGATGGCGTAATCCGTGTGGTGTCCTATTAGTGTGTGACCAAACGTCTCCCATACCTTATTTCATCGTCGTATTATCATTAAATATCATTAGTATACTATATATAATATTATATCGAAAATAACGGATAATACAACACGTAGGGAATCGAGGAGTTGCGATTGGGGATTGAGGAGAATAAGAGGAATGGGTGTGGGACAGTTGGTGTTTTTTTTCTGGTAAGGTGGCTCGAGGGTGGAGAGGACGTCGAGGGACATTGGTTATGGGGGATCGAAAGGGGCGCTAGCTGCTAACACCAGCTTGGTGGTGGTTATTTCGGGGCATTCGCGCGTCCGCGCTCGCGATCGGTGCTCGAGGACGTGGTTAACGTCGCGGGAGACGCGCCGATCGACGCTCGGCGTCGAGGTCCCACAAGGAAGATGGGAGACAGAACGGCCGAGACGGCCGACTGGCTCCGCATGCATGCGCGCAAGATCTCGAGCCGATCGTCGAGCGGAAGTCGAGGACGAAACTCGTCCGGCGCGACTCGCCGCCGATCGCGGGCGCTTGGACGGCGCTTTAATGAGCGGCGGAGCTAAAGTTACATGGTCTCCCCACACGTGTGCGTACAATCGTAAACGAAGTCTTTTTCATTATAAGTCTGTCTACTGAAAACACTAATGGTTAATACGTTATCCGGCGGGTTTTCTTTATACTGACTGGATTATATTCCGGAGGATCTCGATTAAACGGGAGTCTCGGAGGATGATGATGGCTGACAATTAGATCCATGGATAGTTAACGGAGGGAATCTCTGGGTAGAATCGGTAATCGGTACTGGCGGAACAGTAGTTGATCGTGGATAAAGGAGAGGGAAGGATAATTGAATGATCCACTGAAGAGGATTCTTCGGATATTGCGGGGAGTTAAAGGGCGAAGAAGGGGGTGTAAGCAGGACTTAAAACCGGGTATTGGGTTATTTTTAATCGCTTGCTTATTAGAACTGGACTGGCTGATACAACTGGTAGAATACAAGTTTTTTTTCTTTCCTTTTACATACGGCTATTACTTCGATATACGGTAGGTAGTTAGTTATGTAGTTGTCGACACACAATTCAATGATTACTGGGTGTTTACTGTTTATACTGCTTTACTGTTTGTTTAATTGTTAATAATTAAGTAAGTTTAATTGTAGTTAGTTAGTTAGCTCTTACGTAGCTCTCGTCATTCATAGTTAATGCGGTTAAATTCTACGCTTGTATTTGGGAAAGTCTTAAGGGATTTTCGGGAATTGGTGAGTGTCGGATGGGCGCCGGGCGTCGATCGTGACGGTGATCACGGTGAAACTCGGATCGCGTCGCTCGATCCGGAACGACGCGACTCCACCTTCAGGGGACGCGATCCGATTCCGAATCGGAACGCAGCGTCGCGCGTTCTCGGCGACTGTCGACCGCAAGATCCACGCCACGACATGCGGGTTATTCTGATGGGAAGTGGGAGAGACCATAGTACACATATATATTATGTAATTATACTTATCGCATAGTAATTGCATTTAATCAATACACGTGTGTATTATCGGTGCATAGCAGCGTTCCGAACTCCTTGCACGAACCAAAATATCTTGTTAGGGCATGGATAGGTAGCATGTGTACGAGTGTGCGTGAATGTGTACGCGCGTGTATTCCTTCGTCACGCGTGATCGTTTTTTTCTCGCAAAATGCGTCACTTTCGCACAAACGATCTCGTCGAGAGTACGGACACCAATCGAAGATGCGTGCGTTTTTTTAAAGGATGCGTGTCTCCCGGCGAAGCGCACACGAAGCTTTCATACGCGTCGCGATACATGCGTTCACAGTGTGCGACACAGTTCGTGCCCGTGGTCTCGGAGGTATCTTATTAAGCGTACGCGTGTCACGCGAGGACGATAATGCCCATGGGATAGCCGTGGCCCCGTTTAGCTCGCGTTCAATCGCGCGTCGAGACGAGGTCGAGGCGTTCGTGTGCGCGGATTCGTCCGGAAACGCGCAACGTTCACCACTCCGGATGAGCTTGTGTGTCGGATTAACAACGGAATCGTCACTACGATTTGATATATTTTACGCGTGGTCCCGATACGAGTTACGAGTAAGGCGCGAACTCTTGCCGTTCGCGTGTCAGTGTCACCGAAAATATTATTACAAGTCGACGCAGCGCCGATCACCGTGGCGTTGATCGGCGGTGACAGTCCTCTCGACGAGACAGTTGATCGCTCGTTGTATGACGCATGTAGCGACTATGTGTGCGTGTGTGTATCTGTTCTGTTCTGTATACATTTTGCGCGTAGATGGCTTGAGGACGAAATAAACGGGCAGCGGGCGAGCACCAGTCAGGCTTTGGGTGGGCGTTCGGTCTATGTCGGGCCCCTTTGTATAATTTTAGTATTTTTTTCGTATAAAATCAACACTGAAGGCACATTCTATCGGACGAGTCGGCCCAGTGTGTGCTGTGAGTGAGATTGGGCGCGGGGCCCGAATCCACGTGGCTCACGTAGCCGCGGCATGCCTAGCATCACTTTTGCGGCGGGCCCACCGGGGGCCTTATGCACCCCCGGTGCTAACGCGGGAGTAATTACGGACAAAGGGGAAGGAGGTGCGGGAGAGGGCGGGCTAGGAGTAAACGGGGATACTCTTAAAAGCGGAGATATCTTGGTGGCCGCCGCGGCCGGGCCCCGCGCGAGAAACTGTTGTTTCATGTGACGGTTATTTTGATCCGGTTGCCTTCGTCTATTGCGTCGGGTTTTGGGGGTCTGTTCATTTTTTTCGCTTAAGTCGAAATGGCTATTTCAAAATTGAGAGCCGGCCCGACGCTCGCCTGACTTTGCCCAGGCCAAACTTAATGGGTAATTCGGGGAGTTTCGTGCCCGCAGTTGCGCGCGTGCCTCGCGGCGATAACCTACGATTCCGCTAAAGATCACGTCTCGTCTATCTCGGTGGCGATTTTGAAAATCAAAACCAGTTATTTTGCCGAAATCTTAGAGAACGAAGCGGACGCGTTGTCCGACGGCACTTGCGGCTCGCAAGAATCACAGCGCGGTAAATAAGAAACTTACGTGTGTTAGTGGTGTCTGTAAATTAAAACATTTTGTGTCCGGTAGAGAACATTCAAAGTATTTCCCTGAGTATATGGATAATTACGAACTATGTGTTGCGAGTCTCGTTCTGCGATCATCGGAGTCATCGACGACGATCGCGCGAGCGTGTCAGTTTTTGCTGTTCGTTCTTGCGAGAATGGAGGAGAGTGAACTTAAACTCGGTCAGTACGATCGCGATATCCTGAGTGGACTGTCGTCGATCGAGTCTGTTGTCTGTTCTTCGAGGAACAAATGGTATTATTGTAATTATTGACGATATAACGTGATCTTTGGAAGATACTCGGGATAGAGCCGTTCACGCGTGAACTTCGGGCACTGGGATCAAAAACGTGAAGAGCCTGCGTATATCGTGATGCGCGTGTAGTGCGTGTGTGTGTGTGTACGTGTGTCGTTCTTTTATTCTCTGCACTTTCAAGAATTTCGTCGGAGAAGGAAACATTGCTCACTGGCGTGGAAGAGCGTAGAACCGGAAGCCGTCGTTTCGATCGATCTCGAACGATTGAGATTGACCTTCGAATAACAGAAGACGAGTCTCTCGAAGAATATGGATTTTATATCCTTCGAGATAAAATGTCTCTGTCGGGAAGGTGACACAACAATCATTCTCGTTCGACCGATACGTTCCTGTTGCAGTTCCGCGATTTATGCGTGGCTCCTAGAGGTCGTTTCTAAGTAAAGTGATAATACTGCTTTCCCCTACTGTCCGTGGCACCCTCTGATAACGGCGTAATCTATATAACAGTCGGGTGGATTTCTCCGAATAATGCGGATTACCTCCAAACAGTAAACGAATGTCGCGTCAAGTGCGTCTTCTCCCACGTGAACTTCGCTATATCTACTTTTTTTCGAACGAACAAAACGAACGGGCAATTAATTCTTCGTCACGGTAGCTCGGGCCTCACGGCGCTCAACATGTCAACGGCTTAAATAATCAAGAGAGAAACAACACAGAAGACTAACTAGCTACTTTGTTATTTTGTACAACGGAGGCGCGTCACGACGAAGAGAAAACGCTCGGCGGAGGAGAGGACGCGCATTGCCACGCATTCGGAGTGTTCAAAAAGACTTATTAGCAATAAAACATCGTTAAATATGAAAAACACATTCTAATACGAATAATAATAATTGAAGCGACACTTAAGCTATTGCGGAATGTACAAAAGATCGCGGCAATTGGGAGAAATCGAGAGAGCGGCTTTTCGAGGCGTGTCGATTTTAGTGTCGAAAACCGCAATCGTTCGCCGACTCGAACGCCACGTGAATCGATCTCCCAAGTCGCTCACTTTCTTGCTTCTACGCATATTCACTATAAAACTTAAACTCAACAATCAGGCGAACCTATGGCTGGAGACGTCAATCGAGAAGAAATTGTTTGTCGCGTCCGTCTCAAGCGAGCGCGTTTTTCATATCGATTTTTTTTTCTCTAACAGCGACAGCAATTTTATTGTTTTCAGTGTCCCGATGCGTGTGTCATCGCACTGTTCTCGTCGATGGACGTCATGTTTAAAAACAGAGGCAGAGGGTTCGGTAGTGTTTTTTTTTCTCACACAATTGTCTCTTCTAGGCTTCGCTTTCTTCTGCGTCTCGGGCCTTCGCTTTCTTCCAAACGATACTCAACGCGCGGAGGGCTTTTATCTTATTAGTTTTTTTCTCAATTACATTCACGTAATTGTATACTACTGCGGTCTCAAAATGCTTGCGTGTGTGAGGAATTCCTCATCACGTTAAAAGACATGTTACATGTCAATAGAAGATATACTGTACATATTACTGAGAATTTCTAAATCATTGCTAGTTAGCACCATATGTATTAATCATCTTCCATCTTTTTATTGGCGAAGCGTTGTTTCTGCATCAACAAGAGACGGGAAAGAGATGCTGTGTGTAGCGTCTCCGTCACTATTGCGATGTTTGCGTCGATCTGTCAAATTTCGAACCTAAAGGTGTTGCCGGAATTATTGCATGTACGTTGCTGGTTCGGAGAATGATAGAACTGAAAATCAGTTTTAACTGTCTCTCTTGTGCGTGAACTTCGAGCTTCGTCATTAGTAGAAACAAATTGTACCTCGTAGTGACTTTTCTTTGTTTTTGGATTTCTTTTGATTGCAATGCACCTCCGCGCGAGCTCCAGTTTTCTTGCGTTGAACGAGAAGGGTTATCATTCACTCTTTATGTTTCTTGTAACTATTTGATTAACATTTAACTTTACCCAATTTGTAACGGTTTAAATAGTTGGTTTTCTTTAGGGTTTAGCATCCAATCTTTGTTCCGATTCAACATGTGATATACAATATTTCGACTTATGTTAAAGAGTTTACGTGTCTTGGGTGGATTGTGGTCGGTCGGGGTTGGACAGGGAGGCGGGAATGGGGGAGGAGAAGGAAGGATGGAATATATTGGCGGATTTGTACAGGACTCTCGATGGATAGCATAGAGTTCCAAACGCTCCGTGATCTACAGACATTCAATATTAAACAGATCAATCAACTATGTCGTCGTATAATACCACTAGGATAGTTTCATAATCGTAAGTTATATCAATAATATAATCATATCATTAGGTATCATTAAAATGCTTGTGTATGTGTATTTTTTTTCCTTCTCGTGTGTGTCTCATTATACTTAAGTCTCAAGTTACAAGCTAGCGTATAAATGGTAGGTAAGAAACGACCACCTTACGACGGCGGATAAATCCCGCCTGGTCCTTTGCATTACGGGAGTGTGCCGATCGGCTTTACCGCTACGAATCTACTCCGTTTCGCAGAAGAAACGAGAGGAACAGTCGGATAACGCAGCCGGCGCAAAAGAGCGTCCCACGCACGGTCGATACACCCCTCACGCTCGACGAGGCAGAATCGTCCCGTCTCGGTGGATAGTTTTTTAGCCACCATGTACCGGGTTGCCTCGTACCGTTTATACTATATATCATTAATCGTATTATCGTTATGTATCATTACTCATTAATTATTTAATTAATCGTTAGGTATAATTCAATTAATCGATACTCTTAACCCCTTTATCGTTTAATTATTATTGTTAGGTTTATAGTTTTATTAAGTTTCGATAACGCGTACGGATTTTTTTTTTTTTTTGGAAGCAAACCTTGTTCACGTGGGGAAGGATCACGGGAGGGGCGTTGGGAGGATGAGCTGGCTCCTGCGGGTTGTCACGGGGGGCAGGTTGATGCCTCGGAAGGGACGCATCTGTTTGTCCCGCGCGAAAATCTGCGAAAAATCAGAAAGTCGAATAGCGGATCTCCAGTGATTCCTCTTTTTTTTCCTTCATTACGTGTGTCACTCATTCATTTTCTTTCTCTTTTACACTCCTCTTTTTCGCTCCCGTCTTTTCTCTCCTTCTTCGTACCCGCTCTCTGTGTTTTGTTTGTTTCTTCTCATTTTCCTACGTTATGCGAATTGCTTAGAACGCGTCACGTCTTCAACGAATTGCAAGTGGCAAGGTCTGATTCGTTTCGATAAGTCAATAGTCTTGGGCTTTTTTATTTTTTCATTTTTTTAGCTGCGTCAGCTCACACAATCGCGTGTGTTTGTGGAGAAAAATTTTATTCTGTTTCTTTTCTGCTTTATTTCTTTCTTTCGTTTCTTTTTATTATTTTTTTTCCTTTTTTGTTCGTACTACGCGTTCGCGGTTGCGTCGGTACGTTTTCACGTTTTCTTTCATTTATTCACGGGACCAGAGCGACCATTTCTCTCGTCCCGGCGTGGCATTTTATATCTCGTTCTTCGTGCTTGTGCGCGATCTCACATCCCGTCTGCTCTTTCTTCCGTTCCTTCCAGTATCTGTCCTCGGAAGTACGATGTGTGCGCATCACTTCGAATCGTAATGTGCCGTATCGCACTACTAAAATCGCCGTCCGTCGTCGTAAAATGTGTGTACTGCGTGTATATATATTTGGCGTGGAAACTTAATACCTGTCAACTATGGTATCGGGTGTGAATTCTGTTCGCTATTATTCTGCAATCGGCATACTGTGGCACTCTGCAACGAGGAATCGATCATGCTGTGTCGTCGAACGAAGGTGCGTGTACGCTGCAAAATTAGTCCTCCTTCTCGTCTCGGCGCGTCGCGCACGTACATACGTTATATACGTGGTAACGCGCGCGTGTGAATATCGCTGCGTTATTATTACCTCTGTATCACCAACAGTCGTGGAGTTTGTGTTTCTTGTCTCTCGGTAAACTGAGACTGACATTTTTAACGAAGGAATCGATATGTACTCAAGTAACGTTGAAACGGAAAACCGTGGTGTCGAGAGAGTGGCTCGACGTGTCTGTTCTGTCGGAGCTATTGTGGTAAAGGGGTGAAATAAGTACATAAAAGTAGAGGAAAGAGAAGTCAGTGAGGATAAATATACACAAAACTGATACAACAACAGCCGTGTCCGTTGATCAGTGACGCGCGCAGCATTTGCGTCCGATATGTCGTTATTTTAACGTCGGTATATGTCGTTATTATCGTTCCTTAAAATAATCACCGTGCGGTATGTCTACGATTGATTGCCTGAAAATTAAGCAATAATGATTCCAGTGATTTATCATCTCTGCCTCGATTGTAATTGTACCAGGGTGATTGCTATCGTGTAGCAGCGAGTTCTTCGCGAGCAAAGCTGTAAATCTGCGAGGCATTCTGAGCGCGGTAGGGGCACATCGTATTTTCCGAGAGCGCCTTTCAACGTATTCGTTCCGATGCTGTATGCGTGTTCCAATCGGTCTATTATTACCTCGCGTGACTATAATGCTGATTTGTCAATTATTCCGTATTTCGTATCTTTGAATAGTGCTGGAGAAATATCGGGCGATTTTACGGGCATCTCGTCTGGTTTATTATACTGTATGATAATTATAGATAACTTCTCGAGAACTGCCGTCAAAACGGCGACAGCTATCGATCTTCCACGGCGTTTCAGCGCGCCGTGCCACATCGTTATCGACATTTAGTTTACTGAACTCTGTAGCAATCCGCGTCAGAAAAGAATGCAAACGCGAATAACGAACAGAGTAGGTCGTTGTTGTTTCCTCGAGAAAGATATAAAATGAATTTATCAATTTGCGTATTACGTTTACATCTCGATTCATTTTCTTGTTGCTTGAGTGTTGATTGCGGTTTTACTATCTTTTTAAATACATTTTTATTTGTTATAAAACAGCAATTTTCCATATGTGATATATTATTCCGATTATATACTGTGTAATATATTATTAGTTTACATACGCTGAGTGTGCATAGCCTCGTCGAATGCGTCGTTGCGCTAAGACTTTCTCTGGTAGCGTGCGATCAATTGCGCGCGATTGCGCGCATTCCGTTCGTTTACTTCACAGTCGTCACAGTCGAGTCTCACGAAGATACGCTCGTGAAAAGAGATATGGATGGCAAGGAATACCGCGGATCTACGCGACGAGATAATGATACGCGACCGATCCCACCTCAGCGCGTATGCGTTCGCTCTTCGATTCTCTCGGATTTTCTGCGAATTTTCTGCCACCGTCCCGGGGCGTTTAAGCCCCGGGGAACGGCGAGTGTCGACAGTCGTCCATCTTCCGCATCAAAAAGAAGTTTTGTCTCCGCTTCTTCCTCTCTTCCATTCCACGTCATCGTCTTTGCTTTACTTAGCAACGAGCGTCCTTACACTAATCCCGGGTGACCCGTCCACTCGCGTCGTCGCTTTTGTTACATGCAGGAAGTGTTTTTCTTCTATGCGCGAGAAAGGGCTCGCTTTCTCGCCGGATGGGTGTGTTTCGCTTCGTTTTAGCTTCGCTTCTTCTTCTTTTTTTTGGAGGGGGAACACCTTGCGGGGAGCGTGGGGTACGTCGGGCCGTGCGAACTGGAGGGACGGACGACTTTCCAGGTCTTGGGAGGTAGGGATTTAAAGGACAAGTTGCGCGTCCACGGCGCACGCGTTTATCTTGATGATCCGTCGACGTGGACACGAACCGCGAAAATTTCGAATCCGACCTGACGCGGCGGGAACAGAAAGATCTATTAATTTTTTTTTTTTTTCGATGGTTCGGTGGTTTGCTGAGTTAGCTGCGAGGTTTCGAAACGTCCCACCGCCGGCGGAATATAATATATGTATATATATTATATATATATTATATATTTATATCATTTTTTTTTTTTTTTTTATATAATCTAAAGAGTGAGGATCGTGGAAGTAGGTCGAGGGGAGAAGTCGCCCGTCCTGCGCTTTCGCACGCGCCCTGGAAAAGTATATACTAAGGCCGATTTTGGTTAAGAATACGCTTCACTTTTTTTCATCTCTTTTGATCAACTTTTAATTTTAACGTTAAGGCGCAACGTGATAAACTTGTACTTTTTTCCTTGATGTGTCTTTTAGATTCTGGCCGAAACTGCGTGTGTATACGTGTGCTTGTGTGTTGCGTTTGTGTATATGCGCGTGTATTACGTGTGTATATGTGTGTATGTGAATGTACGCGTGTGTGTGGGGTGTGCTGCATCGCGATCGATGTTCATCGCCTTGCTGAGCACTATCTGTTGTGTGATTTCAAGCGAGCGCGAGGACACGCGCGTCGCGTGCCGCACGTTTCCTCGCGCGTCGCTCGCACTTTAGGAGCTGCTTTATTCTTTTTGGTGTCTGCCAAAAAACGGAATTTTTTCACTCTTCGCCGCAATGAGGCACGGATACGCGCAGCGCGCGTGTTGGTTACACGCGCGCGCACGCATACACGCCCGCTTGCTCTACTCTCTGTGTGTCGTCTTGTGCGCAACCAAGGATTAGCAATTAAAAACAAACGAAATTGTTTCCTCGTGCCAAAAATGAACCCAGAAGAACGCCGGTAAAAGGTACGAAAGGAATTCTCGCGTCGAAAGTGGTATAGTCATCAAACATCGTAATGCATGTATAAAGTAGTCAGGTTTTCCTCGCCTGAAGCTCTGTCTCTCCTGTCAGTACAATTGCGGTGTCACCGGTGAAAACCTGGCGATCACAGTGTGCTGCTGCGTATATATATAGTGCGACTATTGCAACTGAATCCGGTTTTAAGGAAGTCACGTGAACGAAGTAATCGACATAAACTTCATCGAGACAAAAATATGATTGCCTTTTGCAATAATTTGTGCGTTGCAACAGTCTGCTCATGTACTTTCTCAAATATGCCCTTTTTTTTAAATATTTATCTAATACTTTTTTCCTAAGTAGTACTAAGCAGCAACGTGCGTTGCTTCTATCACGTGACTTTTGTCAAATGAACGTCGGTATTAAATTGTTGGATGGTCGCGCGACGTGGTCCTTCTGTCGACTGCGAAATAAAGATTTCAAGTACAATCGGAATGTATATGTATTCCCGTGCGATCAAAACGGGTAAAGACAGAACTTCCGGCCTAAAATGTACTGGCTTGTGTGAATGGTGCCCCGTCTTGGACCGAAAAATATTACGGACTCTCGCGGGGCGCAGAAAAACAATTCCCACAATATCTTACAAGACGTTCCGGCCGACCGAGCAAGTCGCCAACTTCGTCATTCGACTTTATGCCCCGTTACGTCGGCGCTAAGTCGCTCCTAGGAGACATTTATTTTCGTCCTTCGAACCTTTCGCCCTTCGTATGCTACTTTTAACGTAGAGGAAGAGTTTTGTTCTCTTTTTTTCTTTCTTTTTTCTTGTTTCCTTTTTTCGTTGCTGCTATCTACACAGAGTTAATTGACGCGAACGTTCGACGTTTGATCGCCTCGATCTGGACGAAGTGACGAAGATGGCCGACAAAGCTAACAGTCGTGCGCCCTTTCACCTTATTCTGGTGGGTCTGCGTTGTATATCTCCGAGGAGTTCATTAGACTCAACGCGGCGATCTAGCTCACATCCTCACACATCAACGTAGGTTACTGTTGTTTGGTGCTTGCTGTTAGTCCTCGTCTCTTTGCTTCTTCGTTACTAAATAAGTTATTCTTTTTTTTTTTTTTTTTGTCTTAATACACCTACGATTCCCTACACGATAATACGTATAATCTAACACGACTGCTTGGTTGAGACGTATGCGCAAGTAATATACTCCAGGAATTACAGGCATTACATGTTCTCATTCTCGTTTCATGTGTGCTTCTCTTGGTACACGCGTGCATACGATTCACACTCTCTATCTTTTTCCCACTCTTTCTTTCTCTCTCTCTCTCTCGTTTTCTCTTTCTCTTTCTCTCTCGCTCTCGTCTTTCATTCTCTTGATTCACGCGCGACGCAGGGTCGCAATAAGAATCGCAGACAGTCAGAAGAAATCTTTTTGTTATAAGTACCGGAACACATTCACAAAGTCCGGTTTCGAAAAAGCCTTTTTATGCATTCGCGAGAAAACGTTCGATAACCGATACATTAAATGAGCATGGGGGATGCTACGTGTTGCGAGCGATTGAATAATATATATATATATATATATACATATATATGCATATATATGTATATATATGTATAAAATACTGCGTTTCTCTGAAACTAACATAAAGCGTGGAAGCGAAGGCTGATCAGAATAATCCAATTTTCCGTCAAGCAGGATATGGCCAAGATTCATTGTCCTACACTCTTTGTTTCCTATATTCTCTGGTGGCCGAAGGGTTGGATGGAAAATGACATTTATGATATCTGCCATTCTCGATGGTCATGCGCGTTACCTGCTTCACGATTCTCTCTCTCTCTCTCTCTCTTTCTCTCTCTCTCTCTCTCTTTCTCTCTTTCTCTCTTTCTCACTCTCACTTTTTCTCTTTTTCTTGCATCTCCGTGTCTAATCATCGGATCGCGATGTTGCTACACCAATAGTCCGATTGCTTTTTCTTCTTCTTTTTCCTCGGTCTCTCCGTCCTCTCAAGTCACACAAATATTCACACGTAAGATTCTCACGTTTCATATAAATAATTCTCTGTCTCGCGTATTCTCGTCACATTCGCGCATATTTTATCGCACTCACGCTCGCGAAAGATTTGCCAAAAGTATCGTGCACGAAAGGGTTGGGGAGGGGAGAAAATTTCGTAATAACTTACATTTACAAACTGGCCTAATAATCTCTCCTCTTAAACGCTTTTTTTTCCTAATTTTATTATTTACTAGTAGTCTTGACTTTACAATACATATATGCGGACTCCCCGGTAGGCAAGGGAGTCGGCTCTCTCTGTATAATTTCTTCACTTTTTTAGCAATTTTTTTTTTTAGCACATTCATTCGTCTCTCGACACGTCTCTCATTCCGTGTCTCTTTCGCTCGTCGTCGTCTCTCGCTCCCGTTTTCCCATTTACTCGCTCATGCGTACTCTTTCGCTCGTCATTTTCTTTCTCTCAGCTAGGATCGGTTTGCGCCGAACGTCTTTTGCCCGTGGCTCCGAACTCAGTCCGAAATCGCAATTCGCATAGATTTCTTCTCAGTCGTGACTTTTTTCCTCGTGCATGTTCTTCGTTTTACGTTTCTTTATTATCTTCGATCCGCTTGTTATCTCTTCCTGCATGGTTCAACTCGTCCGAACAAAAAAGATCACCTGTTGAGATCGCGAGATTTCGTGGCTTCAACGACGGTCGCATCAAGGACACTTGGCTCCCTACACGCTTTCTACACCATCCACAATTTCGTCGGTTTCATCACTCTCCAATGAACCGCCATCCCTTCCATCCCTCGTCGCCCACCCACCCCCAAACTTCCGACTGCTACGGATTTTCCGAGAGGTGCTCTCTTTGACGCTCTTGAGTCGTGAGCGAGATTATTGTGACGTAAATTACTAACAATTAATCGACGTTCGATACAAGACGAGAAACACGCGCACATAAGTGTATATTTGTCGTGTAATATATGTAAGTCACTGTTAAAAAGTCAGAAGCTGGAGTATGCACAGTCTTCCGACATCTGCTTTGCACAAATTAAAGCCTGTGTGATATTTGCAATAAACTAACTTTTTACGATCTACGGATTATTGTTTCAACAAAATAATTAAAAGAAAAAACAAATCAAATGATTTTAAAATAAAGCAGAAAAAATACAAATACTGCAATTTAACATCGTTTTTGATAACGTGAAATTTACTTTATTAAAATGTTACAATAATATAAAAAAATGTTCGATGATTTAATTTTAGCTTGTATCGCGAAAATCAATAAGTTAAGTTAATTTGGCAAGAAAATTTCAATTTCTGTTTCTAAGTAAAACAATTTTCTAAGTAAAAACCGTACGTGGACCGTAAAAGGTTAAAGATACAAGATGCGAGACAGGAGTATCGACTGTCTTCGCTGTCGTTCTGTAAATGAAAACTGTAATTGCGTTTACGATTTCTCGTCTTGAATCGCAAAGTCGAGGATGCAAAATTCATTCCGACTTAACTAAAAGTTATTTGTAGCTAATCGAAGAAACTCAATGTTCATTTCTACGTTAAATCGGGACACCGGAGTAATCGACGGCGTCTCGAGCATCCTGTAACCAAGAGCTGTACGAATTAACGGTCCGTGTACACGCGGTGATATGTCGATAGCCCGAGGGGCGTTAGTCCCCGGTCGATTTTTAGAAACGCACACATCTTGGGAGGTAGACTTGGAAGACCTCTCAGATTCCTCGGTCGGATTTTATTCCCCCGCTCTCCTGCCCGACTTTCCGAAAGTCGCTCTCACCTTAATTCCCTACCAAACATATTGTAGACTTAACTTGCTACGTGTACTACGAGATTATCACACAAAGTTTGCTCACTCGGTGTCAACAATCAGTTTCTTCTTCTTTTTTTTTTTTACTTCTTCTTTTGGCTTACGCACGCGATCTCACATAGAAACATAGTTTTACGCTCTCTGTTTCACGCTCTCCCTCTCTCTTTCTCCCGTCGTGTACAGATTCTTCATTCTCTCCCTCTCATTCTCGCAATATTTCGATCGTTCTCTCCCGGGTTCGCTCCTCCACTTCGTTCCTATCGCGCACGCGAAAATTCGAAAGACGCGATTTCCGCCCCGCTAAAACACGTCACGGGGAGACAACGTATTTTTTGTTCTCTCCCACCTTATTTTTTTTTCTTATCTTCTCTGTATACTACCGCGCCATAATAAATATACCCTAATTATGCTCCTAATAGTTTGAGGAATTATTATTCTCAATGTGAACTCACTTTGAATTTCCACATTCTGTCCCCTTCGCTTTCTCTCGGGTACTTCCTCTCGCTCTCTCTCATTCTCGCTGATTTCTCTTGTTATCACGGCTTAATCTCGAACTCGATAGTAATGTGATCATAATAATAATAATATAATCATATAATAATTAGTTTATTAGTGTGTTTTTTTTTTTTTAAAGTAGGTATCCTCTTCCTTCTGCAGCGTGATACGACCTTCCGCTCGTTTTTTTTTTTTTTATCTTTAGTTAATCGTTTATATAATAATAGCTTGCAAGTGTGTTAACGTTAAATACTATTACTTACTTCTGCTTACGTGTCCTTAAAACTTACGCGTTTAGGTATGTACGTATGTTTATTAATTCTTTCATTTCTCTCGTATTCGTTTATACGTTTAATTTTCGTTCCGTCCCGTGTACTCATTTCTTCGTGTCTCGGCCCCGCTATACGTACACGTAATTAAACGGCGAGTCAATCGACTTTTCGATAATTTCGCTTTTCGTAGGTGAAACAGTCAACGACTCTCAGGTTTCTTCGTCATCTCATCCTTCGGGAGTATGCGTGTCTCTTCGCCACATCCTTCTCGTGTGTCGACCTCGTCTGTCTGTCTCACGTTCATGTCAATTCTCTTTGTACGCGCATCCGTGTAAAATTGTTGAGAATTCGCTCCTTTCTTCTACGTTTATGCTGTTTCATTAATTCAGTTTTCTTCGCGATCTACGTCGCGTCGGTAGATCGGGAGTGATCGGTAGCATCGATCGGGAGATAAGGAGTGCGGTTGCTTCTCTCGTTAATCGAGAGAATCTCGGTGCGATTGCTAGTTTTGTTCAGATACCTTCCTTCTTGAATCTCGGGTCTCTTCGAAGATGGCCCGAGTGCGTGTGTGTCTGGTGTGAGATCTAGAATGATTGAATTCTCGCGCTAAGAGCTTCGATTCTCGGAGAAATAAAGAAAAGCGGACTTGCATTCTTGCACTCTTCCGTGTTTTTTTTTTTTTTTTTTTTTTTTTTTTTTTTTTTTTNTTTTTTTTTTTTTTTTTTTTTTTTTTATATTTTTTTTATATTCGTAGATGGCCTCGAAGGATCATGCTAGAGCTACTTATATGCGTCGTAACGGTTTCTCATTTTCAGTTTTATCGCGAATAAGCGATCATACGAGATTCCTCTGATGCTTCAATTTATCCGCTAAATTCCGAATTTTACGATAATATTTCAACGTTGCGAAGATCAAAGTAGATAAACATCGGAATCAATGTAGATAAATATAGTTTCAGTTTCTATTGCGATACGTAAGTTTATGACATGTCTGAGATTTACCAAGATGTCTCAAGGTAAAAGTTTTAAAAATTATTTGTAACATAGTTGCGATCTAAAAAAAAAAGATTGACTTAAAATTGTAGCAAACTCAATAAATGTTTTTTCTATGAAATAAATCTGAAAGAGGTGAATACTTTTTTAATATAGAATAGTTGTAGATATATCATATGATTGACGCTGAAGTTATGGAAATAATATAACTTCAGTGTAATCGACGAAAAGAGAATGAGAACGAGATCGATAATATCAATATTAAGATTAAATTATAATATCTATATAAGAGATTGAAGTAGCATATATTTTCTGTGTAGCTATGATACTTAATATTGTAAGATATTTTGAGTAATGTTCTATTGTCTTTAATGATGGTAGTGAGAAGATGTTGACGCGTATCGACGTGAAAGCGCAAAGCTGTTAGAGAATTGGGGTATAAAATAAAAAATGTATTAAACATATCATTGTATATATATATATATATATATATCAAATTAAAATTAAATTAAAGTAAATTCTAAGTAAATTTTAAGTTTTGTCGTTACCTAATTCAAATATATAAATTAGTTTGATTAGCTTATTTGTTTTTTTTCGTTAAAATACAACAAAACAAATGTTATAAAGTTTTATTGAATAATATAAATTTTTAATAATATTGTTAATTATTCCAAAGCTTTTGTGTATTAGAGTAAAAGTTTTATACATATATAATGTTATTTTAATATACTTTTTGTTATATGAAAAATCGAAAAAAAAAGAATATATTTGATAGGTAATTTAAGTAATGTACCTACACTTAAATCAAAAAATAAAAAGAAAATAATGTAAAGATAAATTGTACTTTATTTTTTATATAAATAAAATTGCTCTGCGAGAAGATAGTTTTTAAGATGCAAATTATATTAATAGAAATTCAAACCACGGATTTTGTAGGAATAATTTTCTTGTGCCTATTGTGCCTTGACATACGGGATCACCCGAAGATAGCGACAAGCAAGTCAGCGAGCTCAGGTAACGCGTATTTTTACAAATCTTCATTTACAGTATAAATCCCTACGACTTCGTTCTCTTATCATTTTCCTTCTTGTTCTATAAATTGTTAGACCAAAATCTTAGGCCAACACCGAAGGAATTACTAGTTTTAGGCCAAAGTCTTGTATTATTTATATAATAAAAATTCAAATTTTCAAAATTTTCTTTTCACTTTTGTTTCAACAATGCGCGTTCTTATACTTCGGACGGAAGGAGCCACTCGCTTCCTCGACTTTCGTTGAACTCACCGATCGCGACTTTACGGGTGATATATAATTCTTTCTGCAGAAAAGAAATAGGTGTGATAGGCAGTCAAGAATGTTAGAACTATGTCAAATCGGGATCAGTTTTTCGCATTTTTGTTCATTATTAAAATATACGTCAATGTAACAGTTTTTGATTTGAGGAATGGATGATAATATGTATCGAGCGAGTGAAAACAAATATAAATTTACGGGTAAACAAAGTAAACGCAAATAAAATTTGGTTCTCATTTTATTGTCATAATTAATAAATAAAATAATCAATAAATCAATTAAAATTAATCAATTAATCAAAAAATAGTGACTCGTGACTAGGTTAAGACTCACCGCTTGCAAAATGATATTTGTGTGTACGGCCTGATATATACTACCATTATAATTTTAGTGTAATTATTAGTATAATAACTAAATATACATAATAACTAAAGATATAGCGCAATTTCAAAGCTTGCATAAAATTGGGAATAGTGGTTGAAGGAGATCGTCTTACAAATCAAGGATGAAAAATGGTAGTATGAAGGAGCAGCAGTGGGAATTGCAGGTGAAGGCAAAGATGTACGGAATTGATTATGTGTACAAATTAACTAAATTCTCTCCGTAAATGACAATTCCAACGATGACAATAATAATAATATTGATAATCATAATGATTTCACGCTAAAATATTATTTGTCCTATTGGTAAAAATAATAGTGTGTGAGTCTAATAATAATATAATAATATATTAATAATAATAATAATACAATAATATAATAATAATATAATAAAGATATAATAATAGTGCACGCGCAGTAGCGAGAATAAAAGTGGGGTAGGGAAAAAATTAAAAGTTAAATTATGTGTGTGCACTCGCTACCACTCAAAAATTATCTCTAATATTTTTGTTTTTTTTCGTCTCAGAAATATATATCTACAGAAAATTCCTAGCGAGAAAAAGTCACAGTAAGAGTGTAAGGGCGCTGTCTCTGATTGTCGCACGTTCGCGCGCGTGAACGTGCGACATAAGTTAATATATATACGTGCAAGTGACTACTATATGCGTGTCGCGTGTCCGTGTTTGTAAGTCTGAGTGAGTCGGGGGTGTGTGTGTGTGTGTGTATGTGGAGGGGGGGGGAAGAAGTCGCGCGGTTGTGCATGCTACCCTTTAGCACACACGTTCTTTTTTACGCTACTTTAATCGCGCCAACATCTCGTCTCCCTTTTTTTCGCTTTAAAAGACCAATATTTATATAATTGCGCACCGGCGCACGATTAAATAGTATCTTGGGTTTTTCCTTTTTTTTTTTTTTGTTCGCTACGCTACAGCTACATATACATCGCCGGTATGCACAACTCTCACGCAGACGCTGCATCCGACGCTGCATCTTCGTCGCCCGTACTACTCCTAATCTCGTCAATGGGACTAGTCTAAACCGCAAGTTTATACAACCAACCATTGAATAAAAAACAGCTATTTATATTGACCCATGCACCAAATCTCTCAACGCAACGTGTGTATTCAAACGTAGCTTTTTTTTTATCGGCTCGATAAGTAATCCTCAGCGAGCGAACGGAAGAAAACATTTATATACGGGAGAAACAAAAAGAACGCGCGGAGGAAGATCTTCCTCGGCAGATAGGAACAGGTTCTTTTCGTGCGGAAATTGCTATGAGCGGTCGCTTGATTATTTGTGCGACGTCTCACGTTGTTTTTTTTTTTTTTTTTTTCGTTTTCGTCAAGTCGATTCTTTGGTATCCATGTAAGCACGCACGATTGCTTTTTGTTTTCGCGCCACTTGTCTTATTTGTGCGCGCGATGTAATTTTAGTATAGCCAAGCATTTTCACGTCGATTTCAAACTTTATCGATCGATTACACGTGACAAAACGAAATCTTAATTTATTAATTCAAGGAAGTGAATATTTTATCGACGCGTCAGTCGGAAAGCACATCGAGGAGAACCTCGCACTTTCAACTAACGATTTGAAGAGATTAAATTTTCTCTGAAAGAAACGTGCTAAGAATTGCAGCAAAAAGATCTTCTTATCGAAGTATGAATCCTAATGAGATTTATTCATCGATAAGAAATGTTTGTTTGTTTTCTAGTTTTGGTCAGAGTCACATCTTGCAAAGAATAAGACAGAATCATTCGGAATAATTTACCGCAAGATTTTTTCTTTTATCCAAACATATAATTTCGTTGTGAAACGGCGTAGAACGAGGAGCGCTACTGCCCGTTCTGCGTCGTTTCTTTCACAGACACAGAAGATCCTCCGGATCTTCTTTGAACTAGAAGAGGAACTATGATTTTCACTTTGACTCAATTTTTGAGTATACGCTTATAAACATTCCGAACGTCTCCGTCTTTTTCTGGAAGTGAAACTTCTCGGTAGTGTCATTGTCCTTAATTTTTCCTTATCGTTTGATGTAAAATTAGATGGTAACAAAGCAAATTACTCTACAATTACAAACAGATCGGACAAAATCGACGCTAAAAGCTATCTATCCTCGCTGTTCGTTGATTTCGCGCATTTCGTCGTGCTTCTTCATCTCATTTCCAGGATCACCATATGGTTGTGTGCTCGTTCGGTTGAAACAAGAGGAACATCGATGAGCGTTCGACACTTGGCGGCTTTCGAGATTTCGTCAGCCAGTAGGTTCGCAGTGTTTTATATGTGTGTATGTGTTACACGTATTGTGTATTATGTGCATGTCTTCCATCTCTCCCCGTGTGTGATTTGTGATTCGGTCACAGCCTGATCCTTCGTTGGCATCTTGACGTCGCCCGTTGGACGTCGATGGTGCCTCTGTTCCTTTGTCCGTGTTTCCTTTCCCTTCCTAGCCCTCGTTTCGTTCTTTCTTTTGCGATATGTTATTTAAAGATACCTGAACACGCACTACGCGAAGGACGTGTACCTCCTAGCGGATGCGATCCTTCCTCGTTGGTCGTTTCCTGACTTATCGGGAGCCGACGAGCGCGGGCGAGCCCGCGCACCACGAAGAGCAAGAGCCACGCGACCTCCTGATTCATTCGAGCTGTTCCAGGAAGTTCGGGCTCTTGAAGTACTCCGGCACCGGATCGTCCAACCTCGAGATCACCTTGTAGATGGACTTCTTCCAGCTCTGCTCGGAGTCCTTGCCGCCCTGAATCGCTTTGAAGAACTCTTTCAGCGTTTGCTCCACAACGTACCTGAAGTTGCTGGGTACCTGCAAGTTTCGCGTTATTGTTATATACACAGCATTGTTGCGGTTACGTAATATTCGCGATAGCAAAGTCACGACATACATAACAACTTTCTGCTCGGCATCTTTGCGGCAAGAAATAGCATCATAAAAAAATACCGCAAGGTGTGAGATTTTTTGTGATATATATCTTGTGACAGTCAATTATAAAAAAATATGGTATTAACTATCCGCCAGCAAACTCGGGGTCATTTTTATCTATGGACTTTTTGCTCTTCAACAGACACGTTAAAAATAAAATTTTTTTTTGCAAAAACTACAACTTGTGCCATAGGTCAGTAATGACAATAAGTTTGCTCGCTAGTCAAAGACTAACATTTTCTTAACTTACTACCGTATACAGATGATATTAATTACTTTTCTAAATTGTGATTACAAATAATATAAACAAGTAAGCTCTTTAGCGCGGACATGGATGCCTCGCGCGTAATTGTTATTACGCAAAACATGCAAACATAATTGTTATAGTGAACCACAAAGACGCACGTGAAATATTTGCATGAAATATACATCAAAAGCTGAACTTTGCAAAAATCTAAATTTAAATTCGATCGAAGACACACTTTGTTTCACATGAAAAATCCGTAACGAAGGAACACATGCTCGACTTCCTTTAATTCGCGCAAAATAATACCGAGTAAAAAATAAAACAAAACGTAGCGT
Source organism: Pseudomyrmex gracilis (assembly GCF_002006095.1). Lineage (NCBI taxonomy): Eukaryota > Metazoa > Arthropoda > Insecta > Hymenoptera > Formicidae > Pseudomyrmex > Pseudomyrmex gracilis. Next base: position 1,079,772 of record NW_018020600.1, read on the forward strand.
GTGCGTGTTCGTGTTGCGCACCTGGGGACCCCATACCTCAATGTGGTTATTACGGTTGTAGTGAAGATTGAGAACCCGGTAGATTTCCGAGTCACCACCGACTCGAAGATCTTCGGCGTTTTTCACTCCCTCCGAAACTGCCTGCCTCGCATATTTCTCCATTTGGATATAGTAGAACTCCCTGAAACGAGACAAATATGCACACGATTAGACAGAACGATAACTTTGTTAAATCTCAAACAACTGTGAGATATATGTATATTCAATATTAATTTAAATCCATGAAACATGATCAACGTGAACTTTCACGGAATTGCGACGGCTCGATGTGCGTACATTGAGGTGTCAATTAATAATAAATCTTTCTACGTCATCGCGGCTGATTCTTGTCTCGCCTGGTTTCCTCGCGACAGACAGCGGCAATGCTAATGCGTCATCGATAATTAATTAAAGATCGATGAGCTAACGGCGGTCTGACGTAAGCGGAAGAAGATGAAAAAAAAAAAAAAAAGAAGGAAGGGGACGAGACGCACATGTGGAGAGCTCTACGCGAGCTCTTCTCGACGTTAAGCGGACAGACGACAGACGCAAAGAGACGATGAAAAATCTATCGTCCACGAAGGACCCGATGCTCTCGCAATTCTCGCCAGTGACGTATAATTAAAGCGAAATTACGCAATTCCCGTTTCTATTTGTGAAACTACTTGCAGCTTGTAGAAAAAATATCTCTCATTCTTGTACGTCAGCTTCGTGTTCATTAAGTAATACGGAGAACAAACATAATTCGCGATAATTGATAAATAATTGATAAGAGATAAAAAGTAGAAACAATAAAAATACGTCATTATAATTATACGCTTATTCGCCCTTTTTCAATATTTTATTTTCTACTCTTGCAAAGCATTTTAAACTTGAGTTTGTGTTATTTCTCTCTGCATAATATTTTTCAACTTTTTTCATTATTTGTTTTATTTCACTTCTTTTTCTCTCTCTTTCTCTCTCTCTCTCTCTCTCTCTCTCTAACTCTTTCTCTTAGATTTGAAAAAATGAATAAAATCTAAAAAAGCCTATGCGTTTGTTATTTTTTTAATTTTTTTTATCGATCTCCTGTTATTAAAGCTCATTGTGCATGTTAGTATGAGTCTCTTTGCAGTTATTGATCTTGTACTCTTAAATCTTGGGTGATGCAAAAAAGAATGGGGTTCAACGCAGTTCTCATACGTCTCATCATTGCTGAATACTCAACAATGTAAAAAGACTACTAACGATTCTCGCTTGATATTGTTGAGATCAATTTTTAAGATTGTTTTTTACTTGAGACGGCACTTCGCGATTTTGGAGTAAAAAACTTTTTTTCTGACGATATCTAAGTCTCAGCACGACAATTTCCACTAAAACTAAGCCATTCAAGGATTTTCCACATCTATGCATTATTGTTCTATTTTAGCATATAACAAAGCAAATGCTATTTTATAGCGCGCTTGAAAATTGCGAAAGGTCAGAAACTTCGCTTTTGCTTTTCCTGTCGAAGAAAACAACGCGATCTTCCGCAATGTTCACTCCATTCAAAGCCGATGAAAGAAAGAAATGCAGACGGGAGTAGAGACGAGATGAGGCCTCTCCTCATTCAATCATTCCGAATTGGCTTTACTGCCAATTAAGATAATTTCGCGTGCTCTTATCAGCAGTCAGTCGGCGAAAGTTACGCACGCGAGAAGAATCGAAAGAAGAGAGTTCCTCCTCCATCATCCCTTCTCGAATATTCGTCCCTCTTCATCTCCTCGTACCGATACCACCCATCGGCGGAGCCGCCCCCGACTTCGCCGGCCTACGTGTGCATGTGTTACCTGTACCTATAATCCTTACTCAACCACCCATCGACCGCATTCAAGCCCGTAGGATCGCCGAGTATAGGTGGAATGTGGCGAAGGTAGTGGTAGACTGCGTCGCTTACGTACCTACGTTAACGTCGTACGTCCTGGCGCAAACATCGCGCGCGTGCACACACATGCGCACACGTATCTACGAAGTGCCTAATTAAAACAGACACCCCGAAGATAGAGAGAAAGCGGGACAAGAGTGAGAGAAAGAAAGAGAAAGAGAAAAAGAGAGAGAGAGAGAGAGAGACGAGACTGGTCGCATAATAGGGTGCGAGGGCGCGAGAGAGACGACGCTACTTCCGTAGTCGGTTTGACAAAAAGCCCGAGTGCTAGAATTGCCACTCTTCGACCACCAAGTGCAGAGGATAAGAGCAACGGTGAGCGAGAGGAGCCATTGGTGAGAGGAAAGAAAGAAGAGAGACGGGGATGACGGGGTGAGCGAGCGAGTGAGCGAGAGCGAGTGCTGAGAGGGTGAACCGCGGAATCACTCATTATAGTATTGTATAATTAGGATAATAATAAGCTCTTCAGGATCTCGAGGTTTCTTGCGCACCGTTGCAACGGGATAACGTCGCGGGAAAGAGAAAAGAGGAGAAAAAGAAGAACAAAGAGAAGAGAAGGCGTAAATCTCCGTATAAGGGTGCTAATTATTAGTATCTAATTACGACGCGCTTTATTAGCGAGAAAAAAAATATGAAGAACGTGTGAAGATCGCTTTTGCGCGACATTCCCGGATTCTTCGAAGCGGATAGTTTTCCCTCATCTCTTTCTGTCTGTCATTCGTTAAAACAAAAACTTGTATAATCATGTCACGTCCGCGGCACACAATTCTCTGCTAAATATTTAAATATTTTTACCTACAAAATATTTGAAAGCATTTTGTCTGAAGTATTATGGAACCTGATTAGATTATTTAAATGTTTATGTGATTTGAATGTGTTTTATTTAACGACGCTGAAAGAAGCGAAGAGAAAGACGGAAGTGTTGCGTATTAAAGCAGTTAATGATAATAGCGTTTGTCGACGCAATATCTTCTTCAGCCGCGATCTTCATCGTTGTCAGGCGTTTTTTTTTTTTTTTTTTTTTCAACGCGCCGCTTTTGTGACGCGTTGCGTTTTGCGTATATATGCAAGAGAGCACCAATTAAAAGGGGAACTCCCGGCTACTTGACAGTTTTTTTTTTTCATATTCACATCATTCGACTCGTACGATAAATTGTACGTACGTATTGGCACGTCTATCTATTAATGGAAGAAATTGAATTGAAATCTCTCGTTTATTATTTAAGCATATAAAAAAAAGGATACAAACAAAAACAAGTTTTCCACGTTGTGACTTTAAGAAATTGGGCGGGCAAAGGCGCGCAACGTGGCGAGAAGTCGCACACCTTCCTCGAGCTTGCAATGCAGATCGCGGGGCGCGATCTTCTCGCCTTACGGTCTCCCTTTTCTTGATCTCTATTCAAGAAACATGCTTCTTAAGCCACCGAACCAGCCAGCCAAGCCCCTTTCAACGGTTATGCCGAGTCGGTCGACCTCTAACAATAGCGCAGCCCTCGAAGACGCGACTTGACCCTGAACATTTGAGTCCCTAACCATCACGGTTTTCTTGGCAAAACTTTCCCACGACGCTCCCCCTTGCCTATTCGGAAGAAACTTATCCGCTCGCTTATTCGCAAAAATCCGTAAAGACGTTACAGACGTCAAAGAGCTCGGATTTTTCTCAAAGGACTATTAAAGCACGTGAGTTATTTGTATATAAATTTTCACAGTCTGTTAATTTACTCGCGCTGACAAATACATCAAATGCGTATACCAACAGATATACTGTGATACGTGAACAATATATGATCACTTAAGTGATAAAATTGTCGCTGTTGACAGGCCGTAATTGCGGCTTTAGAGTTACGGAGGAAGTCCGTTAAAGAATTCGAGAGGGACGCCGTCTCGTCTACCTCGTCACGCTCTACTTTACGCCGCGGCGCGAGACACGGGAGGTCACGAAGCGTGAAAGTGCGTGTAACGAGAGAACATTAAGCGTCCGCGCGTTACAATTCGCGCGCGAGCGCGTCCGTGCGCGGGTGGCCGCGCGTGGTAGATGCGTGTCGCGTCTTCTCGCTCGTGCGTCGATGAGCGCGGCGCGGATGGATGAGCGAGCGAGCGACTACGCGCGTTTGCCCGCTGGGGCGTGAGCGTCTATTCAGAGGGCGCGTTCAAAAAGGTGTCGCGCGGGGTCTTGATGTTACACGCCGCGCGCGTGCACCCTTCTTAATTAGTAATTAACACTTTTAATGCTGTCTGCACTCAGATCCGTGGCGGTCTCGACTTTAAATCTGCCGTCGACGTTGCAGTACGTCGCGAAATAAACTAAAAACACAAGTTAGCAAGTAATTACGTCGCGCCGCTTAGTCCAACCGTTCCTTGACGGATATTCACAGCGTGCCGTTTTAAGAATTGCGCTAAGTACGCATGTTGATCGTATATTGAACGTAGAAAGAGACGGAAAAGAAGATTCTATTTCTTTTGTTTTTTAAGCAAAAATAATGTCTACGATGATAAAACTGATAAACAGTTGTGTTGATAAATTGACTTACAGAAATGTATGTAATCACTACTAAGATATCAAATATAAAGTTTTAATCTCTCTCGTTGGTTACACACATCGTTAGGTTTTCATCGGTACACACGACTCCAATGTTGTACCGCAATTGCGTGCGACAAAAGTGGCGCCACTACTTGGGGCAAATCTTCCCCATTCTGCGCGACGGACACGCGTATGTCCACGTCCCCGCACCACGTGTGTCGTCGCCCCGTCGGCTAAGCCGCCTTTTTTCCACGAGCAAGTTTCCTAAGCCTGCGAGACAATCGGCCGGCGATCGCACGGCAGATGTGCCCCCGACAATGAGCTTCTGGGCCCTCGCCCTTCATAAAAGAGGGAACTCAAAGAACGGTGACGCGAGAAGGGACAGGCGGGGGGGCACTGGGGGGTTCTACGACTGCAAGGCACGACGATATCGAAGGTTCCGCGTGCCGCACGCGCCGATCTTACAATGCACACTTCTCGTGTGCCCCTTGCTTTTCGACCGTCCTTCCCCTTTTCGTTCCTTCTCCCCTTGCATCTGGCTTGCCTTAGACTCGTTCCCTCTTTCATCCCCGAACAACTTCTGTCTTTTTTCTTCCCAGCTGGTTCGCATACTTTCCCCTTACCCTCCCTAGAAAAGGGGCGCAAAGTATCGAGAGACAGATAATTTTGTCATCTCACGCGCGCGCACTCCTAAATGTAAATCCGTCGCGAATAGGGCTGGATTTATTACGCAAAGATAATAATAAGAATTACGATTCCCAAGGTGTAGTTTCACGTTTCACGTGAAATGACTTGTATTTTATGAAAGTCTACATAAAGAACAATGAAGCGATAAAAATCACGAATTGTAAGTTAAATATAACGCAAATAAAAAAAAAAGATAATAAAAAGATTATATCAGCGATATTATGTTACGTATCTAAGAAGAACCAGAACTTCTCTTGACGAGAGAGATATGCATTGCGAAAAATGAAGGGCACGTAACCACATTTCTTGCACTTACGGCAACAACCGAACCCCTTGGTGAGTTTAGGCCGCCGACCGCCCTCTTTCAAAGTGGAAGAGAAACAAAAGAAGAAGAGAAAGAGTAAGAGCTTTGCAGGGTCTACCGTCCGAGCCAGGCTGAGGTAGGGATGGTTTTTCAAAGCTACGTGGAGTAAGAGAGAGGCGAGCTCCTAGGGTCGACGCACAGGCCGAAGCGGATGAGGATGAGGGGAAGGCGAGGAAGAGAGAGTGGAAGCCTGGACGAAGGGGCGGGGGCAGCTGCTTTGAGCGGTTTCACTCTTCAATGGTCCCGGACTATCCCTCCTTCTGCTGCCGTGCCGTGCACCCCTGTCCCCCTTCTTCGCCTCGTCCGTTCATCGCCCGCGATTCGCGTCCTCGTCGCACTTCGGCATCGGCCAAGCATTTTTTTATTCGATCGATTCTCCCTGCCGGCCGTGCCGGCGTTGCACTACCTATTTGCTGCACTATGCATGTGCATCCTCGCGTGCATAAGGTGCGAAGGTTGGACTGGACACTGGACTATTTGGGTAAACGGCAAGCCAAAGAGGCTCTAACGTGCCGTGGTCTAACGTGTTCCGATGTAATGCCAAGCAACGTCGCCTATCACCTTGTGACTAAGCTTTGTGTGTTAAATTTTACTTCAACCAGGAAGATTTTCCAATTTTTTTCGTAAAATTTCGTCAAATCCGATATAAAGTGACATTAAATAAATGATTATTAAAATCTTACTTTCTTCAAGTCGCATCACATGTCAACGAGGATTGCTCCAGTGTTCTAAATCTTAAATTTTGCACATCTGTCCCGGAGAGAAAGAGAGACTCCCAATTCCTACTGGGATGACAATGAGGCAGTTAAGTCTTCATCGCATCGGTTGAGTACACATGGCACATACGGACGTAAAAAAGAGAGACGAGAAAGGACTAGCGAGATGAAGCGAGAAAGGGAGACTGAGTGGGACGACAACCCCCTTACGCACACAGACAGCTGGCGCACACCAACGATACGAAGGCAACACACACGATGAACACATACGCGGACGTCGAGCGTAGGAGAAGGGTTGCCTAGGTTAGGGACTCGGAAAACATCCTTTGTCGAATACCCTACCGGGACCGCTCAACCGCCCAGCAACTCGTTCAACCCGCTGAGAAAAAAATCAATAATTCTTTGTTGCCAAGTTTACCTCCTGCCATACCAAGCTAAACTACATTACGGGTGCAGCGCGTCACCAGAAAGGACGCAAGCGAGAAGATAGGATGCGGTACGGAGAAATGACATCGTTCGTTTGTGCTTGCGTCAATACCACGCGAACAACTTGCTTTCTAACGATGAAAGACTGCGCTGTTATCATTCATCGTCGAATCTAAAAAAAAAAACTTAACACTTTTTCAAAGTTTAACAATTAACTGTTTTATATTTGACGCCGTGGTCCTGAAAAATCGTACATTTTTTTTTTTCCAGAAGATCTACTCGCACTTTATTTATATCTTAGCGTACTCGGGGAAAACAAAGAGAGAAAAGAACAGCCGACGATGCAGCGAACAAATTAGCGTGGCGCTCGCACGTCATCTACGGGAAAAGAAGGATCGATAGTTCTTATTTGTTGCCGGTGCATTGGAAACGGTTACTCAGAGATCGAGGGGTGAAGGTATCATACTATTTCACCGCACGAAACCAATATTTCAGTATTCACCCCTAAAAACCTCGAAAACTGCTCGCCCCTACCGCGATCGCGTCATCGTGAGATCGACACGTGATTCAGTCTGCGAAGGACCGTTACGAAAGCGCTGCAAAAGATGGCGCGGTAATGGTAAGGGGGAGAGAGAGGAGAATGAGGTAAGGCAAGAGGGTAAGAGCTGGAGCGCGACGAAGAGATCGAGACGAGAGGTAGAAGAGACACGATGCGTTTTAGGGGTGAGACTCATGGCAGTAGGGCAGTAGGTTAGCTTAGGGGCGATAGTCACCCTCCCAGCATCTCTAGTGTATATAGCACGTTGGGTAACAGTAAATAGGATTTGCTAGACAACTGTCGGCCACCGGGGATGGGTAGAGGCTACTGTAAATATTCCGTAGGATTACGTTTATGGCTCTTAAACGATCCCCGTCTGCCGAGTCCAGGTAAATATAAGTGGACTATTCTTTCAACGATACAAAAGAACGCGCGTGCCGACTTCGACCGACTCACATTATCAAATTATCGATACTGCCGATAAATGATCATCCGTAAAAAAAAAAAAAGACATCTCTGCGTATTAATTAATTGTTCGACGTGCGTCTCTTGCGAAACACTGCGTGTGAAGAGATACTGACAAACACGCGCGTGTGCATCCCGCACAAATCGATAATCGAAAGTAGCCTGACATTTTTTTTTTCTCGTAGCTTGCTTTCAATCGAGGTCGCTTCTCCTTTAGCGACGTTATCGTTTTCGACGGCCTATTTGTCGCCCGTATGTCGCGCGCTGTAAGATAGCTTGCTTATACTTCGCACGCCCGCATGCTTCTAGTGCACTCAGAAGGTGACTTCGATATATGGGCGATTTACATACGACGCCAATAACAGTACCGTTCATCGAACGCGTCGCGCGTTTTCATTGTTCGGCACAAAAACGCGTGTCGCGCGGCCCGTATCGATCTTGCTTGCTACCGAATTTTATATCGTTTTGTATTCAACAAGATCGTCTTTGCTGACGTTATACCGAATTCTGTAAGAGAATGATAGCTCTCAGTAGGAATCGATCCGATTGAACAATCGGCATAAATGAATGATGATTGTCCAGACAGCTCGCGAAGAGAGAAAGAAAGAAACAGAAGATGTGAGAGAGAGAGAGAGAGAGAAAAGGAAAGAGAAGAGCGAGTGGTCTTCGCTTTTTTATTTTTAAACGCGTTCGATGTTATCGCGCGCTCTCTCGTGCGTACCCTCTCGATTTAGAAAGTACTCGATCGTCGCCGACTGCTAGATAGAAACGAGAGAGTGGTGCCGGGAACCGACAATATCAAGGGAAGAGTAATATCCAGGGCCGAATACTGTTTGATCTGGCTCGGCGCCACGGTGTAAAGGACAGATGCAATTTGCCTGATATCGTTTTACTGACAAAAATATCGAATGACGTGGCGCCGGGAGCCGTCACATCGACCCTTTCTCCCGTGTCTTCGAGATCACGACGGATATTATCGGTCGATCCGACGAAATTTTCGAGTTCTTTTTTTCGCGCGCGGGAGCTTTCCATTAATTCTGTGATTCTCTTTTCCGTGAATTGGCTGTAATGCGTGTGTTCGACGATCTCTTCATATCTTCCGCCGTTTTCCCCATTCGTTTTGTCTATGCGCGCTTCCCTTCGATATCTATTTCCAAATGTAAATACATTCCACTTCATTATGTCATATCGATTCACTGTAATCTCTCTCTCTCTTTCTCTTTTTCTCTCTCTCTCTCGTTTTATTCCAATCTTGAATAATTCACCGGGATTGAATATTGTATCGTTTTTTATGTAAGATATTTATAATATTCATAGTTTTTTTGTACATAAAACTAGGTGAAAAAATGATATTATAAATTTTTTAAGAAAGAAAACAGATATATAGATAACAATTCTTCATGGTGTAATCGTTTTATAGAATTATCGTCAACATATCGTTCAACATCGCTTGTTACACAAAATCGACACCCTGCAGCTTTCGTTTCTCTCGTCCGCTCACGTGACGCATTTTCTCTTTTCGCGCATTTCCGATCGAACCGGCCGGCAATTAATTTTTCGAACGTTCGCGGGAGAACGATAAAAAAAAAAAAAAAAATGGTGAAGGGGGAAATACATTTGGCGCAGTCTGTAGTGAGGCGCGCTCCGTGGTCCCGGATGAGATTCGAAAAGAGACGGAGACGGCGAACCGCGGCGAGAACAGGAGAGAAGAAGGAGCGAGGAGAGACGAGGGTGGTAGGACGAAGCGTCGGAGAAAGAGAAAGGACGAGAGCGCGTGAAAGAGGAGAAAGCCGGGGGTGGTGAACGGCGCGCATCGATGGGAAGGGAAGGAGAGTCGCGGACGCGGAGAAGGCGAGAGCCGGTGAGGGGCAAGAGAGGGGTAGGGATTTCAAACGAGAGAGAGAGAAATCAATTCAGAGTCGCTGTCCAGTCGAACGTTACCCCCGCGGCTGCCGGGGTAAATGTTGGCCGAAACAGTAATTTTACGCCCGGTCCCCGGTGATCGCGAGAGTCCGGCGATGCGCTACCGTCACGCAGTATGAGATATCCAACTACCACTCGACGAAATCCATGAGTATTTCATGATCATCGTTCGCGTGAACATTACGAGTCGCGCATCTCAAATCATTTAAATATTTCATCAAGTTGTCTCCTCATCAGCCGATGGTAATTTCACCGAGAACGGTTGTTTACGTTTCTATTCACGAAGCTTTACCGAAATTAGACAAAACCGCTAATTAAATCGTTACTTATATGCACATTTTGTAATTTAAGTTACCTCTGCATTATTATGCATTGCTTGTCCATTACCGTGCGAACGAAAGTATTCATTTAACAAGTAATATAATTAATTTGCTTTTTCGCATGCACACTATAATAGGAATGGGAGAAGTGCTTCAGGGATAATGTTAATGTAATTGATAGATTTTTATTAGTAAAAACACGGTCTAAGAATATTCCTTCATGGTTACATGTTATTAAATGCCATATTTAGGGAATAAGCGTTGCAACTTCGAAGATTGAACGTGTAGACGCGGGAGAGAGACCGAGAAAGCGAGAATGGGGATGGTAGGGGAAGAGCACTAATGCGAGGGCATAACGAAGTCGGCGGTAATCCATGCACGGACAATTTCATTTCTGCCGTCGTAAAACCCTCTTTCTTCCGTTCCCTCGCGTCCTGCGTTTCTCTCTCCCGCTCTTTCCTCTCTCGCTTGCTCGCTCTACGGTCCGAGCCTGCGCGGTAACTTTTTTGATAAACTGTTTTCCGCGTTTTTCGCCGGTGGATGTAAATTAAATCCTTCATGGAGGCTGGCACAGGCTCGCCTCTCTTGACTGCCCCCAGGATTCCCGACCGTGTGCACCCCCGCGCCTCACGCCCCCTCGTCGCTCGCAACCGTCCGTTTAGTACTTCCGTTATCCCGCCGCAACCCCCTTCGCCCACGAGTCGTCACAGGCGGATACAAAGCCGATTAGAGCGAAACGCTGGGAACATTATCATATCGCATTTTTCGCGGAGATTCGTTCGATGAGCGCGCTGTCGTGTCTAGAATCTCACGCGCTGGTGTATGCGTGAGCGCGCGAGTCGATATACGTGTCGCACACGCCCGCGTCGAGATCTTTCGAACGCGGGGATGAAAAACTGCGGCAGCCGTCTGGATGACTGGCATGGGGTCGTTGCTGGCTAGGGGGGATAGGCAATGTGACGGGAGACGGGGAGGAGGAGCAGGGAGCAGCAAATGGGTGGCATTGGCGATGGACGTGACGTAATGGATTACCGGTCGCAGTTTCCCGGGTAACTCATTTTTTAATCTTTACCTGCGATGATTTTTTCGCCCGGTCATCGTGACTGCGTCCGAATCGCGGGCGGGAACAACGAAATTCAGGCTTCGACAAAATTTGGAAATTATTTTTGTGTCTGACGTAGTCGACATTTTTCGTCACACGAATATACGACTCAGAGATATTTTGTTAAATACAATTACGACGCGACCAAGTAATATCGATCGAGTTATTCATTGAAATGTTTACGTTCGCGCAGATAACGGAAAAAATGGTTGCATATCTTGTATTCGTATCTTGTGCGTGATATGTTCCAAGTGCTGCGAGGAGAGAGAAACTGTCAAAAGAGAAACAGGCAACGTGCCAAGTAGAGCTTTCTGGTATGAACTGAACTATGTATTTCCGATATTTCTTAGAGGCACTGAAAATCGTGCATATTATTCGAGGAACATTTAATCGCTAACGACAGAAATCTCCGCTGTATTTTTGTCTTTATAAACGACTTTGTATAACAGCACGCAGAAGAAATTGAAAAATCCGAATAATACATTCAACATAAATTTTTTTATCGCATCTTGTTGCGTTTCTTTTAGCGAGATATTACAGTTTCTGACCAAAAATATAGGGAGAATCTATGTGAAATACCGTTAGAATTAAAAGCACAAGCATTCTGGCTCGCGCTTTCGAGAACATTTATATTCGCGCGGGTTCAACGAACTCTCTTAATTGTCCGGCATCAACAACCGGAAAAGAGATTCGTTCCGGAAGAATCTTTGGCAGAGAATGTACCGTACTCATGCTGCAAGTAGCAGCTCATAGCGGCGGATTAGCCTTGCAGTAGCGATGCTTACATCCCCTATAAAGCCTCCGCTGCCATCACCCCCATCCCCTCCCCATCTCTTTTCGCTCTCTGCTCCTGCTTCTTTTTCCCTCCCCGCATGTCACCTCAACTCCCTCTGCCGCCTTCGCAGTCAGCCCCCCGCCTTCTTCGTTGTTCCTCCCGCGATAGCCCTGCGGCCACAGCATTGTCTGTTGCTCAGCCAATACTCGTCGTGTTTCTCGTACTTGTGTTCATTATCAAAAAATTCGAGAAGACCGACGCTGCGCTGCCGGCTGTTGCAAACGCCAGCAGGAACCCCTTATGTTACGCCACTGACGTTTCACGAGGGTGGCCCCGTAAGCCGGTTCTTCCGCGTTCATCCCTGCTGATCAGGACTTTCATTCTTCCTGACCGTTCACATGTTAAATCACATGTGAACGTTTAGTACGCGAAATCTCAGCCAATTATTCTCTCGATTAATCTGCATCTATCAAAACCGAGTAGTGTGTGTGTGTTTTATATGTTTAATTTTACGATTCTCGGTATTTCGCTGCATTAGCACTTGCCGAGTTGCAGTTAAATATTTGGGTACGTTTACAATCCGTCCGGGAATAAAACGGTCTTCGCAAGGTTGAGTCGCGAGAATGGTCGGAGATGGAGATTGGGTCGTTTGGCGACGGTTGGCGGCGCTTGAAAAGTCGTTGATGAATCTGGCGGATTTAAGAAGCGGTCCGACGTTATACTCGGAATTTCACGGTGTGCATGCGCGGGCAGAAAGTTGGCTCGTCGGTGATTCGATAACCGTCTAAAAAAGAAAGGACGCGAGAGAGAGAGAGAGAGAGAGAGAGAGAGAGAGAGAGAAAGAGAGTAAGTGAGAGAGTGAGAGAGAAAAGTCATTCCGAGAAAAGAGTGACGAAAAAAGAGGCTGAAGAACTGCAACCAAGACACAGATTTTGCTGGCGAGTAGATGTGAACTGAGTACGGAGGCGAAAGAGGGTGTGAGAGATGGTGGAGGAGGCTGCTAAAGGGTGATGGTAGGTAGAAAGGTAGGAGTGAGATGGGCAGAGCACGGGAGAGAAGGAGGAGATGGCGACGTAGTCGTGGCGCGCGGCTAAGAGAGAACCAAGCGTACCTAATTAGTGCCAAGAACGTAATTAAGTAATTTTTAATTAAGTGACTGCCGTTTACATGCACAACCACCACGTATGGAGGGGTAGCTCGACGCGGCGTGCTTCATCTACCTTCACACCGGCGCGGAACCGGAAGACTATTCTTCAGAAAATCGACACTCTAAGACTGTTCAGAATTGCGATCTCTTCATGTCGAATAACGCGGTTTTCTCATGCGATATTTAATAAAAAAATATTGTGGCAATAATTTAAAAAAAAAACAATATTGCAATAAATTAAAGTGTACAACGTAAATAAATAATTTTGTTATCGTAATAATATACAGATATAAAATATCATTCCCTATAAAGTTTGCATAATTTAACAAGTATTATACGCGTCTTGCAATTTTATCAATTGTTTAATTTACAGCGTGCAACATTCCTTGATACGCTGATATAAGTTCTTCTTTCTCTTTCTTTTCTTCGAGAGTCTGGTTGCAGTGCTCTCGACAAGACAGTCGCTCGAAAGTCAAAGACCAAAGTTTTCTTCTGTTCATTAACGAACTACGGAACGGCCAAGATATAACGTAGCCGAGTATCTGTGTGTAACGTGAGAGAGAGAGAGAGAGAGAGAGAGAGAGAGAGAGAGAGAGTGAGAAAGGAAAGAAGAGAGAAAGAAAGAGAGAGGATTACAGAAAAGGGATAGACAGTACGTGTCTATCTCTTTTTTCTCGCTCTCTTTCTTCATCATTTTCCCTCGCCTTCCTCATTTCGATGCGTTTCTTCTGGCCATACCACCTCGCGGCAACTTTTATCTCAAAGGATTTTTACTTGCTCATTTTTTCCAGAGTCTCTTGTTTCTTTCGAGGATCGCTCTCGCGCGATTAGCTCTTTCCTGGACGCGCAACTGCACGAATAACGAAATGTGTACATATATTTGAAAGTGTTTAGCTGTATCGAAAATTTAGAACTGTTTGAAAAGAAATAATAAAAAAAAAAAAAAAAAAAAAAATT
>NW_018020600.1:1093671-1145703 GCF_002006095.1 Pseudomyrmex gracilis
AAGATACAGAGCTTATTTTTATCTTTAATTTTAAAAAAAAAAAAAAAAAAAAAAAAAAAAAAAAAAATTGTAAAAACAGTAATACGAGATGACGCTAATCGTGAGGAAAGTATTGGTGTTTTCTCGTCTCACATGTTAAGGGGAGAATGAATGGCTCGCGGGAAGATGCCGGGAACAGCACGCGTGTAAGTGTGCGCGCGTATATGCGCGTCCGCACTGGAAAACGCGCTATAGCGCCGTGTCTACCTCAAGGCACGGATTTTCTGCAGTCGTTCCCGCTCTTTCTCGGCTTATATCTAGCAATAAGGGAGAACCGACATCGTGGTCGTCATCGTGCGCGTGGATACGTATGTACGCGCGTGTCGCGCAACTCCAGCCTTTCTCGCTAAATGGCACGCCAACCGGCCACCCACACACGCCAATCCTCTGCCAAGCAACTTGATGAGTCCTTGAATACACCACCCTCTCAGTTGTGCGTGGTCTTAGTGGGGTTAAAACGCAAGCCACTGTCAGAAATGGAAAACATAGGCAGTTCCTTGAGTGCAAATTGCTGAAATTCTCTCGTTTCTAGTCAAAATTTCAACAACTTTATTGTACGTGCGCACGTGCAGTTAAATTTATATAAAGCAAAAATAATTAAAGCGTTAAAATTCTGTAGAATTTTTCATCTAACATTAAACATTACAATAAAGTTCGATAAGTTTTAATAGTTCATTTTTTAAATTATGTTTATTTTTAAGTTGACGTTTATTGTTTGTATTCTCTTGTTAATAATTACGTTGATGGCAAGTACGCGCATGTACCAGAAATTCTCACCGCGGCGGCCTCGCGGTAATGGCATGTCACTAGGTGAGAAGATCACGCTCGATACAAGGCGAGGGTGCGTTTTACTTGGAAGCGTGGGAGATGGTGCGTGTCGAGGTAGACTGGTAGTTACTAAGAACGCGTAGACAGACCGCACGAAGGAGGAAAGCGAGCGCTAACGACCGGTCACGTGTCCGACGGAAGAGATAAGAGTTGAAAAAGGAAATTTGTGTTTAGAAAATTACCGCGTCATTATCCCCAACCACGCCGCGGACGAGCAGCGACACGGTAATGTCCGCCCACGAAACGATCGTAGGTTGATAAGAATGAGGCGAAGAAGAAATTAAAAAGAGAGAGAATCGGTCATTCCCTTTTTTTTTTTTTTGAAGAATTATCGAACATTCCGCGACGATAAGCAACCCCTCGAAAGCGTGACTGAGTAAATTCACAGTGGACTTCATTATTCGACGGCTCAAGGACTTTCGATTCTTCATTTATATCGTATACTTTCTCTCCCTTCACTGTCTTTTCTCTTTCCCTCTCTCTCTTTCCTATCTCTACAATATCATATTATTCCATCCGTAGCCAAGCCATTAGCTCGTGTTTTCTCGTCAACCGCCACTTGGAGGTCTTTTTATCGAAGACATCGTTGTTCTCCGCTTTGCAGTTTTCCGGAGATGCTTATTTATATATTTACCCGGATTATATAAATTCTTTTACCATTTATAAATACTCTCTCGATTTATATTGCTAAATAATGCGAGAGATGTTTCGATATTCAATTGACGAAACAATCTTATAAGAACACGCTTTTATTCATATATCAGATTTATGTGAGTAAAAGATGCTGATTATTGATAAACTGTGTATGTGTGTGTATGACACAATTTTTAAATAACTATTTTAAATAACTGTTCGTAAAAGAACAAAATCGATATTACATTTATGTAAAGAAAAGAAATTTGTCAATTAGGCATATAGCTTTGTTAATAAAACGAACGAGAGCGTAATATTCAAACGCGGAAAAATCATTGCCCGCGATTGTCGTACGTTCCGAAGAGGCCAGGTTTTTCGTGTGATCACCGTCCGGTTAAGGCTGTATCGTGTGTGCGCGTTCGCGGCATTGTCCATTATACGACATAAAATTTCTTCCATCCCGCAGATAGGATCTGCCACCTCAGTCGCGTGTCCTACCGTGGGATCTGATAACGAACGAAGCCGAGTCCGCCCGCCGCTGTCTCTCGTTCTCTTTTTCGCGCTCATGCGGGGCGAACCGACTCGTCGACCGACCGATCGGTCGACCGACAGACGGATGGACGGGAAGAGATGCGCGGTGATAGAGACGCGCGCGTACACACACATACAACGCGGACGTGAACACGCACACACGTCAGTATCCTGGATCGCAGACGACCCCAATCATCCCCCACGGCGTGCTTCATCGAACGAAGGCTGTCAATATCGTCGGTATAAGCAGGCCCAATGATGTACGCGCGACGTCAACGAGTCTCCGTAAGATATCGGACGTGCTTTCGATTCGACGCGAGCGTGAGCGTGAGAAAATAGGGTGCGAACGATCGCTTTGTAACGACGGCCGCCGTTTCTCGCCGTCGCTCTCTTTTTCTATCATTCTGCCTCTCGCTCTATTCTTCCTTGCCTTTTCTCTCTGTTCGTCTTCTCGCAAATCCGATTTTCCCCTGGTATTCGTGGGGATGGACGATGATAAATGCCGCCCATCGGTAAACGTAATCATAACAATAATTGCAATCATTTCTCTTGTGTCATTAATATATGACCACAATTAATAAAAAAAAAAAAAACATTATATTTTTCATTTTTATAATATTTTTAGATATTCTTAGAGTTTTCTAACAATAATTGTAATTTTTAATATCTCATTTTATAATAACTTTGCCAACGACAACCGTACGTGATAAATATTGCAACTAAGGAAAATTACATTATTGGTGCTCGAAAAAATATAATTTTTTTTTTTTTGCCACGTTTTCTACTCTGTCGCAACATATATATACATCGTTCATTTAATATTCATGAATTGGTAGTTGAGGATTGACTAGTAGTGGTAAGAAAATGCACTTACATTTCTGATAGACGTTTGTATATTTTATAGCGGAAACTAGCCGGCAATATAATAATCGACGTAGCAGGTGGTGGTCTCAGCACATTCTCGTGACAAAAGTACAACGACGATCTAGGTTGGGAAAGGGTGGAGGGTTGGCCGCGCACGTAGAAGCGTAGAATAATGTAGCGAGGTATTTCCGCATAGGAAGCCGTGCATTAGGCTATCAGATCGAGCACGCGCGACAACGACTAGCAGAGAAAGAGGAGGAAAAAGCCCGAGCAAAACCCTTACGTGATTAGTTGTGGAAGACAAGAATACCGCGTACAGAAAAGATGGCAGAACAGACACCTTGAATTTTCTTACAGTTAAGTTAATCCGAGAAATTGCAAATTTCACATTATCTGAGACGAAAACTTTTATCATGTAAACATTCATTACTAGAAACAAATAAACTACCATTCGTGTGAACAGATATATATTCTGAATTATTTTGAAATATTCGGAATACAAAAAATATATAAACATTAAAATTTTATTTTATATACAATGACGTTAAAATATTAATAAATATATTAGAGTATGTATTAGGGATATAAACGTATATAAAAAGCTTTATATTTTGCACAGTTACATAACGTAGATAGTAACGTGATATATATATAATCGCGTTTACATATTTAAAAAAATTATCTTAATCTATAAAAAATGCAAGGCGCGATTTAGGAAAGAAACTTAAGACGGATTTTGTGAGAGCAGAATGGAGAATGTGTCGAAGGAGACGAAAAAAACCCTCAGGTCAAATGTACCGAAATATATTGAAGCGTTAATTAGCTTTGTGCGTACCGTGAAATACGAGCGTGCAATTTTTGCTGGACGTTTTAAAGTTCCGCAAACAGACCGCGTGCTCTTTTATCTGCGATCCTACTCTTTTTGATAGTCTCATTGAATAAAGAATTACACACAGAACGGTAAACTGATAATTAACAGCGATGCTCTTATTGCTACCAAAACAGACAGAATTATTTTACTTTTCGTTTATGGGATTCTATGCGTATGCACAACATCGACATTTCCTACTTGACTATCCCGATATAATCTCGCGGTCTCTTTATTTTTCTCTGTTTTTCTTTTAACTTTTTAATCAGTTGGTTTTTATTAACCTTAAACTGCTTGATATTATTATACAATAGAGTTGAAAATGTTTGGAATGCTTTGTTAAGTAAAATGCACCATGAATTACCAGCATTAACTGAAAATCTGTTCACAGTTGTGCTTTATTTTTATTGTTAAATGTTTTTGTTGAGAATCTATATGTTATCGGAAACACGTGGTCAACTTGTATCGTACTCGTAGCGAAGCGGTAGCTACGTCGACACGCAGAACTGCCGCGAGAACTTACGATTTTCATGAGAGAGTGGACATCTCGCGATAAGAAAGCGGCAATAATATAACGACGAGGCCGTTCGCGCGCTATCCGCCTTCGACCACCTTGTATCTTGTGTAGATCTGTACTGTACTCAGCCTAATTATAATCAGGCTAATGCCTGCCGGACAGTATGTGTCGGTACCTACGGCCTCCTACGCTTCTATATGTGCCGTTATGTAGGTAGCGTTACTTATCCCCAGCTGCTACGAGAGAGGGTAATTAAGATTCGGACACACCCATCGTGACTCTCGTCTCTTGGGCTCTGACCGCTTCAGCAAAGGGAGTGGTCGATCCCTCGAAAACCTCGTTCTCGTTTGCATACACGAAACGCGCCTCTCTGTTATCAGAAACGTCTTCCACGATTCCATTCTTTCTCGACCGGAGAATCGAACGAGAGAACGAAAACGTTCGTGATTACATAGGGGAGTGGCAACAGCTTGTCTGTCGAGTCCTCGAGATTTTCTACTGCAAAATTGCCCGCTCCTTCTCGTGAATTTAATTACCCGTAGGACACACACCAGCGATGCCAAACGATTCAATCTCGTTAAGTCCCGACTTGTACGAGATCGAAAATCAATTATCGACAAAAATACTCAACTTCTTGAGTTCTTCTATTATTGTTTTTTTTTTTTTACGTGTATTTGCGTAAATATAGTATGTCGTTTTCGATAAACTTTCTTTAATTCTGATTTTAAGTTTTGAAAAAATCGAGCCGTTCGCAAAACCATGTCTGTTTCGAAAAGATCAAATTTCAATTACATACAAATTCAAAATTGGTTATCACTCACCGGAAGTTGGAGAACCACTTGACCAGCTGCGCTGTATTATTTTTGTTGAACTTGATGTCGGGGAAGTACATCTTAAGGACGGCTGAGGACGGGTACCTGACCCAGAAGAACATCAGCTTCGCCTTCCTCAGATGCATCGGAGTCAGCGTCGACGAGTTCACCGTGGTTAAGGAAATACTCATTTTGCAAGCAAACTTACAAACATATATGCAAACAACAGAAGAAAAAATAGCGAGTGTTTTGACATAAGAGAGAAGGAGAGAGAAAAAGAGAGACAGAATTAACTTAAAAAAGAAAAAAGCAAAGTGCTGATTCGCCTCGAACAGTCGAATCTCAAACATAATCGCGTTTTCTTTCGTATCGAATCGGATTAGAAATCGTACAAGCTGTGGCTATCGCGAGGGCGGGCGGTATAGAAGGGTTCTTACCACGAAGTTGATCTACGATTGGCCCTATCCTCAGCAGAAGCCTTACTGACTCCTTATTGGTAATAGGATCTCTGTATGTGGTTTCATCGCGATCTTATTCAATTAAGTCGTCCGAATCTCCGCTACGGCGTTCTTTCGAATCAATTTGTTCGAAATATATGTATCGAAGAAAGAGAGGAGGAGTAGGAAGGAGAAAAAAAGTACGACCGAGCAAAATATATTCAGATGCATCAAACGCCAGCGCGATTCGCGACTAGGACGCGTCCGGAGGAGCGCGGAGTAGTAGATCGTGTCACGGCGATGCACAACGCGCTCGACCTACCCCAAGTGAGAGGAGAGAGTGAAAAAAAATGCGCCATTGATTTTACATCAAAGGCCGACTAAAAAGGCGGCAAAGAACGGGCACGCTACTACCCGATCGAGCGACCCGGTCCAACACGACCGATGCAGTTCCGACATTGCACCGGACGATCGGCGCTCACACGAACCCGCGCGCGACACTCGCCTTTTTTTCCTCGTTGCACCGAGGTGAACTCCAATCCGCAAGCCATCGGATCTCTTTGCACGCTCTTTCGGTAACTCAGAAGCAAGCCGTGGCGAGGTGGACCATGCGCGATAATCGGGCTGGTGAACCGTTCGCGTTCGCTTCTCACTTTCCGGCGATTCTAAGAGTGTGTGTTCTAAATATATGCATTCGCGGCTTTAATTACTTTGAGAAAGGCTCGTTTCTTCACACGATTTAAGCTCGCGATTTTTACGATTTTTTGTTTACTGCGTGCTACGAATTTATAACGTAATACATAGTGTTCGACAAACCTCGAAGTATTATTTTATAAATGTAACAATCTGCAAACTTACAAAGACTTGAACTGTTCTCTTTTTAAATATTAAAATATAAAAATTATTTATTATTATACAAAAATAATTATAAATAATTGTTTAAAAATATGAGAAAAAAATCGTATTTTCTGAGATCGATTAAATTTAGCTCAAACAAATTTTTTATATTATCATATAAAAAATTAATTCTATTAATTCACGTATACATATCAAAATGTATATGATATAATATATATAATAAACAAAATAATATCTTTTATCTCAATGGAAGACGCGAAAAAAGTAAATACTTAAATACAATTCAATACGTAGAAACTTATATCACCGAAGTAGCAAAAGTAGCTTATCTACGATAAGTCGAAGAGACGCTCGAAATGTGAAGTTCGCGAAATGCTCAGGCTGAATTGCGAAATTGCAGGACAGATTATTGGCTTGCGAAGTTAGGTGAGACTGGAGGCCGAGGGTGGGCCGGGTAGGGTAAAGAACTTTTGGCTCGGTGCGTTGTTGCCGGACAAACTCTACTCGTAGGTGCAGCCAACATTAGCCTAACTCCGTGGCAAACTAATCTAACATTCGTCCGAGCTTCCTCGCTCCGGCCTTCCAAGCGAACGAACGAGCGAATGTGAGCCATTCGCTCCAGCTTTTTCTCTCTCTCTCTCTCCCTTTCTCTCAAAAACTCGCCATTACATCGCAAACTTTTCGAGTACAGCTTCTCTTCTATCGCAAAAAAATATTCTTCTTAACATCTTGATAGTTTTTCTCAGAAGTTTTACATACATTTTTGATCGCCGAATATTTTCAGATAACATTTTGCTTATTTCAAAATGATTTTTATATAAATATCTTACCTTTTAAGTAAATAAGTGATTGATAATTATATATTTTTTGTGTATTTTGATTATCAGACTTTATATACCTTATATTTTTAAATTAGTTATCTGAAGAATATTTCAAGCAACGATGGTGGCAATTCTATTCTTGAAAATATAGGTATTAGTAAAGGATATTGTAGGCTGAATCCCGTCGTAGCTGATATCACCAGAGTTGCAGTCGCTAGCTCGGTCGTTGCTGTCCATCCTGAGGTGTCCGTAATCCGGACTGCCGTGCTGGGCCGCCGCCAGTAATGCTGGATGCAACATAGCCGGCGGATGGGGCAGTGGGGGGGAATCCCTGAGTTCTACACCTCCACCCGGAGGACTCGCGGGTAAATGATGTGGCCCCGGAGGTGGTACTTGACCAGGATGACTCGCATGAGGATTGAAAAACGGCGAATAGGGTGAGAACACTTGACTCTCGTGGAGGCTTGGATTTGGTATCGCTACACTGGTTGGCAGAGACACCGGCAGCATTGGTGGCGGCGCGTGGTAGGGTCTCGGCGGCGGGGGAGGCGGGGGACTATCGCTACCTCCTTGCGAACCGTTTCCCTCCTGCGCTAGGATTCTGGACACCGTCCTAGGAGTAATTCTTGTGTCCGTCACCTGTAAAGCGTACTAATTAGTATTTCTTTTTAGACAGACTTATCAATTGTCCATTTCTATAAAATAAAATATAAGTTTATATTTATGAGACTAAATAAAATTTAGTAAAAATAAATGATACATAATTAAGAAATTGTGTAATATTTGTTCGTAATAATTTCTCAGTGATTTCAATTTATACAGTAATCTCAAAAATATTATAGATGACTGAAGAGATTAAATATATAAAGTGAGACTAATTTGAAAGATCTAATTTGAATATCTTGAAGAATTTATATAAGAAATTATGCGTAACAAGAGAGTGCGATCAAAAGAGAAATAAGATATTTCGAAATCTACAGTTTCTTATTCCTTGTGAGTAAACCTAATAATTTTTAATGTCATAATAAATAGTTTATCAATCTAATATATAATTTTTAAATTTGTTTTTATAAGCAATGTTTTTAAATAAAAATAGTATCTCTTTTAGCATGTGCTTCTTCATGCTGGGAGCAGAAACATTCTAGTAAATAAAATAAAAGAGTAAATTGTTTTTAAATTTTTTACTAAGAGAAACGGTTATTTTGCTTGATAAGTCATTCTTAATATTTTATTTTAATATACAAGCTCTGTGACTCTCTCTCGAAATAATGCAATTTTTGTCATATTTGTTTCATAGAACGCATAATTTACAAATTATTCAAGATATGCAAAGTATGTATTTTTTAATCTTGTATATAAGTATAAAAACTTGCTCTTCATATTTTTTCTGTACATATTTGTAATATTAAGTGTATCTATTTACTTATATATTTGTGTAAAAATATTCAAAATTAATGAATTAAACACGCAATATTTTGCGATGCTTACCTTATGACGCTTTTTCTTCGGCGTCATGACGAGCGACAAGGCCTCGTTTTGTTCCGAGTCCCTGGTTTCTCTCTCGTCACCTCTCATATTGCAGTATTGGTCGCGTTGTTGCTCTCTTTGCTGCTGTTCGCGTTGCTGCTGATGTTGTTGTTGATGTTGTTGCTGTTGCTGCGCCTGCATAGAGGCCATGGCATATATCGTCGGCGGTTTTGGCGTCTGAAACATTCCAACTCCGCTCGGCCTTCCGTGCGAGGGCAGCTGATTCATCTGATTAAGATTATTTTCCGTGGGTCCAGCGTGAGGGCCATGGGGCACACCACCGATGGACCCGAGTTGCGAAAACCCCGTGGGTTGTGGAGGAGGGGGCCCACCGTTGAGGGGCCCCCGTGGCCCGTTTGGGCCACCGGCTTGTTGTGGTGCTCCTCTATCGACTACTTTCGTTCTCGGCGACTTTCTCTCGAGCATCTGACTCGCGAGAAGGAGGTCCTTGTTCAGCTGTTCGGCGGCAGCCTGCGCTGCCTCGGTCTGCTTACCGAGAAACCTCCTTTGTTGCACAAACCTCGAGACAATACTGTCAATCAGATTAGTTAAAGACGAGGTTATTTCCGTCTTCAAGATATCCGCTAAACCTTCCAAGTCGGCGCCAGTGATATGAGGACCGGACGAACTGGCTGCTCCGGCGGCACCTCTGAAGACGTTCAACCTTTCTTGAAAATCTTTATGTTGAATAGGTGTAGTAGATGGTGGCAATTGCGGCGTTTGCGGCGTCGGAGGCCCAGTATTATTTTGACTCTGTGGCTGTGGCTGACTTGGTGGCGGTGGTGAACTTTGTCGTTGATGTACCTGCTGCACCTGCTGCTGCTGCTGTTGCTGCTGCTGTTGCTGCTGCTGCTGCTGCTGTTGTTGTTGTTGCTGCTGCTGCTGCTGCTGCTGCTGTTGTTGTTGTTGTTGTTGTTGTTGCTGCTGCTGCTGCTGCTGCTGCCTTACAGCCGCTTCTTGATGCTGTTTCATTCTTTCAAGAGCAGCGTGTTGTTGTTCAAAGTAAAGTTTGTGTCCCATATGATACATAGCGGCAGCTGCTGCGTGAGGATGATCAGGTGGGAGGGCAGGAAGGCCGTTATACGGCGGTGGATGAGGTCGTGGTGGTCTTGGTGGTGGTTGCGGTTGAGGCTGAGGACTAGGTGGCGCATCGCCACTCTCGCTTGTGTCCGGCTCCATTCTACTGGAGAGTTCCATGTATTTTTGCTGCATTTCCGCCAATTGCTCGTGCAGCAGCTTCAACTGGATCTTCAGGTTGTCCTTCTCCTCCCGTTTCTGTCTAATCGTCGCCGGATCTTCCTCCTCTTCGCTTTCATCTTCGTCGTCCATCATGGTGTCATTGACACTATGCTGGAGAACGTGATGCACCGTCTGTTGCTGTGGTTGATAAAGCTTGCGCTTTTTGCAGCCGTTTACCGTGGCTGGCTGAAGCGCCGGACTACTGCGCATCGTGCTGACAATATTCTCCACGCGGGCACGTTTGATTTCCGTCGTTGGAGAGCTCGTCTCGGTCTTTGGCACGATCGGACAAGGAGAATGACTCGGGCTACGTTTGATATTCAACGACTCCTGTATCTCTTCTTTAACGGAGACGGAGCCTGACCTTGGTGCCGTTGGGCTAGGAGGCAAGCTCTGCTCGCAATCCGATCCGTCCAAGTTCGCTCCTGGATCCATACCGGCCTCAGCAAAAGCTTCCTCCATCGCGCGTGCCGCGGAGGCAGCATCCTCAGCGCTGTCCTCAGCATCTCCCGGCATTACGGTATCGCGGTCACTATGATTCGCGCTATTCACGACGTTATTGCCATCACCACTTTCTTCTCCGCCACTCTGCACTGTTCCACTGCGCGCACTATCACTATTTTGTTGATGCTGTTGTGGACTCTGTTGATGCTGCGATTTAAGTAATTCCGCGGTAGTGTTGTTATTGTTGTTATTGTGTATACTGTTGTTATTGTTAGGCTGCTCCTGCACGCCAAGAGCAGAGAGCTTACGCCCCTGCAGTAGCATGTCGCGGAGCATGTGCTGCGTGAGGTCGGCTGTGGCGGGATCGTCGCAATTAACAACGGCGCCTGGTTGCAGATTTGAGGCGGGATCCATACCGGCACCGGTCATCCCGTGACCGCCCTCTGGCGGCGATCCGCCAGCGTCACTGGCCTGTTTGACCTGCCGTCCTAATAACTCGTTCAGCATCTTGGCGGGGCCGAAGCCCGGAGCCCCGAAGAAGCCGAAAGCCGCGTGGGCGGAATGCTGCTGGGTTGTGGGACCCGTCGTAGCTGTACCTAAGTGACTTTGACTGCCAGTCGCTCCAGCCTGCTGCTGGAGCTGTTGTTGTTGTTGTTGTGATTGCGACTGGTGATGTTGTTGCTGTTGTTGTTGTTGCTGTTGTTGTTGATGTGACGGCGGCCCGCTACCACTGAAGATCGAGCCGTATAATCCACCACCGAGGAAGGATGGCCGGGAGCTAAAGTTCGGTATACTCGAGTAGCTGTTGCGCGGCTCACCGGCGTCCACGCGCTGTCTGGTGCGCTTCTGCTTCTTCAGAAGTTGCTGTTGCTTGCTTTCCGTGGTTGCTCCGTAGAGGGCGAAACACTCGGTCTCCTCCTCCGATGACATCATCGGCCGTCTGGTTGGTCGGCCCCCCGAAGGCCTCCGCGTCCCCTCCCCGCCAGGGCTCCTTGTCACCCCTCCCCTTCTCGCTCGAATAGCCCCTCGTGGCTCAGCGCGCTGCCTCGGCTTCTGCACTGTGTAGTTTCTCCGTGTTCCCCTACTACAGCCGCCTCTTCTCTACGTTCCTTCTAGCTAATGCTCCCCACCCCGTTCGCCACCGACCACCCCGCACCACTTCCTTCAGCCGCGCCGTCTCCTTCTCGGATCTTCTTCTCCTCCTTCTCTTCCTTTTCCTCCGTCGCTGCCGCCTCCTCCACCTCCTCCGTCGCCGTCGACAACGACGACGACGTCGTCGGTACCTTTCTCTTTTCTGACGAACTCCTGCTTCCTCCTCTTCTTCTTCTTCTCCTTCTCTCGCGCCTCCTCTTCCTCTTCTTCCGTCGTTCCTCTCTTTTTCTGTGCTTTCTTTTCACTATTCCTCGCCCCACACCTTCCGCCGTAGACCTGACGCCAACGGCTGAAGTTGCTGCTCGGTGACTCGGTGTTGTCCGACCGCCCTCGTCTCGGGATGGCGGGTTTTCTTTGGGAGAGTCGATTCGTTATCGGGTTTGTATCCGCTGCTGTCGTATTTCTTACTACTTCTGCTACGATGATTGTTATAACCGGAATCGCCGCTTCTGATGCTTTTGCTACTGATGCGTTTATTCCCGGTGATCGTTGCAATGTTGTTGCCGTTTACGATAATCAAAAGGGAAGTCAGTGCTCTCGCGGGTGGAATCTTCGTGCTCCCGCTTGGGAGCTGCATCCTTCGAGCTCGCCAAAGGGCTAAGTGCCCCTCGCTCCCTCGTCTCGATTTTCGTAGCCGCAATTCTCCGATACGTCTGTAAAAAAAAAAAGAAAACAATGTTTTATCTTAAACGAATCGAATATCGCTTGTCTATATATACAATGAAAGAATCGATTTACAAGAACAGTAATAGCACATTGTGGATTATTTTAAGCTTTGTATATAGACCGTCGTATTGAAAGAAACGTCGCTTCCGTAGATAGAAGACACTGTATGCAGTGTATATATACTTGTCGTTTCCTCTTATTATTGACTTATCTTATTTTAACTGTAAATCTCGTACATATAGGAAGAAGGCGAAAAGTAGGTTACTATAAATATGTTTTTAATTATTTGTTGTAGTTGCAATTTATTCGTATTTATTCATGTTTACGTTGTTGAAAGAGAGATGTTTCTTACTGATAAACTGTATATTTTTTCTATACCTTTTTCTATTTATTTTTTGTTATATTTCTTTATCTATTTGTATACGCGTATACATGTGACCTATATATGAACACATGTATTGTAATATAGTAAATATTATAACACATTCTCATAAAAATTTAATCTCAAAGAAATAATTCTTATTTTCTCGACTATACAAATAGTCATGAATTTGTTGCAAGATGACGTAACGTTGTGATAGAAAGAAAAGCGAACATGCTATCGGATAAAAATATAATGATCGACCATGCCGTCGGCAACGGCGACGACTACGACGTCGACGAAGAAGAACAGACCGCGGGTGACAGTTGCGAACAATGTTTCACCCTCGTCCAAACGCCCTGCGGCCGCTAGAAGCAAAAACTCAAAGTATAGTGAGTTACGACAGGGTTAGCAAAGAAGGGGGTAGTTTGCCTGAGAAGCGGCCATAAGAAAATTACTTGCGTTGAATATCTTATTCGATACGTAAGCAGTTCCGTCTAGAGAGTGGTCTCTCTCCTCGGCGAAGGATGCGTACCGTCGTCGGTCGATATTCGATGAAAGAAAGAAGCACAAAAAGTAATTGATAATCTGTTTCGCGCACTCGATCATAGAAAGACCAAACCCATCAGACTTACGATTAAACGAAATAAAAACTACGTACAATTGAAAAAAAGAAACATTTTAATAGAATCTGTTGCACCGTACGGGCGCAAATAATCGCTCTTTATTCGTCAATGGTAGAACAGACTGTTAGAAGCTTCGATCGTCACGCAGTTCAATTGACGCTGCGTATAAGTGCGTAAGTGAGACGGTTGTATAGTTGCACGTATGCATTACGGTATAGAGCTTGAATACGTACTAATACAACGCACGAGCGCATGTGTTTGTGCACACGTAGTGAGATTCGAAGCAACAGCTGAGCAGTTTAAAGCACCTGCGCTCAATAAGCCAACAATATTCCACAGTTTGCCTACGCATAAATCCCTTTGCGTACGAAGACGTCTCCGTGTTCGTTCCTACACGTATCAAGAAATCGAAAGAGCTTGTAGAAAACAAACATGTGTGAGATGGCGCAAAATGAGGAGAATTCAATAAAAATTCTATTTCTTAGCAAAAAATTAAAATTTTACGACTTTGATTGTATTCTTTCATTCTGATGAAAATTTGATGAATAAAAATAAAGTAGCAATACAAGTTTTTTCTTCTTATTGATGGAATATCGCAAATTGCATAACAAGAAGACAGATTGCTGCAAGGCGAGCAAATACGCGAGCACGTATTTGAAGTATCGTCGACGTCCTCATTGTGCACTTGAATCACTATTACGTAAACGTTTCAATTACGGCAAGTTAACGCGTTCTCGAGCACTTCTCTCTCTCTCTCTCTCTCTCTCTCTCTCTCTCTCTCCTCGAAGAGAAGGGATTTGTTCCTAGAAATTACTAGGCAGTTCCGTTGGCAATTACCTCGTAGGGGTGCAGCGCTCTTACCATGAGGCTCGTCACTCCAGAAGTGACATATGGTACCGACCTCGATAAGGTCTACAGGACGACCGGTACCTGGACAGGAGGGACGCTTCGAGGGGGGTCGGACGAACTTCTGTCTTTCCCATTTTTGATCGCTACTTCCCCGTGTGCTGCCATGCGTGGGACATGAAGGGGAAAACAAAAAGGTGCCGGTGCCCTGCCGGAAATGGCTTCAGGAACTCTCCCACTGTTGCGTCGATTCGGAAGTAGACACGACGAGCTAATTACACGCGAGAAACATGTTCACAAACGCGAGCGTGGAAGAGAAAGAGAGAAGAAGAGGCGTGAACAAAATCTTACTTGCTGTTACTTTTTATATATTCATTAAAAATATTGATCTTCTTTTATTTTAAAATATATAACTTTTTATATCTTATCTTTTTCTCTTTATTATTTGAGAGAAAATCTCTTAAAAAGAAGATAAAAACAGACAGTAAAAATTACAAAAATAATGTACAAAAATATGCATGTGTGAGCGTAAAATCATTTTTGTTTATCACAAAATCAGCGACTTTTAAAGCGCAACAAATACACACAAGGCAAGTCACCAATGATCATTTCCTGCACGTCATACGATATTTATCATTTAAGCAGGTGGGTAGATTTCAAAGCGTGATTATAGTGCACATAGTGATAGGGTCCGCAAGTAATACGTAGGATAGTTAACGCATAGGGAGCTCTCGATAGAACTTCAAGGTGATAGTCAATATTACAACGAGTGATCGTTTTCCTAAGCACATGACGACACATGAGGAGTCACGATGCAAGTGATGACGATTCAGGGACGCAGCATAAACTGTGACCTCGATGACTAAACTTTACGAACAACCAAATTAGGCGATTTCGTTCAATATTCTTGTACACACGCGGCAATTTTCAATTCTCCCTCTTCGTGAGACAGACGAAGAAGTGAAAGGAGATTGTTTCCTGCGTGAGAGCATCACATGGTATACGTACCCCACATGACGCTGTCGAGGTAACATAGCAATGGCATGTGCATCGGAATTCCACCCCCTGTAGGTGTCATGTGGTGAGAAACGCTCGCAGGGGGTTGCATGGGAACTCGACTGTGGTCATCAGTCCATGTCCATCGCGTATATACACACGCCACTGCTTAGATACATACGACTAGCTTCACCCTTCCCGATATTAAAATTATTGCAACATTCGTTTCGTCATTATGCCTACGACACAAAGGGGGAAGGATAGGCATACCGCCCTCGCCGTAACACGCATTCGCGACCGCACAAACACGTCTCGCCTAAGCGCAAACGTGTATACACGCGCACACGCGCAAGCGAAATGTACGCCGAGCGTACTCACACGCGTCGACGGCGCACACGCCTGCACATTGTGTATGTACACACACGGTTCACACGCGTTCAGCATATTATCGGCCTGCTCTGATGCAACAAGTTGACCGGGTGTCAATTGATGTGTTATTAATTGGAGGTTAATTGCGTTAATGCGCTGCCGACCCCGCCTCTCTGTCGTCTACCTGCTCTCCCACTCTACCCTCCTCCCCGCGACACCCTCCACCCCTCCCTCCACCTTCAACGAGCCCCACTGTTTTATTATTATTTTGCATTCGAATCGTTTCGATTCAACACACACTGGCACGCGCCCAAACCAAACTAGGTAGAAGAGAGAGAGAGAAAGAGAGAGAAAGAGAGAGGACCGTGAGTCGACTCGGATGGGCGCGAGCCGGAGAGAGCGCGAGAGAGCATTTAAAAGCGGCGGCCTGTCACCGATTTTCATAATTCACAGCTCGTTAAATTTGTTTCGCTTTTTGCCCCGCTTTTCGCGGTTACGCGCCCCGACGCCATTAATCTACCTTCGGTCGCTTTCAATGAGTTTAATCGCGTTTCAAAAACAATATGGGTCAACGCCACGCTTGTGTTATTCCTGACACGTGAGCATGACCTTCTCGCCGTTTTCATTTCGATTTCGGTACCCATTCATGCCGCCACAGATAGTACATGATAATGAGCATCGGCATTTTTCGAGAACTGACGTAGCTGCAGTTCGGTGCGTGCCGCATTTCAGCAAAGCCAACAGATAAGTCGAAAATAACAGAATTCTACATGTAAATTCTACTACGAGACAACGTTATGTTTAACGTCTTAATCTTATGAAATTCCGAAGTGTCTTAATTCTTAAGAAAATTTTTCGATAAATATGTTTGTAATCGCAAATCGCAAAGATTTTCGACGAGAGAAAGATGTTTGCAACCTTTCTTTCAAATTATTCCCATGACTTCTCGTGGTGGGAAACGCTAACGTCTGATATTGAAGTCTACAAAAAAACCTTGCAACGCCCTTCGTCCTCCTTCAGAAAAGGAAGTAGGAACAACGGTCCTTGCCCTCAATGGCGTGGAAGCCAAGTTGCGGCTTTCGAAATCAAAAACTGAAAATTTTTGCGGTAATAATAATCGCACTTCTATTTAATGATTTATTGTGTTAATTTAACGCTTTATAGAATAAATTACGCTGGCCAATTTGATCTCTGTTTATATTTAACTACAAGTATCGCATAAAAGTACAAACAATAAAGTGTGTTTAAAGCCGCTTATCAGTCGTGTATTTAATTAATATAGATATCGTTAAAAACGCATCATTTATAATCTGATTCAATAAAATAAATTTATAAACAATAAAATGATTGTCTAATAAATGTATATGTACAGATAAAAACATCGTCACAGTTAATTATGTTCTGTATTGAATATGTATAGTTTTATGGACGTTGTATCTAAAATAATGAATTATGCAATCGCGCGCGTAATTATATACTAAATAAATGGAGAATAAAATAATTTTATAAACAAAAAACTAGCAACAGAACGTAAACTTGACGTTACTCATATCTAAGATGTTCCCTCATTGTCGACGACACTGTAAGATCAAGAAGGCCCCCTCGGTAGCATTCAGGTGGTTTGCCGGGTGGCGTTTTCGATTTAAATGTCCAGGTATCCCCTGACTGTACATCCGATCGAGGTAACTTCTCGAGACTCGGCCTCCCCTTAAGAGCTCGCCCCACCAATGAGAAAAGACGTCGAAGAAGAAGGGCGAAGAAGGTAAGAATGCCTTCTTACGACGCGGGAAAGAGCGCGTGCCAGCTGCCGTTTCGAGGCATAACCGACGTTTCGGCTTCTTGTTGTCATTGTGTTACACCCCACTGAGGTTCCCCTAACGTCTTGGGACATAAACGGACCTCGCCTTCCTAACGTCTTAAGAAACATACATAAGGTACGCACAGACTGGCCCGTGCCAGGGGAGGAGTAACGGTTTCCGTTACCTTCAACACACACCGCATTATTATCGAGTCACGCATCTACATTATGATTTCTCAAGATGTATTTCCGCAATATTATCCCAATGAAGATTAGACGAAAGATATAAAAGCGATAGAAAATGAAAAAAAAATATAGATGATATTTATATACATTCAGGTCGTTTTGCTACTGCAACTATTCACAAGAGCCTTTTCTACAAAAAAAAAAAAAAAAAATCTCAAATCTTTTTGTCTGCAAGTACAATGTAAAACGACCGAGTGGTCTACTACCAGCCGAGAAGAAGAAGCAGGTTTAACGATAGATTTCGTCTTTCTCCTCTCCGCCTTTTATTGGCCACTGGCTACTTTTCGAGGCAATTATGGAGATACATTCGCGGCATATTGGCAACCAAGAGCCGTCCAGGATTACCGGCGTTATTGTCGTCGCCATTTCGAAGCGTGGTCTTCTTATGGCAGTTGGCCAACATGTTTTCCAGTTTTTGCGATGCAATGGCAATCATGCTACGGGCATTATCGGGTACCCGGGATTACTTAATTATATTCAATTGCTAAAGTTTTGTATGTTTGCGCGACGTATAACGGCGCGACGTTTCCACGAAAGTGTCTGGAGACTGCCATTTCTGAATGTTTTTCAGAATGAAGAGAAACTCTCGTCGCTTATTCGAGGAAGCTTGTAAATCGCGCCAAATATATGAATCCATTTTCATATATATATATTGTACTCACACATGTGTGTGCGAGTACAATGCATGTGATCGTTATAGAAAACTCGTAAAATTTACACCCTCGTTTCTATGCGTAAGATCGTCACAAAGAGATAAAATAGCAGAGCATTCAAAACGAAACTCAGCAGAAAGTCAAAAGTCATTCTAATCTAAATTTAAGAAAATAAAACATATACATATATTTTGAGAAATCGGTCGGAGGTCTCGACAAAACGTAAAGTTGAGATTTAAGAGAATAGATAAAGGAAAAAATACGTGCGGGCTTTATCCGACGAGACATCGTGGTTTCTGGCGCAGCTGGACCTTGATCTACATTCGGAGTCTCGCAAACAGAATCGACACAGCTCTGATCACCCTTAAGGCTGGAAACACCTGGTTACTGTTACCTATCGATCGAGTATCACCCCAGCGAGTGACAGACGATGGTTATTGGTAATCAACAAGGCGCGAAGCTAACGCGCGTGAGATATTAAGCACGTGCGAATTTTCTTCGCTGCGTGATTTCCCGTTTAAAAATTGCCAAGTTTTTATATTTTATACTCACTTTCCCTCGCTCTTTTGTGGCAAATTTTTTTATGTAAAAGAACACGTGATTTATTCATGAAAGAATTGATTTTAAAAAAACTCGTGGTTGTTATTAATAATTTTCGCTCTCTTATTAGTTTGTCATTAATACGCTAGACGTATAGATAAGCGTGGACTATTAAATAAAGATTAAATTCTCTTTCTTCTTGAAATAGACAGATGCGACGTGGCACGTCCGCGCAAATCTCCGCGGAGCGACGCGCGGCGAGCGGTGGTCTGATCGTTTGAGCCAATCACGCCGTGATTGAGTATAATGGACTTGCGTCTTGTCCCCCAGGCCAGTGGCTCTCGAGCTAACTCGTACGATCTGCGCTCGGCCCTTCCGAACGGCCGATCGTGGACTAGGGTCGCTCTTGGGTTGGTCACCCGCGAGCCGTAAGTGACTAGGGCACAGGATGAAGGTTGTGTCCGAGTGAGCGAGCGGCCTGTTGGTATGATAATGAGGAAGGTGACTTCCGACGATCCATATATCGCGGAGAGCAGACCGAAGGGAGGAAGACAGAGCAGAAGCTCCGGAATGCGCCGATGATGATGAAGATGGAAGAGGGAGAGAGAGAGAGAGAGAGAAGTTGAAGACAGGGAGAGGGAGGAAGAAGAGAGGTACCATCGACGATGATGGAGGAGGAACACCGACGCGGAGTCGAGGGGGCGGCCAAGAAGCGGACACTCCAATCCACTACGTCCCTTTCCGATTCTACGCTCATACGCGAGTCCGACGTATACGCTTGCCATCGCTAACGATTGTTTCTATCTCTTGTCTCTCTTCCTTCCGCGGCCCCCGTGGCGTAAATTGACATGAGAGACAGGACACGGGGAGATCGGGCAACGTGCGTCAGCAGGTCACGTCGTATACGACGAACCGGCTCGAGGAGCGGAAGACTCTTCGTAATCTGATGACGACGGCGCGCGGTAAGGGGAGGTTTGCGCGCCCGTCGTTGCATCGCTCGAAAGACACTCGGCACGATTGGTGGTAGTGCGCGTGTCCCGTTGTCGTGCGTGGGTGCGTAAGAGCGAACAGGACGGAGAGGGAGAGAAAGAGAGAGAGAGAGAGAGAGAGAGAGAGAGAGAGAGAGAGAGAGAGCCTCCTACTGAGCGAGCTGCGGTGACGCTGCGACCCGATGAGGATACGAGGCAATTTTCCCAAACGCCGTCAATTCAGTTAACCAGCTAAATTCGCGAACGCGAGGCGAAGGAAGGAGGGAGGACTCCGGGGCGCGTGTGAGAAAAAGGGATCGCCGGAGAAGCGGGACGACCGACTAAAGTGCTGGAAATAACGCGATGTGTTATTTGCATGAGAAGCGAAAGACTGGCTCGCTCGCGGATACGATGACGCCGGTACGGGCCGGTTCCCAAGTGTCGGGTGAGCTATGACTCGGTTAATCCAATTGAGTCAATTTGGGTTAACTTGAAGTCGTCTAAACAGCTTGTTTAGATGTCCCGCGATGTACTCTCTCTCAAGCCTGTATCCGGCTCTCTTCCTTCCTACTTTAATAAAATCCTTTTGGCACTCTCGCTTTCGATAAGCTCAGATAAGTAGAGCGATCGATGAGATAGCGTTGATCGAGATCAATTCAATTGCGCATGTTATTCCAATTCCAACGAGTGATTAGTATTGAGCTTTCGTTATTTCAAATTTTTCGTATCTTATTGTTCAATTCTTATTGATAAATTACTCCGGTTTTGTTTTTCAAAAAGTGCATTCACATTCAAAATTGTGTCAATTATTCGAGTGATACATTATAAAAATAAAGCTATTTTTTTACAAAAATTTTTCTGCGTTATCGTTTAATTTATTTCGCAAATAGCAAAGATTTGCGAACGAGCGCGATCATTTTCAGCGCTTCTTAACTAAATTTTTTCCCCATTTCGATGGCGTTATTTCTGCTGATGTTGTCACTAGAATATCGATCCATACGTTTCGAATTTATTTAGCAATTTTTCTACTTCTGCGCTATATAACGCGCGTGAAATATCTTAATAATTTGATATATAGTCTCTGATAGATTTTTTTTTTAATTTTTTCACAACTGCAACTAATTTATTTCGATCGAGATTAAATTATTGCTCGCTAGTTTTAACGTTCAATGATCGTTTAATGATCGTTCCGAAAAAAGATTGTGGATCGAGGTCGACGATCGTCCCTTGGAAGGGACCAAAGACGCGTCTAGCTTAACCACCGCCTCGACGATGATGTAATCATTGAGCTCTATGCTGCTCTAGTGCGGGGCATGCGAGTATTTGCTCAGGGTACATACTAGACTTGCCTCCCCAGCTGACGTTGATTGAAGGAATAAGGGAAACGGCGAGCTCTCTCAAGTACCCAGCACAACCACCACCACCACCACTACCACTACTACTCGCCGCCGCCACGATCATTACCAACGTTTCGCCTTTGCCTGCTGCAGCCCTGCAGATCGACCTCTACGTATGTCATCGTCTCGACCACCTCTATCATGAACGTACGATCATCATCGTGATGCCCTATGCACCGACGCGACGCGTCGGATACATTCAGGGTGGTTCCTCCTCTTTCAGTCTACGCGTTAATTAAACAGGGTTTACGTGGTTATATATCGAGGCTTCGGAACGTGAAGAGAGACATTGACGACGTTCTGCCGCCGAACGCAATACACAAGAGAGATAAACGCGAAGTTATCGCTACTATTTTACAGCATCTGTTGATATCAAAAGATCAAAACGAGAATCCGATATTTATATACTCGCGCGAAGTAATCAATTTTTGCACAGATCGCGCAGTGTAATATTTAATAATATAAAGTAAAAAAACATGTATTATATAAATATCGTAAACAGAATATGATGTGTAACATTTTCCGTATCTCGCGTTCTAGCAATACATGGAAGATGCGGGAAAATAGAACGGTCGCGAAACGGATGAAGTGGTAAGCTCGCAGCGAGGGAGAGGCAAACAGGGCTTATTAAGAAACGGAATGAGTCAGCCGACCGTGCGCGAGTGGGCGATGAAAAAAAAAAAAAAAAAAAACAGAAAGGATTGATTGAATAAAAATGTGCCCTCGAGAGATAGATAGGCGGGTATATCTGAGGATCCGGAACTTGTTGACAATGCTGCGGAAGGCGATACACCTGGACGGTCGCGTGCAAGTATTGACCCGGAGCGCGCTACCGGCGAATGGCGCGCGGCTGCGACTAAACTTTCTCGCGCGTCTCACGTGGTCAGTGGACCTCGTCTCCTGAAAGAGAGAGAGACCCCCGGTCATTCGTGCCGCGATTGCGTTCGTGTGATGGCGCGATTATTTACATTACTTCCGAATTGGTAAATAAGAGAGAGACGTGCGGTATGTCGAACGCGGAAGCGTGTTGCAACCGCCTCTTTCCGCAGCCATTCCCCACCGCGTCGTTTCGTGAATTCCCCCTTTCGAAGTTTATGCCGCGCGCGTACGTTCGAAAGTTCATTACACTCTACAAAAATAAACAAAGTTGTGTTAAAATTATACCACGCGAATTAAGCAATTATTATTATATTTAGATTAAACTTTCGCGGAGTCGATTTTGATCAAAATTTTTCGGAGTAGTTTCTTTATTGTCACAATTGGAGTAACGAAGGGAAATTATTTTGATTGTAATCAATTCCGACAATTTATCATTACACAATAGCCGGAATCCAGGTTTTTGTGTTGCTTTTTTTTCTTTTTGAATAATCTTTTTCTTCGATCCGATTAACACGATAAATGTGTAACCAAACAACGTTTTTTTTTTGTGTGTTTCTTTCTTGTCTGCGCGGGGTATGTAACTGCGATCGATATGTTGTTGCGTACACATAGCCGGGCATTATCTTTTCATTTACAAAGTCTATAGAAGCGCACATATATAGTACACAAGAGTTTAGGATAATTGCGTTGAATAGAGATACCGTGTTATTAACGCGCATGTAAGTTTCATCTTTGCTATCACCCTTTCAAGATGTGTGACGGTGTTATTCGCGAAGGCACTTAACCATCTTTCGAAAGTTGTCTTTGTTGTCAGGATATTGGCTCAAAACGGTCGTTTAAATCTCAGGCGTCTAATGACACCCGCGTGATAATAGGGCGGCTGATTTGACAAGCAAAGTGGTTACGAAGACAAATGAGTGCTTTAGCCGCGCTCGAAACCATCGATCGTTTTGCGAGTTGAACCAGATCTCTCCTCTCTCTCTCTCTCTCTCTCTCTTTCTCTCTCTCTGACGTCATTAAGAGAATAGGAGAGAATTACTGAGTGACACTCATTCAAAGATTTAAGTCGTACGTAAGATGTAAAAAATTAATGATCATTAAGTGTTAATGATATTCGTCATTGCGACAAAAAAACTGAAGAGACATAAAATGTTTTAAAACGATGCCAGTTCCAGTTAAATTAATGTTTCTCGCAGTTTTATTTATATTTAAAATTCAAGTAAGATATGCGTACAACACGTAGAAATAAGTCGCGACAATTTTTTTTTTTTTTTTCCATTTCGAGTTATTGTCGAAAAATGAAATCCAATTCTCACAAATGTTAGGCAGATTTTCTAGTTTATAGCAAATGTCAGTTTCATGTTTGACAGAGTGTGTAGCATTGCAGTTGTATTTTCACACATGGTTATTTTCTTAAACCGCATATTTATTACATATAAACAATGATATTTATGATATTAAATTGATAATATAATAAGTTTAACAATTCAGTTTGAGATGTGAAACACGATTACGAAACATTTCATAGAATTGTATAGCTATTGTAGCGATTTGCGTGTGTACGTTCTCTTATGAGGACAGTTCGCATGCTAAGGCAATTATCTGACAGTAGGAAGGTCAGGAGTGGGTGTAGCTGGTGTTATGTCATTCTTTTGTAATTTCGCAGATCTTTTGCATAGTTGTGTTCATCGCGCGCGTTCGACAATATTCTTCGAATCTTCC
This sequence comes from Pseudomyrmex gracilis, assembly GCF_002006095.1. Taxonomy (NCBI): domain Eukaryota; kingdom Metazoa; phylum Arthropoda; class Insecta; order Hymenoptera; family Formicidae; genus Pseudomyrmex; species Pseudomyrmex gracilis. Next base: position 1,117,309 of record NW_018020600.1, read on the forward strand.
GTCGCAAGTTCCAGTTATATTATAATCGCGATTAACAACAACTAATTTATTTATTACAAAAGATTTACTTCGCGATTTATGTCGCGATATATTAAGAGTAAATGAAACTTAAATTAAAATCATAAGAACATTACATTCGTTATAATAAAGAGAAAGAGCAAACTGCAGTTACGCTTGTACGTATTAAAAGAATCATCATCGCATAGAACGCAACTGATCGAGCAAATGCAGGGTCGTTACGCGTATGCGTCAGTCCGTCGCGGAGATCTCCGATTTATGAAATAAGCCATCATCATAGATCCCGGCCGAACAGAGACGCGCGATGTTATGACACATTGAACACGCTCGTGTCTGTGTCCCCACATATATGCGCAACACATATCCGGGGGTCGGGTCAGTTCTCAGGGCTATCATTGCCTGCCGGCCGGAAGACTCACTTAGACCCGTCTTGAGTTACCCCTCTTCGTCCCTGGCCACCGCACCTCGACAAACTCACGACCATAATCCCTCCTTCCCTTTTCGTCTCCCCGATTTGCGCTCTCTCGTTCTAGCTCGCGCCAACCAACAGCTCCCACCCTTATCTCGTCTCTCTCTCTTTCTTTCTGAAGAATCTACTCTCGTCGGATTCTTTTCTTCTTCGGGTTTTCTTCGCTCGCTCGTCCGGGCCACTTGCCTTTTCTCTCTTGCCTTTCGAGGCATTGGTGTTGCTTACGACTTGGATAAAGCGAGTCTAACCACAGGTAGTCTGAATTCTTTTGCTACTATAAGAACTCTTGTGAAAAGAGAATTAGATTATTATATAATTAGCACACTGTTATCTTCGTAATAAAAATACTTGAGTCTCTTTCTCAGCAATTAATAAGTATAACATATTCGCACACTGTGTTAGTTTGAACGCTTTGCGTTTTGGTCGATTTATTTATGCGGAAAACGTGGGTGTATTTAATCTATCATCGCTCGCGAACTTGTTGCGAGGTCGTGACGAGAGAAAGACGACTCGCGTGTAATACGCGTACACACGCGTTCGTCGAGTGCGGACGCGCACACGCACACGCGATGCAACTCCGTGTGCGCGGGGCGTAATTGCGCGGGCACGGCAACGCGTAAACGTATGCGTATGGGTCCATTGTGCGTTTCCGTGGCGGATACGACTCCTTTTACCCTTTAGAGAGTATATCTGTGTGTATACACGGAGAACAGTACTAAGTACCAAGTCTTTTGCATATCAAAACCGCATGCAGATGTATCCTAGTACTGTTGTAATCGATTGTGGGTTTTTCCTCGCAGCGTGATATCAAACGATTGCTCAGCTATCACGCGAGAAACTGATTATTCGATTATTCATAGTTTCCGCACAAGAAGTCGGTAATATTATTCTTTCAAGACTATGCACGACAATTTGTTTACTTCTTTCACAAGATCTTCAACAATCTCGTGTGTTCTTCATAAACGAGAAATATTTAAAATCAATACATGTAAATACTTTTCCAGTATTTTCCAGCGCGCAAAGATATCAATTCGCTTAGCTATCGTAACAGTTTCTAATAACAATTTCTAATAACAGTTTCTAATAACAGTTTCGAGACAAATTTATGTCGCGCAACGCGAGAGATGGGAGTTTTATCGAGTTTCGAAACTAAAATAAATTTTTTTTTTTTTATCCGGAACGTTTCTGCGTCTCGTGCGTAACGCGGAAGAGGACGTTGCGTCGATGTTAAAACTTAAGCTATGCGAATGGATCAAAAACATAAAACGATGCCTCTCTAACAGTGTCCAGGGAACTTCCTTGTCGAGAGAAACGCGGCTGTCACGTTGGAAAGAAACACATAAACGCGCAGAAATGCGGAGCGTGCTCGCGCGAGCGGTGCCTCGACGCATTCCCGTCGAACAATAAAATGCTTTTATAATACTTTGTTATGTAGTCGAGCAACTCGTTATGCCCGCCTCGCGCGCGTGTATTACGACTTCTCTTTACTGCCTTAAGTTCGCTCCGTTGTTTACGGCTCGCGACTTTGGGCGACAAAATGCACACTGGGTGTCGATCTATATACTCTTTCCACTTATTATCTTATATCGTCGTCGCTTTCCCGGTTACTCGTAAAAAAATATTCAACGACTCTCGCCGAGGCCGTAAAATTGCGCTCTGTAAGTGAGAAGCTTACTGCGAATTTCCTGTCTTTTAGATCGCAAATCGCACAGCACAAATAACATTTAATTATTTAACTTGTCCGTATTACGTTGCGACAATCGCGTGGGAGTAGGTGTGTACATTGTACATCGTATATGTACGCGGCTTATGTCGAGCAGAGTCTCCCAGGCCAGCAGAAGATCGGCGGATCAATTAAGACATCATTTCCGTTGTGGGTACAATGATACTCCCGTCAAGGCCGGAACACGCGTCCGCACCTTTCGGCATCGCGCTTCTGCGCTTCCACTCGAGCCCAACCCCAGGTTACGAGGCTCACATCCTGAATCGGTCGGTGTTCCTGGTGTTGGTCCGTCAGCGTCGAACGACGACGTGCCGATATATACATGCCCGCGTAAAACGCACAGATACGTGATTATAACAAAACAACGGACGTCCGGACGACGGACAGTCGCACAGGTATCGCTCCACCGTTCCCCTTAGCACGGCGGCCACTCCTCTCACGCACTCACCCTCGCTCTTTTTCCGCCATCACGCCGTCTCTCTCTTGTCCCTCAATTTCTCCCACCGCGCCGGACGGTAGTCCTTTTACCAGTCACCGATCGGATCTCTCTTCGCTTCTCCTCTTCCCCTTCGTTCTCCTCGTCTCTTTCTCCTTCTATCGCGGCAAGAGAACAGAACGAGTCTCCACTTCCTCTGGAAAATTGGAAGCTTCCAGGCGAGACTAGCTGGTCCAGCACACACACACACACACACATACGCGCGCGCGCTTCCGGTTATCGCAAATGGTTACGCGAGACTCTTAATAAGAGATTCTCTTGATGTCATTTTCAATATAAAAATTAATACAAAGATCAAACATTTGTCTTTTCGATTACTTCAAACGATTAAGATTTTCTTATTGATATAAAGTGTAACGTTGCTCTCTCTCTCTTTTTCAATTGTACAAACATTAGAAATATATTAATTTTAGATATTTTTTATAAGAGAGAGATAAACAGATACGTTTTATTAGTTAAAAATAACACATATGAAGAACACGTATACAGTTCCTCGCGTACATCAGCGTTAATCGATCGTAAGAGAGTGATAACGATACGATGAATAATATGTAATTTTTCGTACGGAGTATATCTGTGCTTCATCACACATGTGCTTTTGCGGAACAGTTACACGTCGGAGCCGTATCGAAACATTTTTACGTGCACATTTTCCTCCGCGTTCTCTTCGATTTTCAATATCACTTTTCGTCGCTTCGATGTCGGCACAGAGGATAGTATAAACATTACATTGTTTTTTTTTTTCTGTCGAATACTCGGAATGTATACTTTTGAAACACGATAGGCATGTGTGTTATTTTAAAGTCGATCACCTGTCGCTATATCCAGTGCGGCGGAGAAATATGATATAATGAAGCGCACATAAATGATGAACACCCCTAAAAAATGTCAAATTACGCTAATAAATGAGGGTTCTGTCGTCGCACATCGTCGGCGGGTGTATCGAATCGACGCTTCGCGTTCGCGTTTTTCCTCTCGAAAACGGAAGGAACGTAAGCCCATTTCCTCCGTGAAAGTGGAAGCTTCCACTAAGGATACTTGGTCCAGTGGACACGCACTTCCCGTCACTATTTGTCGCGCTTCGAGAACTTTGCGCTGAAAATTATATTGCCGTTCGGTCATTTACAGCGGCACAATGTGTGTCGCGGCGACACGCCTAACATAATGTATCAAGAATACACAATAAGTGTTAACGATCGTCAGCGAGCAGTGTCGTTTGCACTAATTAACTCCTGTGCTCTCATAAAGAGTGCGACTAACTTTGAACTGCTGTTAACACGGATGTGTTAGAAATAAAAAATAAAAAATAAAAAAAAAACAATATGTTGCGCGCTAATTGCTATTTTGTTGTTGCAACGAGATTTTGCGGGGCGCGGTTGCTTTGAAAAACCGCGCGTTTCTCTTATTCTCTGAATAACAAGAATTTCTTAGCGAGAACGCGCGAGGATGGCTAATAAAGCTACATACACACGTAGACGACGCGAGGAAAAAGACAATTCCCGCTTCACGCTACTCGAGCGCGTCGCGCTTTCCTTAATTCACGTTCTCTCACCCGTCTCCTTTTTCTTCGGTTCTTGGGCGCGAAAAAGGACAGAATCGAAAAGAAGAGATGGTGTAAAAAGCGCGCCTCCTCTCGGACGTATTCACAGCGACATCCGCTTTCTTGAATTCCTGAAGGTGTCTCCAACCCCCCCGTTTTCTTTCACTTCGTGGCGCGTGACGAGCGCGGGGGAATGAGAAGGTTCCACGTCTCGTTGCGCGGGTGCTACTTTTGTCCGCTCGTGTCTCCGCACCTTCGGGGTTCCTCTTCACCGTTTCTCCTTTTTTTTTTAGTCTTTTTTTTTTTTGCCCAGGTAACGAAGAACGGTGCATGCAATTCGGGAAGAAAAGCGGAGGGAAAACACTGCAAAGACTCTGCGCTCTCGCCGTGCTCCTCCTCGCAGCGTCATGAAGAGCAACGCGCGCGTATACGTAGAACATATATATACCTACGAGACAGTGCACAAGTTGTGGAAAGGAATGAGAGACAGTGGGAAGAGGCGAGTGGGGGCGGGTAGTACGCGAGAGTGTTTTCTCGCCATTGTCCAACGCGCATCAAGAACAAGAAAAGCTCTTCCGACGACAAGCAAACGTGCTCTCGGCATTACCGCGGGAGTTGGAGATTTCCAACGGGCTGCCTCCTACCACCGCGCGCTTCTTGTATCGTCCTTCTCTCCATTTATGACGTAAGTAGCACGCTGCACTGTGATTTCTGTAAGTAGCACTCCGTCCGATAGTTAGCTCTCGGAGGGAATGGGAGGAGAACGTACCGACTTCTTTGTGCCGCTCATTCGGCGGAGGCTTCTTTTCCGTCGAGAGGGCGAAAGACGAGGATCGTTGTCGGAAATTGTTCAATAGAAAGCTGCAACTTCCGACCGCCTGCATCTCCTGTGCTTTTGCGCGACACGAAGCTCCTTCCATCGAGAGGATACGCGTGCATCCTCTCCTTCTCGTTCGCGATTTGCCGATCGCGAGGATTGAAAAAGGTATTAACGAGGGACTTTTGTCGTAGTGGCAAAGAACAAACAAATGTATGAACGAATTAATTGATAGGATAAACGCAAAGAGCATGTAAAAACCGCGCCGGAATGAAGAGATGGTATAATCGATAATAGATCGATTTACGAACACTCGCACGCTTTACGTCGCGTTTCACTACGTGATAAAGTGTTCGATCAATCGATTATGTTTTTAATGTACTATTTAGTTTTGTTAATTAAACTTCCTGAGACAAAATATACGATCTCTATCATATATTATTTTTTGTCGTTCAACACATTTTTCGCTTCTCTGTGTGTGTGTGTGTGTGTGTGCGCGCGCGTGAACCGGCTCTGATTTCGTGGAAATAGCCGTGACAAACTAGGCTGGAGACACGTGAAATTTTATCGTACAGTAAGTTTCCATCAAAGAGATTTGAGGTTTTGATATTCACTCGGTAGGAAGAAAACGCCATCCGATAAAAGATGTCGCGCAGAAGCGGCGCATATGAAGTACGCGTATATCAGTAGGGAGAAGATGGGAGAGAGACATAAGATGCGGTAAGGGAACGGGATGTTGGTTGAAGAAGTGGGATCAAGCTCTCGAAAGCTCGTTAGCGTTAGCGGCTAAGGGATTATCTCGACCTGTATACGAGGCCGACGAAAGTACACTCTTCTGTGACTAACATCTTGTGATAAAGTGGCGTAAGAATAAAGTTTGCATCGTTGTAGATGCCGCTGAGACTTCTTTTTCTTGTTCTTCTTCTTCTTCTCGGAGGTAAGGCCGGAGAAAGAATAAAAAGAAAAAAGAATGAGAATAACGTTAAATTGGTAAGCACTCTCGCAAATGATGACTCCACTTGAATTTCAACCGCCTATGTCTGAAAACGCGCAAGAAACATCGGAATGCCGATGCAGCATCTATCTTGCAGAAGATGCACAAACTACCTTTGAAGAAATATCCGCTTCGAGGAAAAAAATTAAAGCAGTATCGACGAATGTATTATAAATAATACAATATAAACGTAAATTAGGAAAGATGGATGTATTATATTGTGCCAGTAGCAAGATGTTTCGCGCGGGCCATTTTCTAACATTTCGACGTAATTATCATATTTTTCCGCGATGGCTAGTAAGTTAGTCCGATAAAGGAAAATGGAACGTCGATGTACATGGGCAAGTTTCGTCTCTCTGCAACGTTGCTCCTTTCTAGTCCCATTAAACGCAATTACGTGTCGTCTCTAACGATGTTCGATCGGGCCGGCTAGCACAACCGCCGGTGCAGAGACAGAGTAAACCGGAAAAGGAAAGAGAACGGTTTGGTCGAGGGATGGTGAATAAGAGGCTGCAATGGAAAATGCAGGAAGAAGGGCACGAAAGACATTCGCGAAACGAAGGAAAGGGAGGAAAGAAAATACGAGGGTGAGCCCACGAGCGTAGACGTATTGAGGGGCCGAGTTTTCGGAATCTTCCCTTCGTACCCTTTATCCCTGCACGGAGTATTGCTTGAGGAGCCTTGAGTGCGCCGAGGGTGCGTGCATTGTACGGCGTCCATCTTATATGCATCACCCACCCATCACCATCCTCCTCAGAGTCAACCCCGTCCACCTTATACTTGCACTCTTTGTTCTGTGTGAACCCCTTCGTCCTGGCCCTCGTCCTCCTTCAATTCCTGCTTCGTGTATACGCTCGTACGATTTCGCACCCCTTCGTATATCCGCGGAGCACCGGAGGGATCGGCTGTTGATAGAGAGACAGAGAAAGAGAGAAAATGATGAAGATACGGAGAGAACATGGAGTAAAAGAAGCACGAGAGGAAAGAAGACAAGGCAAGCACGAAATCTCGAGGACGAAGGGGGCTACTGCAGTCTGCACTTAAAGGTTGGGGAATATTTTAAGAAAAGTCGATTCACAAGAGAGAGAAGAGAAAGTGAGTCATTATTTTTTTTCTACGCTTGGCGCTGAACTCGAGTTAGTAATCACATGCTCAAAATGACAAAAATGTTAAAAAGTTATTCAAAATAAATATATTTAATACAGTGAATAAATATATTAATATTAAATAATGTCGAAAAACTCTCTCTATATTTATCAAAAATTCGGTGAAATTTTCCATCTAAATTTCTCTCCAATTTCTCTCAATGTTCTTCGCAATCATGCCACATGTCGGAAGTTGAATTCGGAATACCAGGAGTCAGCGTGGTGGATTGTGATTAAGAGAGTCATAATGAAAGAAATCTGCAACGCAAGAAGCATTTCTCCACCGCTCGGCTCTGCGGAACCCACCATCTTGGTATCCAGCGCCAGTGAAAAATGAAATCTTTGTTCCGCAAACCCGAGCGTATAGGTAGATAGGTAGGTGAAAGAGCGGGGAGGAGTGAAAACTAAGAGCTGATGCTCTCGTCCCGAGTTCCAGTTTGGGGCGCGAGTGAGGCGAGGGGAATGCGCGCGGGGAAGGGCTGTAATCGGAATAGATAGAGACTTTCCTAGAGACAAGCCAAGGAGAATGGGCCATTCATACATGGGTACCGAGTGACTTCGTGGTTGGAGGACTGCGCGGGATTGTAATACGTCTCCGGCTCCGTCGTGGAGATTACGTCCCCGTGTGTCCCGCGGGGCTGCAATATCTTGCATTCCCTTCCCTCGGGGTCCACCAGCTACCTCCGTCCTCCCACGCCCCCTCCGCTACCTACGTTTCCTGTCGCTCTTCTGCGCCTCTTCCGTCTCCGCCACTCCATCCGTTCACTTCGTTCTCGTCGTCGTCGTCGTCGTCGTCGTCGTCGTCGTTGTCGTCGTCGTCGTCGTCGTCGTCGTCGTCGTCGTGGTTCTCGAAAGAGGAAAGAAGAAAATTCGAGATGACTGTGGATGTTGGTCGGGAAGGGTTTTGATGGTGGTGGTGAGAGACCACGAGAGAGCCTAGGGTCGGTTGGGAACGAGGAGTGAGAGGCGGGAAAAACTGCATCCGTTCGAATCACATCCGCGAACGCCATCGGGTCTTAAGAAATCAATTAAACGGAGAGAAGCCTGCCGCGGAGGGAGATAGCAGGCCCGAAGGGTAGAAGGAGTTAAAGAAAGAGAGAACGAGTGCGCTGGGGTTGGGTGGGCCTCCGAGCAGACTGCTCTGTCAAGTGGATGAAGCGGGGAAAGACGAAAAGACAGACGGCGAAAGACGGAACTTGCAGTAATCAGGGGATCTCCAGATATATATACATATATATTTTTCTTCCAACTCGTTTCTTCTTTTCTCCTCATCTATTTCGTCGCCTGCGATCGTATTTCTTGTTCCGCTTTTCACTATACATCTTGTAGTTTTTTTTTTTCTTTCACGAGGAATTCATCAAGTGCATATTTGCACAGAAAAAAACACAAAACTTTAGTTAAGATTTTCTTTCAATAAGAAGAATATGTAAAATAAACAATATATTAAAGCAATCAAAGATATAAAAATACTACATTCCTTTCAAAAGTAAAATATAGTTTTTTTGTTAAAATGTAAAACTTGGCGCATTCTTTACAGCTCTTCTTCACAGTTTTGTATACTTTTTCTCTATTAAATGCGGAGCTCGTTAATAACGATTCGATCGGCATCGAAGAATCGGTGAGAAGAATTTTGCATACTAGCACTTGAGGGAATGTAGAAGGGCGAAAAGAAATGATAGAGATAGCGAGATTGTGGCGAAAGAAGTGCTGGCAAAAATAACTGAATAAAATATCGCGGGGGAGGAACGACGGTGGTCTCCGGTGGGGCTAGAAGAAGGATGAGGATTGTGGTCGAAGAGCATGCAGGGAAGCGAGGCGGACGAAAAGGGATAAAAAGTAAGGGGTTGCCCACCCTAACCAACCGCGTCTAGTAAGAAGCATTGGAATCGATATCATTGCAACGTGGGCTCCTCCATCCAGTCTACTCTACCTCCGCCGCCCGCAACCTCCTCCGCCCGTCATCAAGCCCGACTCTTAACTCTTTCCTTCTCCTTCTCCCTTACGCGAATTCTCATTGCCGGTGGAGGTCGTCGAGTCGGTGGCCGACTCCTCAGACCCTCTCATTTCTCTTTCTCTCTCTACCTTTAACCGCTTCTCCACTCGACCTATGTCTCCTTCTTTTTCTCCTGTCGTGTCTTCTTTTTCTATTCCGCACGAACTCGTCTTGCTTCGAATCAAAGCTCGTTTTCGCTATTAAGAAGATTCCGCGTCGTGAAACCGTTTAATACCCCCGCTAGATTATCGGGCGGAAACGTTCGCAATGCTGTATGTGTAAGTGATGTTCCCTACGATGATACCATCTTTCTTCACGAATAAATTTCTCGAAAATTTTGTAATATCTTTTTTTGTCAGTCGTTATGCAAAATCAAATTGTCATCAAGAATTACTAATTTTATTTGTCATATTTGTTATCTATTGCGTACAGATATCTATATTGTATATTATTACATCAATAATAAAATATAGTTTCTAGTATTGAACAACGATCACATGTTGTGAGATAAACAATGAAGTCTATTAGCGAACGTTCAATTCTGGTGTACGTTTTAAAATATTCAACCGGTCCGATAAATCCAGCAGTTTAACGAGCTCAAGCGTTCGGAGTTTCGAGACGAAGTTAGAGACTCGCAAGTTGTCGACGAACGAATCGTCGAATACACCCCATCGAAACCCCATTCGACTGAAGGACGGTGAGTTTTAAGTCGCGCTCGCAAGAAGGGCACTAGACGATGCCGAAAGGATGCGGTCGAAAGAGACGAGAAAAACGAGCGAATGCCTTCCAGCCTTCGTCGGAGTGAAACAAACGACGAAGATAAGTAGGATAAAACAAAATATGGGCGAAGGAAAAAGTCACAATTAAGAGCGTCCGCTCGACAAACTTTATAAATAAGATGCAAAATTCGATGCGCGAGAAAGACATTGACCCGCTATTTATAAACGTCACGAATTCTTTCTCTTTCTCTGTGTCTCTCTCTTTTCCTTCATCTTTCATCCCCGCTCCGGAAATTATTGATACGATCATAACGATTTACCGACGAAGAACAATCAAGCAGTTTCCGTGTACTTGGGCACAATTACATTTTAAAAAGCTACTAAAATATTTTTTTAATATTCTCTCTGTGACATTATATTATAATATATATTTTATTGTTGTATTTTAATATTTTTCCTAGCTTGTATTCAAACCTCAATATGTATAAATTATCACTGTTATGCATCCACAAGTCATAAAAATGGATTTCTCACGATTGGATGGATTGTTCCGATTCTTTTGACTCGTATTTCCGTAAGTGCGAAACCGCATCATCGATCGACAAAATTAACTCCATGAGCGGCGAAAGGTCAAGGGGTTCGACGAAACTGCTGTGCACGTGCACCCCTATTTAAGCTAACATTCGGCCAAATGCATTGTGCCAGCACATACGTTTCCTGCGTTTTGGAGCACAGGTCGCCGCTAATAAGCCTTTGGCGGGTAGAAATGGGCAAAACTGTTCGTGTAACGGAACTTTTAAAACACAGCAATTTAGCAAAGCTGGCCGTGCGCACCGCGACGTCAGTTTTCGAGGACCTTTAAAACTTATTCCCGTGGCAGTGCTTTTTTTTTTCAACTCCCGCGATACATGCAAAACGCAAATACGAGCACGTTAAAGAATTTATCGACGATTAATGCGCCTTTTTCGCAAAGCTTCGTTTCGAGAAGAGCTTTTCGGCTCTCTTACTTTCGGTGCAAGGAAGCAGATCAGCCTCCGTAACGATGAAGCAAGATAATAAAATTCAAATGAAGAAATAAATAAGCAAGTAGGGATACAATCCTTGGAGCAAGCTCTCTCACTGGAGGGCGTACGCATCGGACTCGGTTGGGGTAGTTTTCTGCCCTCTTACGTGCTCGATGCAACCCTCGTTTCGACGGAAACCAACTCTACATATATATCGTTGGAAAGCACACAGCGTGATGCTAAGACTTTAAAGAAGACGGATAAAAAAAGCTGGAGAAAACATTTTCGCTTCTCGTTTCTTATAAAGTTAAAAATCGCGAAACTTTTAATCGAGATCATGTAATTTAATACATTGCACTGTGAAAAGAAAGAGAGAAAGAGAGAGAGAGAGAGAGAGAGAGTTTCTGCTCACAAATAAAGTTTGTTAATTATACAAACCGCACAAATCATTTATTGCTTTTACTCACAATCAGTGTAAACTCTCGCCGTCACTGCTAGATCCATGTAAATAACATAAATAACAATTGCGAGCACATCGGTGAATAGCACATTACATAATATTGTGCGAGTCGTGAAGCGCGAGGTTCGAATGGCTCATCACCACGTACATGTGTTCCGAAAGCTTATCAAAGCTTGCATGTGTTCCATTCGGGGATTCGCACGCACGGCTCACCCCCTTCGACCCACGTGAGCCGGTATATCTTCCAAAGCCCTAACCTTCTCTCCTTCTCCGCCCTCCCGTTATGTCCCTCCTGCTCCTCGGTTCAATTTAAACTTTACCCCTGCCAAGCCAAAAGCCGCATTAAGATTTTTTAAGGTTATACGAGGAGCTATATCGCACGGTGATTTGGCACATCTACTCGAGAGGTTTCGTGCACGTTACTCACCGTATTCGTCACACCGAGGAAATAGCGTTACTTTTTCTGCGAATATTTTCGCACCTCCGTTTATTGGCGCATTTTTCACTTTGAACGAATTTTTGTTAATTTTACTGTTGCATAAAATATACCCTTCTACTTATAATTTAGTAATTATAAATTTAGTAATTAGTCATGTGTTTTTTTCTGATGAATTGAAAATTCTTTGCTGTCAATATCAAGATATTTTATAATTTTTCACGAATACAAATATATGTATTTGTAATGAGACAAAATGCGATTAATGAAAAGCATTCTCTCTATCTCTCTCTCTCTCTCTCTCTTTGTTTCTCTCTCGCCCTGGGATAGTGTTTTCCGTGGGAGAACCATCTCCCTTCTGCCTGCACCGCCGCTCCGCCGTCACGCCTTAACCCAACCTACCCCAAATCCGTACGAGGGAAGTTTCAACTCCAATTTGCCATTTCGTGACTGCAGCAAATCTTGCATTTTTCTTTCCCGAACAAACGTCTATCATTCTATCACGAACCGCGAAACTTTTGTTCCCGTGTCTCGTCCCACCTTCCGCCTTCCACCTTGCGTGGATTGGCCCGTATCATCCGATATTTCCTTCGACCGAGATATATTCTTGCCGTGCGAGAAACTACAAGCTATAATTAGCTGCGTTTTCGCCGTGATCGATCCGTGTGAGAGCTCTTGTCATTTCTTTTTGTCTCTCACCGATTTTTCATGAAACATGCGTCGCATGTCAAAGATATTACGTGTCACACGAACACTTCAATCGGCAATAGAATTAATTCAATCGTAACATGATTCTCTTAATGAAAGATTCAAAGTTAATGAATTGAACGTGGAAAAAGCTGTGTCCAATTGAATCATTCAGTAGGTTGTACTCGTCAGACTCGTCAGATGAACACGCTAATCGGAACTAAACTGTGAATACTGCTGTTGAACACTAACTCGAGAGAGGATGATGAGCGACACGAGAAATTGAAGGGAACAGGAAGGAGTAGGATTTTCATTGGATAGACGAACGGATAATGACAGGAAGATGAACGAAAAGAGGTGAGCGTGGAATACACAGGAATATAGAAGAGAGACAGGAAGTGAAGCTGTGCTGGCTGGTCGTTAGCCAGTTGGCTAATTTCCAGTAGAAATCATGAAAGCAGGGCCTACGCGAGGGCAGAAGCCAAGGGTGACTCCGGTCATTCGATGATGCACTCTGCCAACGTCCATCCACAGTCGACAATGATCCCGATCCCCTTTCGGCCCATTCAATGACCGCGCATCAGTAGCTTGTTCACCGTGGACGGACCGGCGTAGCGTACTGAAGCTTTTCGATGATTCTCTTGCCAGTACTCGCATCGCTACGCTGCCGTGCAAACTTTCAAGCATAGGCCCTCGATTGGGGTAGGTTAGGTCGGGTTAAAACTCGCTCGCTCGCAACCTCCTTCCCTCACCTGTTCACATCGCCCTTTTTCTTGGCCTTCACCCGAGTCGTCCTTGTTAACCAACACATTTACACATTTGCACGTACAGTAGTTTTTTGCCGCCTGTTGTGTGCTCGATATATTATTAAATTGTACCGCAAAGTGCAATTAAACATTTCGATGTTGAATGATTTTTTAATTAAAATTTATGGTATGTAAACACGTTCCACGCGCGCACATTAAACGCTAATTTGCGAGATTGTCCGAACACTAACATTTTCTATTATTTTTTTTTTTTTTTTCGACGATTATGACCCACAATATCGTGCAGAAGAAAGACATTTGTGGGAAAAAAACTCGTCCGGAAGAAGAAAGTGGAGCGGCGGTCGCGAGGGACAAGAAAACGCAGTCGAGCAGAGAAGTGACACAAGGAAGCGGAATATCTGGAGCGCAAAGTGCGAAGAGTTTCCACGAGTCGCGCTTTCCGTTACTTGAATAGACACGACGAATATATACCACCACCGCTGAGGGGTTCGCCTCGAGACTGGGGGTGTGGGAGGACTGAAATTTCGCGGCGCCGCCGGCGGAAGTTTTGTCGCGAGTCGACGACGCCGACGACGTCATCGCGCACGTCGGCATCGTGACGACACTTGTCCGCTCGCGCTTAGAAACCCGTACACATTGTAAGGCTTTCTTAATGACGGAAGAAATTCTATCATACACACATCCGTTTAGAACGCCTCGGTGCAGGGAGAGCGTTTTGTCCCCGGGGGTATGCAGAAGCTAAGGATCGCACGAGGAAACGCGAACGGGGGGCATCATTAACGACCGTGACGGCGTGTCATTGGCGTTGAACTGCTCCTGGCTTGCACGAGGAAATACTTCGGGTGACAAGGGAGGTGCAACGGGATATCCCGATGGGACCGCACCACCACGTACGTTTAGAGCGACTTCGAAACTCGCGCGTGTTAGTCAATCCCTTTTATGCCTCTAAATACAGATGTGAAGTTTTTGCAGAAAAATGTCGAGCCAGAACTCGACTGATTTAATGAAATGGAAACTAACGTTTAATAATATATTTAAATCATTTGTGTGCATTTAAAGATTAAGAGAAATACGTTTTTATGTGTTTTTAAACGATAATTAATAGATATATTAATAAAAAGAAAAAAAGAAAAAAATAAAGAAATAAATGTTAATTAGTTTTTATAAGAGCAACAAAAAAAACTAACTATCATGTGTGTTTTCTAAATGTTAAAAATATTTAATTAAATAATTGTATATGTAATGTTAATAATTGTAACATAATGATTTAAACAACTGCTTAAAGAAGAAAGCACGCCATAATATATGAAAGTAGTTGAGTTAAAGAGTTGCGATATTATCGCGGATTTAATGGTAATGCATCATCGGTGCATATTGCGTTTTATTACAGATAAAAGCGGAATTTCCGCGCGATAAACAATTTACATGCACACGTTTTATACGGAACGAAACAAAACATGACTGGTCAACAAAATTATTTACATAATCTACATTACGCGCTTTGTTAAATAAAATTATTTCGCACGCTTCTCGTAGCGTATTAAAACTGACCAATTATTTGTATTTATTTCGGGTTTAACGCACGTGACATTATAAACGTTTTGTCTATACGCGATACCACATTACCCGCTGTTTACACGTTATCGCCGCGTTATTTTAATTGCTCCTGAATCACGATGTTTCAAAAGTCAGAGATTTCACACCGAAACGATGTTACATCGATGCTTCATTCTTTCTCGTGATACAAAAAATACAGAGAATAGAAAAAAAATTACAGAAGAGTGATAAATGCTTGTTTTACCTACAACATCGGCTTTGATCTCCAACGTCGATTTTATATCGCGCCGTCCACATCTCGACACGATTCTTCTCAAGACATTCGGCGAAAAAATATTCGGGAAAATAGAGACAAATGAAAAGGAGAGAAAAACCGCGCGGCGATGCCGGCAAAGCCGCGTACGTTCGGCGTCTACCAATCGCGAAGCTGCCGAATCCGCGAAAAGAGGGCAGAGCTGACCGTTGAGCGAATGTACGTAAAATCATCCACCGTCATCGATTCCCTCCCGTCGTCCACCCTTTTGTGGGTGGACCACGAGGGGGAGGCGGGTGGAATAGAGGGTGTGGGTTGTAAAGGGGGTGGTGGAGGAGAAGGGGTCGGGTTGCTGGTTTTCCGGCCGTCGGCCCTCGGTACACCGGCCGTCCCTCGGCGCACCCTGCTTCGTAGTTTGCACCCTTCACCTCCCGGGCCTCTCTAGCCGCCCCGAGGTCATCAAACACCCGACGTCAGCCTGGCCGGAGGTGGATGGGCTTGGAACCGGCCATTTTTTGTCTGGCCAGTCAGTGAGTCCCAGGGATCAGTGAATGCGCGCGGGGGCAGTTGTCGGACGCGGGCAGGGGGCGAGAGCAGTGTAGATGCAGGGGTGAGTGCAGCAACCATCGATCAGCCTCGAGGCTGGACCGCGCAATGATTTTTACCCCTTTGTCCCACCGTTTCCTCTCCTCCCCGCCCGATTGCCCCACGGGCCATGTTCACTATAGTTGAGCTCACATAGGAGAAGGACCGGCGTGTCTGCGTGCACACACGCGGTGCAGGTACGCGTCGCGTATGCAACGCACGAACACACGAGCAGTGCCTAAGCGACACACACACGCTCACCACACGGACGCGGTGCATCTATAACTTTTTCTCGTCGTCCCTCTCTCTTTCTTTTCTCCTTCTCCCCCGCGTCCTGTCTCATTCTCTCTCTTTCTCTCCCTCGTCCTATCGTCTCTCTCGTTCGTCGTGCTCTCTCTCTCTCTCTCTTTCTCTCTCTCTTTCTCTTGTTCTCTCGTTTTTTTCTTTCTCTCTTTCTCTCGTTCTCTCTTTGCCTTTTTTCCTCTCGCCTGCTCGCTCTCGCTGGTTCTGGTATCACGGAAACACGGTTCCTCTTTCTCTTTCTCGTTTCGAAACCTGCCAGAGGCCGCCTGGCCACGCCCTCCACCCCCGACGGCCCCCAGCCTCCTCCTGCTGCTGCCCTCGTCCGTCACGAACCATCCTCGCCCATCCACCCTCTTTTTCACCTCCCGCCTTCTGCCACGCAACATCCGTATGAGCCTGGACCGGCCAGCGCGCTTTTTTGCATTATCTCGTTTTTGCAAAAATATGCGGACGCTAATCCGCAGGGCTAATTCGTTCTCCGGCGTCGACCAGCGCGCACATACAGCCTACCCTTTCCCTACCATTTCTACCGTTGCGTTGCTTGTCCGCCACTACGTTGGACGCGTTGCAACTCTCGTTAGGACGTCTGCTGAGGATAATTCATGGCGAATTATGAAGCTGCGAGCACGATTCGGCGCAAAGCCGCGATGTTTCTCGTCATTTTCAATTTTCCAACTTCCACGGTTCTTCCGCGAATTTTCGGTCCGTCGGTCCGTAAATCATACGAAACAAGACTCGTCATATTTTCAGATTACATGAGGGAATCAATCGCTCGATGGATTATGCCTGAATTCATATACGTTAAATTGTCAGGAGACTAATCCCAATATCGATTGCGTTTTTAGATATAATGGATTTTTCAACCTGCAGGCGTCAAAAATATTACGTACGAAAGCATAACACACATTTGCGCCGTAATATAATATTCCGCGTATCGCATGACGATATGTGATTTATTAACAAGCTGCATGCGTTGTACGTATACGTAGATGCCGTCAAAAAATAATGACACGCCGGGGAAACTTGAAAGAGCGAGACGAGTATTAAACGCACGTCAGAATTTATTATCTTTTCGAATCGTCATTCGCGCGCGCGCATATTCGGCTAATTACGCGCATTAGTCGGCCGCTATAAAGGACGGTGGGGGGTGGTACCCGTTAAATCCTCTCCTTGAATCCGATAATATCGCTATCCTGCGCCGATGCTGTTAAACACGAGCCGGCGAGGCTTACGGACGGGAAGTTGCTGCTTCTCTCCCGGTGATACGCGGATAATAATAATAAGTGCCGTCCGGCGGAGAGAGTTCCGCTCTCTGCGCTGAAAATGATTTTTCATCGCTACTCTCGAATTCTCTCTTTATTCCCTCGTAATCCGAGTCTCGCGTACGTCACACACATATCTGAGTCGTGACGGGGCTATGCTGTTCTCTTCGCGTTTCACCTCTCTTTTTCTCTCCCTCTCTTCCTCTCTCTTTCTCTTTTTCCTCGCTTCTCCCCCTATCTGCTATCTACCCTGCTTCCCCTTTTTCCGTTTTTCTACGAGGAAAGAGAAGCGACGGATAGAAGCAAACGGACGGACGGGCGGACGGACACACGGAGGGAAAGAGGATGGAGACGAGGAAGAGTTAAAAAAAAAAAAAAAAAAAAAAATAAGCGGTAACATGACATCTGTTCTTTCGTTCGTTCGCCGGCTTGCGCCGCGAGTCGCGATCGCGAAAAGCGATTATTTCATACATTCAACCAGACGGATTGTGCATTATGCAGAAATGCGGAACGGCGGGCGCGCTAGATCCATCGGGAGTGGAGACGCGGAGAGGAATTTCCCGCGACCAGAGCGTGTGCACGCGCGCAAAACTGCCGGACACGCATCGTCGCATGCGAAACGATATGGGAAGCGCGAGAATGTCTCGCGTGGAAAATGCGCCGCATCGCCTCGAGCGTCGAACCGTTCAGATATTCTCGTACGCGCGAGAAGTGACGTACATAACATAGATAGAAACTCGGGTTTACATAGTATTTTCCTCAAAGGTGTACTTTACGCGGTCTTGGGATATAGAAAGTTATAAATGCGAAACAATAATTGGTTCACCGAAGTAAACGTCTTCGTGGCGACTTGCACGACTCGGGGAAACAAACTGTCGCACGTGTTCTCGCGCGCACGATAAAGGAAGTGTTTGCAAAGCGCGAACGAATTGATTGACGAACTAAAGTTCTCACCTTTCCGCTGGTGTTATTTTTGAAAAGTATGTTACATCATTATTACGAGCGATAGATATTAATTAAACAGTCGGGACGGAAGTAAATTGGATTTGTGGACGTGACGAAAACTCATTGCGACTGTGAAGAGACCAATTTCTCGCGGACGTCCCTTGGCATGTAAAATTCACGACGGGATTCCAGATCTGTCTGCGAGGACGTAAGCTAGTGTGGGTAATCGACGTTCGATCGAAACGAATGGAAAGAGTCTCTCTCTCTCTCTCTCTCTCTCTCTCTGATCGGTTCGTCCGCAGCGGGCGGCGGCGCAACCTCGGCGCGGCTGGAACAAATCCTGGTAAAAATTAGGCACTAACGAGAAGGGAAATGCATTAGCAGCGTTTTGAATCATTCAGAGTCCGCTCGGGTTTCACGTAGGAATGCGAACGTATTAACCATTGCGAATCTTCGATGGGAACAGACATATATATACGCTACATGCGAATATTTCGCGATCAAAGTTATCAGATGAGATTCTTAAATAAAAGAAATAAAAAAAAAAAAAAAACCCCAAAGAGAGAGATTGCATCGTATTTGAGTAAATCATGTCAGCGACTTTTTATCCTACTCAACTATTATCCACGATGATCACGTGGATGATGCTTAAATAAACACCGTAATTATTTTACGCACTACCTGTCATTACGGTTCCAGGAGGAAAGCGCGAGGTTAGACCCTAACGGTGTTTTCCTGCAGGGTTCTTTTGGGGTGTGTTCGACGGGAGCCTCGCGTGGCAGCCACGTGTCAAAATGGTCCAATTTGCCGAGCGGCAGTTATGTTCTCCAATTAAAACGATAACTGTTTTCTTTTCATCACTTCCTTGATACACGAAGAGAGAGAGAGAGAGAGTAGGACTGCAGTTTTTGAATTTAAGAAAACAGAATTGGAACGCGTTCTTCCGCGTTCGACTTCAACAGTCGGGAAATTTGATAGCTTTTAAAAAGAAATTTTCCACTCGAATTCCGTTTTTTTTTTTTTTTTTTAAATACATAACAGACGGCAAACGCCTTAACGTGTGGGAGCTGTCAGCTGCGAGAGAGGTTAGATTAATTTTTCCAAGTGGCATCTTGACGGGAGTTAAAATGTTAATTGACAACAGCTCGGACATGCTCGAGATCCCGAGATCAATACTGCGAACAATCAACTTAATCTCGAACAAAACGAAGTTATTACATTTATTCTTAATTACATCTTCTTCTCTTTCTTCGCATACTTACTTATTCGTAGTACATATTTCTATATTACATCACAAAAGATTCTTTTCTAATAAACCGATATATCCCGAATGCACTTAAAGATCACTCCGCGAGCGAACAGTTTAATAGGATTTCGCGTATTTCTCTCCCGTCCGCTCGTCCGTTCGGTTGTTGCTTTCCACCGCCGCTGCAATTACTGAAAATTGCATTCGCGTTGAATTATATCGAAAAAGAGAGAGAATTCAGGGCTAATCGAGTTATATGATGAAAACCACTGGCGGTCAGCTAGCTTATCGTCGGGGTTTGCATTCTGCATCCCGAAGCCAGAGCAGTCCGCGGAAGGGTTGAAATAAATCGCGATGGTACGTTCGCGCTAACTTCGATGCAATTCCGTATTTTATATCCTCGCGTCGCGACGTTGAAAATTCGACTAAATAAAAATACAGTCAGTACTCAACCAATATATTTCGCTCTTCGATCTGTTGGTGCAACGTGTTGCGCATTAATTGAATTACCGTAAGTATTTTTTGGCATCAATGGAACATGTGCAGAACGATACTTTATCGTCACAGTAAATGTGTCGTACGATATTGTCTCATGTCACGAAACGTAATAAATCAGAAAAGTGCGCGCTCTTTTATTACTTTCTATTCTGATTATTTCAATAGAAATCTTGTACATTTTTCATCTATTCTCTTTACAAATAAATACATATATATGTACATATTTGTGTGTATCTCTTAATTCTTTATATCGTTTTTTCATCGGCCTACGCCGAGTGAACTTCCGAACAATTATGACAGAAGAAGTCTTTCATCCACAAAGTTACATGGTGAGTGATTAGACAGACAGATTTACTATGACGATACACGGTCAACGTTGCATCCCCGTTTCGACATCGAATTCGCGCCGTCTGCTCGATCGATATCGATTGTGCTCGGTACGAAAACAAACGCGTGTCGCGAGACCGGAAGTTAGCTTGCAGCTACTAAAGCTCCGTACAAAAGTTTATGAGTTGTATACAGGATGTGTATGTATAGGGGGTTGAGTGGGTGGCGGTCGGAAGGGCGGCGAAAGGGGGTAGTTCGGCAATGTGGTGGTTCACGGTGAGCAGTGGGGGATTGAAATGGTGGACTCAGGAGGGTGAGACAGCGGGTGAGGAGGGACGCGCAGCGGCAGCAGCATTCGAGGAGGAAGATAGGCGCGGGCGAGCTTTGATGTACGAGCTTACGCCGCGGAAAGAGAAAAAGAGGGTGAGAGAGACAGAGGGCGAGTGCGAGAGAGGAAGGGACAAAATTTTCGCCGGCAAAGGGATGAAATACGATTTTATTTGCCGCTGGGGCGCGCAGCTATCCTCGATGGGGTTGGCAGTCCAACTGTACGGTCCGGTACCGTCCGCTGGTCCGGTATAATGAATAAACTTGCGACTTTCCGCTGAGAGAAAGATCGACCGTGCCCTCTCTAAAAGAAACTCGTAATTATTCCTGTACACAAATCTCCGTTTCGTTCCGGTCAATCACCAACTACGTGATAATAAACGCAGATACATAAACGCAGATACGAATATTATTATTTCAATTTCTTGAGAGAAATTTCCTTGACAATATAAATGTTTCAATATTTCTATTGCCGTATTCATACGTCTCCTTAAATCTTCATTCAAAAGCTCAATTGCAATTTCATGTAATATGATTACAATTTCGCGCAAGATTTGATATTCAAAGTTTCAGTAGCTAATGTTACACGAAGCGAGAATGAAAGTATTTTAAAATGCTGCGTGCACCGTAACATCCCGGACGTATTTTCGACGAGACGACGAGATTAAAAATGCAACCGGTAGGCGAGCTGCGTCCATTTCCGGGCGTTGCATCCTCCGCCGTTGCATCACCTCGCGACGTAATTCGGCGGCTCGACCGTCACTTTACGAGGAAATTTGCATTAGCCCAGGGCCCTTTTGAAATAAAAGGCCAACGAAAAAGGTGGAAAGGGTGAAACAGCAAGAGGGACGATAGAGTGAGGGAAAGAGAAAAATGGAACCAGAGAGCCGGATGCGAGCAGAAAGGAGATAGAAACGCGTATGTGCAACGAAAGGTGTTCGTCTAACTCGAGCGCATGCGCTTCTACTATGCACCCACTCCTTCCCCCTTGCACCAACATCCCCTCTTGCGCTCTCTTTCTCTTCCCTTCTCTCTCTTTCTCTCTCTCTCTCTCGCTCTTACACACACACATTCTGTCTCTCTCTTTCTTTTTCTCTCATTTCGCCGTTTCTCTCTGTCTGTTCCGTGTAAGCGCCAGTGAGATTTATCTGCCGATGCGAGAACGCGAAACGCGGAATCTGCATGCGTGCATGTGAGATGCACGTATGCGGCCGCGTGTGCGTGCACGAGAACCCCGCGGAGAGACTCGAATGTCCAGTCCAATGTTGGAGAGAACGGGAGAAAGAGAGAAAGAGAAAGAGAGGGAAGCAGCAGGGTCAGATAGGCCGAAGGAAGGGAGACGGAGAAACGCGATGTAGAAAAGCGTGGGAGAAGGACGGCTTCGAGTCCGTTTCTCCTGACTGTGGAATGGCGAGTTGGACGAGGAACGAAAAGGACGAGAGTCGCAAGAGGTGGAGGAGGTAGGTGGACGAGGCGGAGGAGGAAGAGGACGACGATAACGGAGAGGTGAAGGCGACGGGAAAGGGGAGAGAATGAGATATGCTGATAGAGAGGTCCGAGCGCGAAGAACGGCGGGAAGAGCGGAACGAACGCGAAAAGCAGGGACGGCGGGAGAGAGGGGAGAAAAAGTGCACGTGTGCGCGAGAAAAAGAGGGCGAGGGAAAGTTGGCGGGCGAGAAAGAGAGAACGCGAGAGAATATCGTGGAGTGGGGATCGCGAGGGGCGCGAGGGGTGGTGCAAAGGTGACGGCGAAGCAAGCGGCAGTGCGTCGAACGAGGAGAGCCAGAGGCTGACCAAAAAAAAAGGACGGACGCTTCAATTCATTGATCGCCCGGCGGTCCGAGCGGCGACGCGCGGGGTAAAATAAAAAAAGCGCCGGGTACAACGGGGAAGGAGGGTCAGGCATCGGGTCGTCGGAGGTGGTGAACGGGGGCAGGAGGCGTTGCGAAAAATCTCCGCGCAAAAAGTGCGCACGAGATGAAGCGAAACAGCGAGGAGGGCCGACGGTAGCGGCGGCGGCGGTGGCGGCGGGTTTCGGGGTGGCGAGGAATTTACGAACGACGGGAAATCGCCGGAGACGACCGAACCGGTTCTTTTTTTTTTAAGACCGTTCGGGATGCTGCACAGGTGTCTATTACCTTTTTTCTTCCATATTACCACTGTCGAGCGAACGCGACGCGCGCGCAAACGCAAGAATTTCACGCGACGTCGGCAACGAACGTCGGATTCGCGCCTGCGAGCGCCGGATCTTCGTACACGGAGCTGAAGAGACGACGCGTACATTTTTCAGGATATTGGCAATATTTTACGCGACGTCGCGCGCGCCCCGTACGGACTGTGCAAATAGACATAAATACGGCTTACGCGTGATTGAGTGAGTACCCGGGATTCGCGTGTTGAAGTAACTGACAGATAAAAATTACGTTTTTATCGTGCTTAAACTTTTGCACGACGATTCTTTGCGCGATCGCATTAATATGCACTCGTCCTCCGTGACACTCGCATCGACTTTTCGATTTACGACGCGACGTGGGAACATTTCGGCGAACACGCAATTTCCGAGACGGGTTAGACAATCTTTTCCAAAAGCCTTATAACATATGAACAGTTTTCTGCTTTCGAAGGAAACTCGATCAAAAAGAAAGCAGATGATTCCGCGACGCACCTGGCAAGACTCTGAATTGGGAGAATCGAAGGATCCTTCGAGGATCGGAAATAATGTCTTAAAAACGGCCAGGGAACTCGCGACGTTCTATTTTCCTTCCACTCGAGCAGCCGTTCCTTATGTGCTTTCCAGAAACATCTGTATTTCGAGACACCCTTTTTTGCATTTTGGAGACAGATGCAAATCGAAAGGGTTTCTGGATGCGAGGGAGCGAAAAAGGAGTAGCGCCTTTGCGCGCGAACGTACCCTTTCACGAATTCCTTTTACTCCACGACTTTCACATGTACAATGCATCTGTCTCGGCCACAATATCTCTGCGCGATTTTGCTTCCAAATCCATCCGTAAATTCGATATACTTATTGTGCGCTTCCGCATTTATCGAAAATACATCTTGTGGAATTAAACGAAAGACGTTTCTGAAAAGCTAAGCGAAGAAAATCTGTGCGCATCTCATAAAATTAAAATATACGCGTAAAAATCACGTGGCGTAACGACGAATTGTGTTTCTCACTTAATCTCTTGCTTTGTTCTCTTTTCATTGTAATGTATTATTTTGAGACGCACTGGAAATTAAGATGAGATAAGCGACAACGGAAAGTCCGGCCGGTTGAGTGCCTTTTAAATCAGCTTCTGTTCCCCCTCGTTACAATTAATTGTTTCCTTCCTCTATTCTTAGCTGACAAAGTCGAGTATAAGCACTACCGATATAAGTTATACACTTTACTTATTTACATGCATTCAATATTTTTGAATAGAAATCGTTGTTTTTACAAATTTGCAACTTTTATACTTACACGACATAAAATATACATTTTTTTTTTAATAAAAAATCTATTTGAAAATATTTGATTAATGTAAAAATTATCATGTAAAAATATAAATGAAAAAAATTCGGCTAATATTTAAAACAACAGAGAACAGACGCGTTACAAATGCAAATACGAATCGCAAGTAAGCAACAGATGTGAGAAAAACTGGCTGACGATGTGGGGTGTTCGAATGCAGCTAAGAGTTGCATAAGAGAAGAATTAATGGGAAATATGTAATAAGTAATTTCTGACTTATTCAAAGTTTTTTCGACGTGTTTTTTTTTTTTCATATTTCTTCATTATTCTTATCGATTTAAAAACATTCTTTTTGCCAATCATATACACACAACGCTTTCGTCGACGTGTGCAATAAAAGTCCTGTTTCATTAGAGAACAAATAAAAGTGTTCGTTCTTGGGCATGTAAAAAGTCCGGGAAAAGACAGTGGCGACCAGGCTTTCAAACGAAGCGTGTACTTGGGAGATTAGTGCGCTTTACTGCGCGCTACACTCTTTTTCTCTCTTTTCTTCCTCCACTTTTCTCTTGAGAAGAAAAATGTGTGGTGGCCGGCAGGTTGCTTTGAGGATGGACAACTCGCATTTTGCATCTCTTCCCTTAAACGGAAGAGCGAGGATAAGAGAAACATGTTAGAGACAGGGAGCCTTCGCGAAAATAACAAAAGCGACTTCTGACGAGACGACAATGTATATTTTTGCGCTCCGCACAAGGTTCCGTGTGCTTTGCACTCTTTATGTATCTCACTCACACGAGTATTTCGATCACAGCGTTTTTTCTTAAGCAGTTATATTAATTTGTCAGAGAAAGAGAATTATATTTGCTAAAATAAGAAACTGGGATCGAAGGTAAATTTTCTATCAATTTTGCATTACAAATTTAATTTTCTATATTTTGCGCGAAAAAAATCAGAACGCTAGAAACTGCATCAAGAAAGAGAAAGAGAGAGAAAGAAAGGCATATAATTTGCACCGCAATATATAGATAGACGCGATCACGGGCGATAAATCTTCGATTTTCGACGCGGGGTCTCACCTTAGATGGTCGTAAGTCCCGAGAAACATAGGAGGGACGAGGAAGGTCCTACGTCACCGAGCGCGGCAGCTGCCCGTACGTCATACTTTTTCTTTGTCTCAAAGGACCCTCCTCTTCAGTCGGTGCTCTTTGGGGGTACAATCGGGGGCCACGCGCTCGCGGCAGATGTTTCGTGACGCATGCCCCTTTGCTTCTGCATATTACGTACTTATACTTGAAATTCGCACGTACAAGACGCGTAACACGCGACCGATTTCCAATGTGCACACGCGCGATTCTCGACGACGCAACGGATCGAAAGCACGAAGTGACAGACACGTTTTGTGTGAAATGACCGAGGCACAATACAAATATAAGGGGGTGGCATCTAAATTTCACAACAACATCCCCGTCGCACCTTGAAGTTAGTGAACATTGAAAAGGTGCAATTTTTTGGAACGACGAAAGATTAAATCCTTTAACAATCGAAATTTTTAGTTTGAGATAAAAAAAGACTACATTATATAAATAATAGTATTTACACAAAAATTTTAAATTAATTATAATTTTACGTGTTAATAATTTTCGATTTTTAAAAATAATTCAAGCGTGCATGATAAGTTTTGCGAGACTGGAAAAACACACTAACGATTTTATTTCTTCTAATCTATTATTCTTCTAGATAGAGGAAAAGAGAGCGGTAGAAGAGACATCCGTACATGTCACGCATGCAGAACGCTATGTGTGTACGAATATATCTTTAGAAGCCGCCCCGCGTGATAACAACGAATCTCGTGATAAAGAACAATATGACGGTCTTGTTAAAGATACGAAATACGCCTACTGCGATAAAAGTGAGTCGCAGTGCGCAATAATCGAGTAAAGTATTGCTGAAGGATTAAATATTCCAATTGAATATCCAACTTGTTTTCAATAAAACGCGCGAGAAAGTAATTGTCTCTCCGTTCCTCCGCAAAGTATCAGATCTAGATACGAAAGCCACGAATATTTTTTTATATTTAGGAGCTAACATACATTTTTTTATCGAAAAAAAACTAGGACATATAAAAAAGTAACATAGAAATATTATTCTATATAGTAAAACAATTACAGAGACATATATGACGATATGTAGTCTGATGCATGCGTATATATAGCTTTTGGTTGCAATTAGAACATTTTGACACGACCCTCGGCGAAGAGAAAGGGAGAGAAGACGAACGCTTCTTAGCTCAGCACACGTCGTCACACCTGACGTCACACACTCGTTAGGGGGCAGATGGCCCCCCTCTCAAGCGTGACGTTGGGCCCGCGGGGTACCTGGCGGCGTCTATCTATGGGGCCCTTCCCCTTTGCGCCCTTTGTCTCTCTCGCTCTTCTCGATGTCCCATAAGGCGAGGCGAAAATAAAATACAACTCCCGCGAAGGGAGTTCCCTTCTCTTCTCGCACACACGCGCAGCTGCTCAGGTAGCACGAGCTACTTCCACATTAGAGAACGGAACTGCCTATGGGGTGCCCCACTGGTGCCCCCATAGAAATTCCGTCTGGCCAGACGCCCGGCAACACCCTCGGACGCTCACGGGAGGGAAAAAGAAAAAAGAAAGAGGTTATCAAGGTGACGGAACCACGATCGATTTGTAGGGGTATTAGTATACGGAAACGATTCGCGTACACGCGCGCACGCATACACACAGGAACGCGATTCCCGCACGGAAGGGAACATACTTCCGAATGCCGCTATATGTACGCGCATTTGTCACGCATCGGGAAGCATACACGCGCTCAATTATCTCTGAAACGAGAAATAGTATATCCTTCCGTTGTAATAATAAAACTATATAGAAATGAAAGATAAAACTTTTTTGCGCATTGTTGTTTACTAAATATATTTTTTCCAATCTCTTGAAATTTAATTTTGTAACAAAAATATATAAGCTACTGGAATGATTGAATCTTTATACTTTATATAATTGATTTTCCGCACAATATATATATATATATATATATATATATATATATATCGATGGGTGAATAATTGGCGCGAGCGAAATGGTCAACATTTTAAATAACACATCAACAAAACTTCCCGGACAATCGTAGACGGGCGTCATTGTATTTTGACTTTACCTAAGGCTAAGGTACTAAGCTGTCTTGTTAGAGTGACAAAGTGACCGTGGAAAATAGCCAAAGAAATTTTCCTTATTCGTGTCCTAAATTGACCGTCTTTACCAACCCTGTGAAGGGCCCAACGGTAGCTTAATTGCGACGAGAAGGTGCGGAGTAAAAGATTTACAAGACGACAAACGAGTGTAAACGTGGCTGATCGCATTGTACGTATTTCTGCAAAGTGGTCTCGCTCTTAAACGATTTCCAAACGGTTCGGTAACGATCGGCCCGAGCCTTTCACGACTCGTTGTCAGTTAAAAGAGAAGGAGAATCGCGCTGGCCAATTTGTCGCCGCTCGTAAATCGTAAAGCTAATTCACACAGCACGAGACATCCGGTTTTTCCGGTGAGGCGTTGCGGGGGCGTTTCGTGTGGTAAACATAATGTCGAGCCTGTAAAACCTGCGTCCCTTTTATAACGCAGCATCCCTCCTTCTCCGTAACGCGTGCCAGTCGCTAGTTCAGCACGAATCGCAGCTTTTCCGCCGACAACACCTGGGGAGATATCTTTCCCTCATTGCGGTGTCGCTTTCTCTTTTAGAATTACGTGTTCCACTTTCGTTATTGTACGATTTCGCGACATTTGGCGTCGTCCCGTGTAAAATTTATTTGCGCAAATTCTTGAATAACGAAATTCTCGTGATCAAGCGACAAAACTTTTCGAGAACATTTCGTGAAACAATTTTTCGTTTCGCGTAAAAATAAAATTAAGAGAGATTTATTTGATAATGTGAAAAAAGATTGAATTTCTGCTCATTGAACATTAATAAAAGTAACATTGTTAGAAGAATTTTAATGGCAATGGTAAAATATTCAAGTGAGATCAAAATAACAGCTTTCGTTTGTTTATTTTTGTTCGATATTAAAAACTTCGCGGCAATGGGAATTGTGTATGGGTCGAGAGCGGAGATTTTTGTGCGTCTCCTCAGAACGTACACCGACGCAAAACGTTATCCTTTTACGTATCGTTATCCGCCCACTCGAGTCACCGCTCGTGCGCATTTAAATCGTAACGTCTCGGGCACGAGGCACGATAAAAAGAGGAAAAAAGCTAGACGAGCGAATAAAGGTATTAGGGAGCGATCAGAGTAAAAAAAAAAAAAAAAAAAAAAAAAAAAAAACACACGTAACTGTTGTCGATGCCTGCGCTTCCCCC
>NW_018020600.1:1145717-1177028 GCF_002006095.1 Pseudomyrmex gracilis
ACCGACGCAAAACGTTATCCTTTTACGTATCGTTATCCGCCCACTCGAGTCACCGCTCGTGCGCATTTAAATCGTAACGTCTCGGGCACGAGGCAAGATAAAAAGAGGAAAAATCCTATACGCGCGAATAACAATAATATGTAGCAAAAAAAAAAAAAAAAAAAAAAAAAAAAAAGAAAAAAACACACACGTAACTGTTGTCGATGCCTGCGCTTCCCCCGATCGTCGTTAAGTGCGGAATTCTGTTCGCGGCAGATTGGTCGATCCTCTCAACGGTATCCAGCACCAATTTCGAGGCTCTCGTCTATAACGGAAGATTAAAAGTACTAATAACCAAACGAGCGAACGGGAGAGGAAAACCGTTCACGGGCTGCGTGCTACCGCTACGCATCGTCTTTCGCCGCATGACGCGCACAATGACTTCGAAACATATGTCGAACGACGCCGTGTTTCTCCTTCGTTCTCCGCCGACGCCGGCCCGCATCGAGATGTGTTATTAACGTGCGTGAGGGAACGACGAGAGGGGAAGAGGAGAGGATGGTAAGCGAAAGAGAGAGAGTTTTGTCGGTCGAGTGATCGCGTTCGAAGAAAGAGGGGAAAAAACGATGGTGTAAGAAGCGAGGGTGGGGTGAGAAAATCCATTTTCACGTTTAGACCGCCGCCGCGCCGGTTTGTGTGTGATACACGTGGGTGGAAAAAGGCGGGTGGCGAATACATAAGTGGGGAACCGAACCATCTGGTTCCAGGTTGCGGCCAGATCCTACCGTGTTCCGAAAGCATGTTCTCCCGTCGTGAGGGTCTTTTAAATCCATCCGAGACACGCACCTTGAGACCTGTTCGGGCCAAGGACCCTCGAACGCGCTTAGCCCTTTAAACATCGGAGCGAAGACACCGAGACGCCCTTACGTCCCTCCTTCCGACGACCTCGAGGGTAAACCGTCGAATGAATGGTAAGGTTCTTTTTCACTTCCGTCTACGTTTGCGTGTATTCTTTCATTCGGTCGACCTCAATTAAATTCAAGCTGGACGATCGCGTTTTCAATTTGTATTGCATTTACACTAGCCTTACTGCTCTTTTATTCTCTGACTCACCTGCGAGGTGTGTAAGCGAGCTACTCGATCTCGAATCAAACAATTATAGTTGCCTACTTAGTTTTCTGTAATAATGCGAGAGAGAAAGAGAGAGAGAGAGAGAGAAAAAAGAGAGAAAAGTAGTCACTTTGCGCTCTTTATTTTCCAACGCTCTATCTAGTCGCACTTGCATGTAAACAAGCTGACGTAACCTAATCTAATCTAACCTACCCGGACGCCCCTTAAACCGACAGCGTGATGTATTCGTGCTGTTTGCGTGGAAGATCAACGTACTGTTGACAATCGACCGACAAAGCCAAATTAATTTGCAAATCGCTGTTCGAGCAAATCGGGAATATTATCATGATTGTGTCACACGATCGCGGCGAAACACAGTTATGTCGAACAAGATGCTACGCGAGAAGAAGATAGGGTGAAGGAACGAAAACCAACAAAAAAAAAAAAAATTCTAGCTTCAGAATCCTCAGATGCTGTCACGAACGAACATTTTCTATCTCGCTTTTGATCCCGTATTCTTGTTGTGTGTTTCTGTCTTCTCCCTTTTTTGTTTTCTTATACACCGTGATTCTTTTTCGATTCATCTCGGATTCCCGTTACCGTATCCGCGGAGACAGACGAGTGCATATCCGCGAAGCCTCACGCTGTCAGTCGTCCACTTTTGTCTACGAAACGCATGTGTGTATCGTCGTCAGCGATGCACAAGTCGGAGCACCGCACGCAGAGGATTCGATCCGTGGGGACGAGCTGACAGTGAGACTTTTATTAGGGGAAGGAGTCAGCACAAGCATGATTATGTACCTTAGAGCGTCTCCGTCTCCCTCTCCTCCCTCGCACCCCGCCCATCGACATCCTTCTTTCTTTCGCCATCGCGTCGACGTCATCACTGACGACGCACGACGACGAAGCGGCCACCGCGAGCTGCATTGTCAACCCCCGGCCGACATTCATATATGCATGCATTGGCGTAGAACGGCGAGAAATTGTCAGCGGTGCGATCACAATAGACGACCGCTTTGTCTCGTTTTTGTTTCGCGTAAACGAGAAGCTCGCGAGGAAAGATTTTTTTACTTTCTTACAAATACAAATTGTGTTATTGTCGACGTGATACTTACATTATACGTTGCCGTGGCGGTGCGAAA
Source organism: Pseudomyrmex gracilis (assembly GCF_002006095.1). Taxonomy (NCBI): domain Eukaryota; kingdom Metazoa; phylum Arthropoda; class Insecta; order Hymenoptera; family Formicidae; genus Pseudomyrmex; species Pseudomyrmex gracilis. The sequence goes on from NW_018020600.1 coordinate 1,147,949, forward strand.
TGTGCCGTTCTCTGAAACAAAAAGAAATTATTATTGTTTAATCGTTTTTAAATATCGAATTGCAGGTCACACGTGTAATTATGGACACTCGCGTTCTTTTTTTGAACTTACATTACTCCTTCGTCGCGCGACATTTCTAACTCTCTAATTAATATAAATGCCAACATTTTTTTTAATAATAATTTTACAAAATAAAGTACTCGTTTTTACTTCTCCGCTGTTCAATAATCTCGCGGTTCTGTTGTTGTTTAAACAAGTTCTACAGGTAGCAATTTTACAAAGAGCGCCACTATATATGCGCCGAACTTTCGAAAATCGCGACAAAAACATTAACAAATTTGTAAAAGTAAAATTGCAGAGAGTTAAGCCGTACTTCTCGAAATTTGCATATCTACCTCGCCAATGCCGCCCAAGGCGATATTGTCGTCACAATGAAACCCTCCTCTAAAGCTCGCCACCATCCCTAACACAGTCGCACGGACGATGCAACGCGCGCGTGTCGGCGACGAGCTTTTGCCTCGCGTCACACGTGCCAAAGTTCACGAATTTCGATCGCGCATAAATATCAAGGCGGTATAAATACAGCGCCGCATTCTCTCTATCGAGAGAGAGAGAGAGAGAGAAAAAGAGATTCTCTCTCCTCTCGTGCAATATACTCCGCGACAGTTTAAAAATAAAAAGCTCTTCCTCTCGTAACGGATTATTTAATTGGAAAGTGCACGTATAAAATACAAATTGAGAAATATTGCGACGTATTTGCATTAACCAACACATCGCGTTTTATTTCAAGCACGCCGCGTCACCTCATTCCGACGTGTGTTATTATTTGTTTATTTAAAAGAACAAACAATCTCTCTCGCACGTGATAAAATATGTCCGCGCTAAGAAAATTAGTTAACACAACTCGCCTCGAACATTACTCAGCTTTACTTGTTTCGGTGCTCTAAGTATGACGATGCACTTCCATCTACTGCATTGTTTCTGGCTGGAATGCATAGAGAAGGATCGAGGAAATAGGAGTCAGGAAGAGGACGAGAGTCAAGGAGGTCGTAGGTGTGAGGTACTGTTCGACGCCAGTATCTGAGACAGTTTTGGTCGGCAAGACTTAACAAATAGGTAAAGTTTCGTCGCCGAGGATGCTGGAGTTTGCGGATTCTCCGGCGCAGCCTCGACATCCTCTGTCCTCTTTGTTCTTAAGTTTATGATGTATTAGCTGTACTCCGCTGTGTACTCTCCTCCTTCCATCTCTCTCTTTCTCTCTCCTTCCCGTTCTTTCCCTATCCATCTTCTAATGTTCCTTTCCTCCTCTCTACGTCTACTCTCTGGAGTTAACCAATTTATGCAGCTCCGAGATTTAAGTTACGAAATGAATTTGAACCAGCAGTATATATATATATAGAAATAATGGGCGCGCGGAAGTTTGTCGCTAATTAAAAAACTTGGAATAATGAGTCCGTACGACCATAAAAGAAGATTCAACCACTCTAGTCGTTTTCTCCAACTTTGTGCAAAATCCTGTAGAATCAAAAGAAAGCTGCGATACTTTTTTTTCGAAATTTTTCAGACAAGATAACGAGATATAGAGAATAACAATTTCGCCTTTGCGCGCAATTGTATTGTCATTGTGTACTTTGCATTTCTAGGGAGGGGGAAAGGAAAGAGGAGGGATTAAAACAAAAACAAAAAAAAAAAAACGAAAGTTCGTTCGTCTTGCACGCAGACGCGCGTTCGCTTACTCCGGGATTAATAAACTCTGTCGCGTTTCGGCTTAGCCCGTGGCGTAACTCCGTGCGGAGAAAATCAATACCCAATACACATCCCAAAGGTCCGCTTATACTTGTCGCGCTATCTCGCTTTTATCTCGATCGTATCTCGCATATTGGCGTATGCCTAGGCGTCTCTCTACGTGTACGTGTGTACGTCGCGCGCGCCACGTATACATATACACACGACGAAGCAACGCCGCGCGCACGCAAACACACGGAGAGACACGCGTAACGTGCCCAGGCGAACACACGTATCGGCGCCGCCACCGCCCACACATCGTTTTCCCATACCCTCTCACGCGGACTCTTCGGGGTGACAGATGGCTTTGTAGACAAAGAACTTAGCCGACTGGTTTTCGTGGATGTTGCGTAACCCGATAAAAGCAAACCCAAGTCGATCTTTCCGATCGAAGTCGTCATCGTCGTTGTCGTCGTCGTCGTTGTCGCCTCCCCGCGATTGCTCCCTTCGACGCGGTGGGGCCGAAACGATGGGGTTGAAAATCAAATCCGAACGTCTCGATGGAAATCTTTGTCCGGTCAAGATTACTCCCGGTGCCTCCCGCACCGCGCGACACACCGCGTCGATCTACTCCGTTCCGTCCATCAACCCTTAATCATCAATCAGATATTCCCCCTTTGGAATACGGGACGGTAAACTGTGTTGAGGCGCACTTCGGTGCCGTTCTACAACGATTAGACGATTAAGAGAGAGTCCTTTACGGGAAAACGTGTTGCTAGTCGCGATTGTCGAGTACATGGAATTAGCCGCGGCCATTGTGCGTGCAGATGCTCCTCGACGCTCTTGCGTTGCCCGCTCTTTTTTTTTCTTTTTTCATCGCGCATACTATGACGCCGCGTGATATAGGCGTAAAAATAGTTTCTGACGTGGCCGCGCCAGAGAAGTACGCACGCCGATGTATATCAACGTTCATAGTTATGACATACAACGCGTTGTTGGAAACAGATTTATAATTAGTTTCCTGTCGCTGCGAGACCGCATAAAGCGTACGCGCTTGTTAGACATGGAGTCAGCTTTGACGATTTAGCCTCGATACGCTTCTCTGAGCGTTGAGACACGATATTTCTGGATATGGATGTATCTTACGCGCGCTGTTCGTTGCGCGCATGTCGCGTAATTATTCGTTACGTATGTACGAACAACTTGAAACACAGTTATTTGCCAATAATGCGATTATTTTCGCTAGCGCATTAGTTTACTACCGCATATGGTCTACTTTAATTTTTAAAACGGTTTACTTAATTTTAATTCATGCACACGTGTGCTACTCTTTCATTATTAGATTTTACATTTTAATAACGATAGATTTTATTAACAACCAGACTTAATCGATAGGTAATGCAAACTCAACTCATATTTAACGCGCGCGCGCGCGCAAAGAAGCAGTGTTTAATAATTTTCAGATTTTTCCGAAGTAGAAGCTCGCGAAGTTTCTAACAATCATTTATGTGCTCTGTACGTAATTCTGTTTCTTTTTAATAAATACTACTGAATGAGTTTTTTCTGGCACCGACTGCAATTTAACTACCAAGCATTTATCGATTTTTTTTATACGCAAATACAACTTCATAGCGCCCGACTGGTTTCAATCGAACGAGATATTCTCACACTATGAGATTAGAGTTTTTTTTTCTTCTCGTCTTGCGTTTCTACGCGTGATTAAGGCGTGCGTACGTGCAACGCACACGTGTGTGTGTGTGTGTGTGTGTACGCGTTCGAGAAAAGGGGGCGTCTAGTCCGATGGGTGACACAATAGACACGTGGCGGAGCCCAATCATCGCGCAGAAGATTCAGAGAGAGGACTGTTTTTTCTTGAAATTTTCTATTCAGTGTGTTAACTCCCTCGGAAATTTATTAATTCAAACTACAGATGTCGAATCGATATGTGTGTACACAGTTTCTCCGCTGACAGCTTTAATAAGCAAGCAAACAGCAATCTGAATGTAAAGATACGTCACTCTCAGGAAACTGAAGATATAAAATTGTAAGCGTTTTCTTTTTTATTTTTTATTTTTTTTTTTTTTTTACCACTAGTTGATTGAAATCACGATGCAAAACGCTAATTAGCGACGACGGAATCAATGTTGCATTCGCGGAAACGAAAAATTTCCGCAATAGACGACTCGATGGAAATAAATCTGTCAATATACGTGTATATATAAAGTTCGTATATGGATCTAACTCCCGAACAATTAAACATGTGTTCCGGACGACACGCGCGAAACGTATCTCTGTCGCGCGCGCTGTCGCCCATCGAACAAAGTCATATTTCCATATCTAAAGTTAGCATTTGATAACTAGCTCCATATTCGATTATAAGCCTCTATCGTGCGCGAGAGACTCGAATGTATCTGAGAGCGAACTGCTACGCGAACATGTGGCCCCTTGTGGGCCTCAGGAGACGCCCCCTTCGTATAATCGTCGAAGCAGTAATGGAATATGTCGATCATGACAGCAAGGGAAGAGATAAATACAAAGAGAAAGAGAGAGAGAGAGAGAGAACCTCCAATGAATTTCCATTTAAATATATTACGTACACATCGAGATGTCGTAATTTGCAACGCGTTTATTTTCAATTATTCGATAAATGTCGAAGAAGCGCCGAAAATGACAGAACAGTTCATATCGCAAATGCGACGAGTCTCGGCAGTTTGCGGGACTTTGTAGTTCGGATCGAAGTTAGCGGGGTTTCTGCGGTTATCAACGCTAAGTATCCTGATACGGGACCTGAGTTTCCTTGCAGGAAGGACGAAGCAACAAGTGGCTTCTTAGCTCGGACAATCTTAGCTCACTGCTCAACAAGTGTTTCCAAAGTGAACATCGTATCTTGAAAGTGTCCCCCGAGAAACGTTAAATACACATTTGCGTCGCAGAACGATTTTCCTTTAATCGCTCGTCATTATATATCCGCCGCGAAATAATACGCAGCGTCATAAATTTCGCGTTTTACGATCCGTTTCGATTCGACGACGGAGAAATGAAATTCAAAATGTAGAGTTCAAATAATTTTATAAATTTTCGCGAAATAAACGGGTTTTTCCGCGAAAAGCAAATATCTAATATGATAGATTTTTAATTATTCAATCAATTCAAATAGAAATTTAAATCACAACAATATAAATTTAAACCGCATTAATGAGCTGCGTCGAATATTTACCGATTTAATATTGTTGTGTTTGAAATAATCTGACACCGACTGGCGTTAATTTAATTTCATCGAGTCACCGCAATGCGGGCGGACTTTTTTCGAACGGACAAAATACGCGGTCGTACAAATCAAACCGTAAAGATCGTATCAAGCGTATCAGAAAAACCAATATTCTTTTATGATGCGGTTCGACTTATTGCGCTCCACTATTGTTATCGAGTGCGCGCGCGCGCTCACAGCAAAGTAGTCCGCGATATTAAGCCGGAACAAAGCGCAGCTAATCTCGAGACGAAGGAGAACGAAGAGAAGAAAGAGGATAGCCGGTCTCGCGTGCCGCGCGTGTCTAAATAATAAAATAAAACCCGACCCTCTTTCTCTCTCTCTACCACACAGATCCTTGGCCCGCGCTCAATACCGTCAGCAACAAGTTGATATCTTGTTCCCTCCGCGATTATGGTTGGTGGAGTTTGATTGGGCGGGAGGAGGAGAGGCGTCGTCGTAAGAAAACGTCCGTGTCCTTTCTTCCAAGTTTCGCCGGCGGGACAATTCTTTACATCAACAGGTTCTTCGGTGTGGACCGGAAAATCTTGGAGGGACGGGTCTTTTTAGTTGGCAAGCAGGAACCGAGAAAACTTACGCCTCAAGAACAACGTTGGGGCGGGCGAACTTCCTTAGGGTCTAGGAGAAAAGGGAAAAGGAAAAGGGATGGATATTCCTTGGGGGGTAAACAGAGCGAAGACGTTCGAGATTCAGCGTCTTGTAACCTGTTGAAGCGTCATCCCTTGGAAAAAGATAAAGCCTTTTTAAGAAGAAAGGAAAGAGCGGCGCGCGCGCGCGCGGATAAAGGCTCCGGAAATGAAAGAAGAAACGGTCGAGCATAAATTTATTAAAGGGAAATAATGATTGATCCGGACGAAATTGATATCGTTTTGTTCGTTGTTATTCGTGTTTCTCGGCTAAGTCGTATCTCTTGGATTTGAATCGTTTTGTGGAAGGAAACGACAAAGAGTCTTATTAAGGTAAAAGTCTTTAGACACTCCGCACGGATAGAGAGAGTAAAATAAAAGAGGTAGGGACAGTATCGAGGTCTCTAGACGGCAAGACGGTGAGAGTGAAGAGAAAAAGAGAAACTGAGAAGAATGAAGGAAAGGAGAGTGAAGAACAAGAGCTCTTTGAAGAAGTGACACCTTTGTTTTCTCAGAGGGCGCTCGAACTGTGAAGGGTTAGTAGTCTCCAGGAAAATTGACGTTACGAGGAAATTACTCGGAAGCGGAGACAAAACCTCCCTCGTTGACGATGCGCACTTGCACGATGGGCATGTACACATCTAGAAACTCGTTAGTCCGCTCTTGATATGCAGTATACCAATCTATAGCACAACGAGATTGAACTAATTTAAAGTTGGAAAGACTCGAATAAAACGAGTTAGTATTGTTTATAATATTACTAGTCAAGAAAATGTAAAACATTCCGTATTTTCTTCTCTTTTGTTAAATCTCAAACTCGAATAAAACTTTTTGTTTGTCCGACTTGCATCGTCGATTTTAACCGGAAGAACCGTTCGGTTTCCTTTTTTCCAAAAAGATAGATTGCTCTGTATCGAATTTTGAACAAGCTTCCCGAGAGACGATGAACTTCGTCTGACTTTTTAACAGCGTGCGCGCGTTTTTTGTGGACGCGAGTCTCTCTTCATAAGACGTCGAAAGGCATTGTGTCACCGTCAATGCATCCCGCAGGTATAAAAATATTTAACCGCTCCGCTATGTCAACATCCCGTAATCCCGGTAGGTTCTTCTTCCGGTAACCGCCAGGAAACTCGCGCGCACCGGGTATGTGCACTCGATCACTCGTTTTTGCCTCTTCTCGCCGGCAACAATTGCGAACGAAAAGAAGCCGGAAAGGATCTCTTGCATAGATTCAAAATATGCAGAACGCGGTCGCGACGCTCGAGCGCACACCGACAAAAGAAAAACGCCACTGGCGGAAGGGAATTCTGTGCGTGGAGGTGGTTTGCGGGCGGGCTGCGTGTAACCTATCTACAAGCAAAATGAAAAGGAGATCATCGTCAATTCTGTTTTGTCCACAAAACGCCGCGAACAGAGGCGGTTTGGCATTATACGGCCTGTCGTAAATAGATAGTGGTGAGCCACCTACAAGCAGATGATGAACCTTTTTGGGATACTTCAGGATTTAACGACAGGCGGGCGGGCAATGCGCGCGCGCGTGCGAGCCGATACGGAGAGGGAGAGGTATACGAAACAGAGAAACCAAATGACGAGAGAGAATCGTGCAGGAGTAATTTGAGATGCTCTTCTTCTTCTTCAGCTGCCATTGGGCAGATGCCGAAATTGACGACGGAAACAATGCAAGCAGGGATAATGGACTTCTTAATTCGAGATCGTCTAGCTGAATGAACGTACATTCCTACTCCGGATACTGCGCGATCGTATCAAAACGTCCGTCAGTCTCGTTTCGCGGAGACAATGCGCACTACTCTCATAGTGCCTTGATATCTGTATGAAAGATGAATGAAGAAACGCGTGACGGATACCGACGAAAAGAAAAGAACCTTTTCCTCTTTCCACCATGTTTGTTGAGTGGTTTTTGTTTAGTTTCTTACATTTTCTCAGCAATATGGAAATTAAAAGCTCTTCTTTAATGCAGTCTTCGAAACGCTTCTTCTCATCTCTGACAATATCTCTATACCGAGACGGACGAGCGCGTGTATGCGCGCAGACACGTGAGAAGGACGTGCATGCGACACTCATTGTCAGCTGACACCTGTAGACCCACCTATCTACCTATCTGCCTACGCGAGATACGTACGTGGCCACTTACTTACGAGAAAGTGGGGTGAAAAGCTCTCATGCGTTCTTTTCATCGCGTCTCCCACCGGGAACGCTGCTTTATGTCCACACGCGACGCGCATCCGTCTTGCTGCATCGCTCCACGGAAACGGCTCTTCCGTGTCCTCTTTACTCGGTCGTTCTTAAGTCTCGAGTCTCGTTCTATCGTTTTTCACGTTGCGATTGGGGATGAGAATATCGTCTGACGCATTTAAGTCAAAGACTGCACTTCTTCTCGCGTCTCTTTGTAAAAGAGCGTTTTATGCGGGAAATACGTGCAATAAGAAATATCGCGATTTTTGCGAGAGAATTTCCGCGCAATACCGGTATCTTTTTCTCTCTCTCTCTCTCTCTCTCTCTCTCTCTTAATTAAAAGATAGTTATTATTCTTAGAGAGAGGAAACGAGAAACCGCCGCGTACATATTTATCTCGGAGAATGTTTAGCGACCGAGCTACTTGCGGCTAGAATATTTTTCTAACGAGGACGGAGAATTCTCAAGAGCGTTCTCGTGCTCTCATGAAAGTCCGACGACGCCGCGAGTAAGTCGAATCTCTCCTGCATTATTTCAGGACTTTCGACGTTTGTTGGAATTTACCTCGCCTTGTTAAATCATCGCGTTCTTTCTTATTTACGTTAAATTTTAACTTTTAGCTTTTTCATACTTTTCCAACACAAATACACTCAATAGCGACATAAAACAAAATATGATATTACATTGTAAAATAAATTGTTTTATAAAGTATGTCGATTTGACACTCAAAAATATTTACACAAAAAAAACTGTTTTATTTTTTTGCAGAAAGATATTTTGAAACTCAATGAACGCAATATTTAGTTTGGCATCTTCCATTGTGTTAAATAACACACACACACACACACACACAATTTTTATAGCACACAATTAATCTCTTATATATTGCAAATTTATCAACCAGGGTTCGTCTCTTAAGGGTAGGTGCCGCAAGTAAAACCGCGGCGCTATTAGGGTGGGATAGTTATCATCTGCCTTTCGTTATCAATAAATTTGTACACCTGGACGCATTGGCGCCATCGCGCGGATTGTCCGCATTCTCTATTGATATATATATTTATCGATTCGAACGAAATTCGCGGTTGCGACAATGATTCGTCAAAAATAACACTCTTGATTAATTCCGCACAGAACGAAGAGCAAAATTGTTTTTTGTTGTGAAATTTTGCGCACAGTATCAGTCTAAGCAGATTAAGAAAATTTTTTAACGTCAGTTACAATTTAACGTATTTCTTAAAACACACGGTTCGTAATACGCGCGTATCATCTTTCGTAAACTTCCACCCCGCTTTGTTAGTTGCGTTGCCGAATTGGCAAGATGGTTCGATAAAAAGAAGATTGCCCCGATTTCATTTCCGCTTCGCCGTTCATACCCGCATAATTCGGAGATTTTGCAATAAAAACCTTTCAACGACGAGCGAATGATTGTTTGAACTGAAGCATCTCATAGCGTCGGCGAGTGCATTCGATTTATGCACTCGATTAAACGCAAAAATCCCGTGCTTAATTATCCGTAATATCCGTGGCAATCCGTGGAATATCATGGACCGCCGAGTCGGACCAGTTTGAAGAGCGACGAGTATTAAAAAAAAAAAATCCACTTACGCACGTACACGCGTGCAGTCGATCGGCCGCGCTGGTTGGTCTGGGGGTAAAAACAAAAATCGAGGCCGAGCCCGCAGATACGCGGTTTTTGCGAAATTACGAGTCCCGCCTCGAACCTTCGCACACTCCCGTAAATCAATCGGCGCTTCGACATTCGTATATATTCTCCGTTAATTATTTTTATTCACGGCCCAGCGTATAGGAACGCCCAGTTCGCCGGCCTGGGAGTTCGTATTTTGTACGCATACGCACAAGTCTCTAGTCCACCCCGCGATCACGTTCCCGCACATGCACACATACATGCGTGCATACATAGAGAGAGAGTGAAAGAGAGAGAGAGAGAGAGAGAGAGAGCTAGAGACGGACACGTACGTCCGCACAACGTACACACGAAAGACCACGTACGCTCGCACACGCAGGCGCCGCGCGGCGTAAGTGCGTCCGATGTGCCGAGATGTACGTGCATGCACGTGTTGTCGCATGGTAGGTGTGCGCATGTGTGCAAGAGCGACGTGTACGTGTTGGTACCGCTCGTGCGCAGCATGCGTCCGCGTGTACCCGGGGCGCACGCGTGTGCGTTACGTATTTTCGAATAGCGAGAGCCAGGCTGGTTCGTCAAATTTGCACATTTATTCGTTTACCGTCATACAATCGAGCTTAAAACTCGTGCGGACGTGTGCGAGTGCGCGGCCGTCCCGTCGGCACACGGGCGCACACACGACGCGGCCTCATCCCTTATTCATAACTCTTCGAAGGGCTTGATGGAGCTCCAAAGCTCACGACACGGACCGACGATTTTTTTGCACTTCGCATTCCTGTTTTTTTCCGCCCTGAACGGACGGGAGGGTGTGGCGTGGCCGCTGCTTCCTCACAAAACACTTCGTTTGACGAACCTCGTACTATAATAGATGTCGATAATACCGCGCATTCGATGGAATGCCGTCACTTCGGGATCCGCGCTGTTGAATTAATCCACGCTAATCAACTGAAGGTACGGACAATCTGCCGATGGCGTTCTCCCGATCGCGCTGCCGATATATACTTTCTTCGCCATGAGCGTTTTAGTCGATGTTTCGACACTTCGAGATGGTGATACACGATCGCAAGCGCAGTGTCTATTCGAGTGTGATAATTTGGAGAATTCGCGAACGCGCACGGGGCAGCTGCTAATTAACGGTTCAATCGCACACTCGGTCGCTTCGATAGTTTAATTGATTCCGAAATAGTTGCCTTCCGCGCGGGAGAACCCGTCGGGTTTGTGCCCAGAACAAACCCTCCGCGCGCTACCCTTGTCAAACATCCTGTGGTCAGGAGCAGAAGAGAGATCCGGCAAGAAATAAATTACCGAACGGTACACGCGGATCCAAGAATGTCCACCCTTCCCCACTTTCTTCCTGCTCTCCCGCCATCGAACAGTTCGCGAAACAAGTTCCTGAACCAAATCGAACGCTCTTCGTTTCTCTCATTTCCTGTCGAATGAAGCGAAAGTAAGAAACGGACTTCGTCTCTCCCGCAAAGAGGAATGTCGTGTGTCTTGTCGATAAAAAGCGAGTCGAACGAATTTGCGACGCAAACAAAAAATTAAAGCAAAATAATTTCAACGAAGCAGAAACTGGATTGTAGTAATTGTTTTGAATATTATTATTTCAATATTTGCACAGCGAAATGTGTGTATTGTAATGTTTTGCGCGATTTATGCGGAAAGACTGTGCAGAAAACGGGGGAGGCGGAGACGCGTGCATGATGTACCACTCCTCCTCGTAGTTTCGGGATCTCGAACTTTCAACATGCATGTAAGTATGTAGCCCGCGCGCACAACGCCTTTATTTCCCCGCCTGCTGTTGATACATTCTGCCGAGAAGCGCGAAACAATCGTGAAACGAGAAATTTTCCTCGTTTCTGTGTACTCTCGGAGTACCCGGTCTATGCGCCGAGTCCAGAAGTATCGTGGTTATTGTGTAACTACACGATACTTAGGTGGCCTCGGACTCACACAGGCGAGTAATTCGAAGTGCTCTGCATGACGAACTCTTTAGTGGATTTTCCAAAGGACCGCATCTTGTGTTCCACGATATTAACATTTAACTGTTCGCGAAATATTCAAGTATGAAATATATTCAGAATTTAATTCGTTTTCCATTTCTATTATTTTTATTATTTTTTCTTTTTTNTTTNTTTTTTNTTTTTTTTTTTTTTTTATTTCAAGTAATTCGGTGAATTGCACGCATTTTTCTGTAGGAAAAAAAACTTGTTCAAAAACTTGGAAAGTTTTATCCCACTCTCTTCGAGTACACACATAGAGGTGCTTCTGCGCGAACAATTGAGAGTTAAGGATTTTTTTTTTGTCGTATTATCTGTTGAGGCACTACAGAGAGTAGGTGGCTTGTGTGTAGATCTGACCTAATCCTAAATCGCGATATAAAAATCTCTCTCTCTCTCTTTCTCTCTCTCATCGATCAAAGCCGCGGGGCAGGATGAATAAGACTTCGGCCATTAACAGCGGTTCTGCGAATAACAGAGAGGGACGTATCAAGGATAAAGGTATAAATGCACGCACACATCTTGCACGTGGAGGATAGCACCGCGTGTTCGCGACAGCTAGGCACTACACGGCCGCGCATCGACGTGGCTGGATGCCCGCGGAACGGCTCGTAGAGCTCGCAGCTTTTAAGCTTGACATGGCCATTGGAAAGAACCGAGGAATCGAAGGAAGAAGAGAGAGGCTGACTGCAATAATTATCGGACGTGAGAGGGAAGGGTGAAGGAGGGAAACGGTGAGGACGGATAGACGAGGAGAGGACAGGACGAAGGGACAGAGAGGACAGGCTGAGAGCGACGGAGAGAGGAAGGCGAGTGTACGCGCGCGCACTTGCTCGCTTGCTCGCTCGCTCGCGTGAGAGGGTGCGAGAGACGATGAAAAGTTTGACCGGACGCAGCGAGCACAATGCATCGTGGTCCGCCCTCCACCTCCGGGAGCGACCCACCCCATAATCCACCCGCATTGTACGACCAATCAATATTGTTTTATATCGTGAGTCGTGAGACGAACCGGCTCTCCGCTCTGGCTCGACTCGTTCGGCGCTACGCTCTCTTCGATGGTACAGTGGGCTGCTGCTGCAGTTCGTCGAGCCCTTCGGCTTCCGGAAATTCTTTCGCGTCCATCCGTCGTCGAGAGGCCGATGGCCTTTCTTTCGCAAATTCCGAGACGCTCGCGAGAGAAACTTTCAATCGTCATCCGCGACTTTTAATTCCGCCTATTTACTTCCTCTTTTTTTTTTCCGCCCTCTCCCAGCTCATTTATCTTCAAAGAACAATGCGTTCAGTCCTCAGCTGAATTATTTAACTTCGTTTTCTAGAAATTCTTAATCAAAGTACCTTCGTCAGAGTCGAATTGATGTGCTACGCGATTTTTGAAACGCGCGGCAACTGTCTAAGTGAACGTATCCGTAAAGTAATAACGTGTTTTGCAAAAACACACACGCGCGCGAAACACACCGGCGCGCCGTTTGCAAAAGTAAATATAAAATTCCACGTGTTACGATTAATATCCCTCTCCCTCCCCCTCCTCCATCCATAGAACGCAAAACACGCGTTTATTCAGTACACGCGATAAATGCAGGTTCATTGATTAAACATGAGAACGATGCGCGTATAATTAATTAATGAATGGCTTCCATGTGTGTATGAAAAACGGTGATTCCTCATTTTTTGGTATTGCTCGATACACTGTCATTATACGCGATTTTCATTCATTTAATTCGACCGATACGCGTACGCGCTTAATTAGTTGTTGCGTATGTGCCGAAATTACTCGTACTTTATGCTCCATTTCAACAAGCGCGTATATATAACGGGGGAAAATTTCAAGTTGATTATTCGACATATTTATGCACCGTGAATTTCAAGAAGTGCATATCCGAAAGCTGATACAGTCATTATCTCGCAATTGAATAAAAATCATCTTTCTCTCGCGCAAATATACGCAAAATATATTAAAGGGATTAGAGATTGGAATACACATGAGAAAATTACATGAACGAGCGACAATTTCGATTGCGAACTTCAAGTGTCAATTTTTCGCATCTCTTTTGAAAAGTATTTATAGCAATTTATTTCCGAAACAATAACAAACAAACATTCAGTATTCAAATAAAATATACACATATTACGTTGCACAAATAAGTAAACAAACTAGATAAATCTTCATCTCGCCAAGAATTTGGAATTACCTAACGTTTGGAATTACCCTAATTATGTTTACGTAAATGAAGTATATGAAATGAATGTACATATTTAATGAAATTTCTCTGTGCCCGTGCATCATTTACATGTTATGGAAATATTTTAAGTACATCTGTCTGCGCCGCAATTTAATTTAATACCGTGTGTGATCATCAGATTTCTAACGATTGACATTTTTCAGATAAGATATATATCGAAGTTACGAACACGTACTTATATTTATCAACCGTGGGTCGACTTCCTTTGACGCGTTTCGAAATTCGCAAGAGAATGATAATTCGAGCAGAGTCAACCGGAAGACCGAGGCGTTGAGGACATTTAGACCGATTTTTCCCCACTGGCGCGTCACGGCGAGATTTTTCTTGCGCGACAACAGAAGGACGTGCAAAGAACAGCGCACAATGTGCATCCGCTTGGTTCGCTCGACGAGGATACGTTTCGCTCGCACGATGACGCTGATTCAGGATTATTCTCCCTCTTTAATTATCCTGCCTCTGCTCTCCGTCCCACCCCCGCGTGTGTCGGCATCAATGCCAGTCACCGTCGTCGTCGTCGTCGTCGGCGTCGTCGTCGTCATCTTCTCTCTTTTGCTCGCGGAAAGGACAGAAAGTCCACGCGCGCGCGACGCGATAACGAATTATCTTCGAGAACACGCTTCTTGGGCAGGAACCGGAAATATCGCCAGACGATAATAGCGATATGTCGCAAGAATTGTCGCGTTCTATACGGCGCCGTTCTTCCCCGTGATGTTTTTTTTTTATACACCTACATCATGTTCCACAAATGCGATTGAGCATTGAATGCATCTTTGAAAATTAATGTAACCTTCTATCAGAAGAATTTCGTTTCGGCAATTAACTTTGAAAGTAAATATTTTGAGAAATTTTCAATATAATTAAATATGTATAATTAAATGCGCGTTCTACGAGTCATTCAAAAATATTGATAAATCATCAATAATGAGGAAAATTATTGGCTCGCTCATAACGGAAACGTCGAAATTGTGTGATGTTCGAAATTACTGAAGTTCTACTGTACTTAAATTTATTGACAGCTATTTACTGGGTTTTTTTTTTAGTTTGATATTTATTGCAAGTGAGGTAATATATAGCGATTCATGCAAGGCATTTAAAGATAACGAATCAAGGAGTCATCCTCATTCGGAGTCATCCTCACATGTCCACTGATGATTCGCGAGTTCTCACACGCGCACACACATACGTGTATCGCGTAATCATCCATACACACTTTCGTTCGCGTGTGCGCGAATAAACCGCCGCATAAACGTAATACGCTCACACGCCCTCCTTCGCATAGAATTCACCATCGCCTTCCGCTCGTCACGCGCTCAAATACCTAGGCGAAACGAGCGTGCCGGGATCGTGAACGTAATCTTCGAACCGCCATTAGTGTTTCATCAAAAGTATTTTATTAGCACTGTTGCTGCGCGCGAGGCACACACGGGCATTTCGATCGCGTGAGGATCCGTGACACGATTCCAACATAATTCTTTATTTTTTTTTTTTTTTTATTTTTTTTTGCCTGAATCTTGATCGTCCGAGGACACCGATCGGCAGACTGCAGCAACGCGATAAGCAAGAACGATAAAGCGCTTGCGACGCGTATTGCGACGCAAATTGCGAGAACGCTATTCTTGTTGCAATTATTTCATACGAAATACGTATCTGTCGCTATCGATCGCGAGGCGGAATTACAAATGAACCTGATGCCTCGCGCGACACGCACGAAATTGCAAATCTTGCTATCATTAATCGTGATTACGCGACACGATGGAATTTAATCGGGGGGTGGGGCGTTTTTGCGCAATCGAATAGGACACGCTTCGCCTCGGAAGAAGCGTACTCGATTCTCGCGTCGAGGTATATATTTATCGGGCGAATCGCGTGCACACAGAGAGACCGCGCGCTCGTAATTGTCACGCGGTTCTTTATGTTCCCGCTACGCGCCGGGATTGGCCGAGGTGGACAATCGACCGGGGCCCAGCCGCGTTGCGGGGACCCAGTCACCGAAGATCCGGCCCCATTCGTCGCGACAAAACGACGTGGAAACGAACGTGCGTTACGGAAGAAGAACCTAGCCCGAACGTTACCATTGTCGTTCTCCGGCCATACTTGACGGCCATTTAATGCGCGCGTGTGAGCGACTCTCTCTCTCTCTCTCTCTCTCTGTCCCCGTCTCGACAACGAAGCGATCGCGATGATAGTAGTCTTCGTACACTTACATGTACTTACGCGTGTTCACTTATCTAGGATGTGACGTAAACGCCCCATCTATCCATTCTCGGTAACATCTCTGCGCGTCCGGGCGGTGATACGTTTCTTTCGCTATCGCGACACACGTATATTGTCGCTGCACATTATATTATCGCGCGAGAGCGAGGATTTCTCGCAATGGTTCTTGGTGCGATTGGTTTCGACAAAGTTTATTGTTGATTCCTGCTATCGATGTGTGTATTCAGCGTCGCTTTGACGAGGGGTTGCGATGTTCGGCGACGCGTAAAATCAGGGGCGATTAGTCGGAATGCACACAATTAGCGTTGCAGTTGCTCGACGCGCGCGCGCGCGCTATTACATTCCACGCGACACGCGTAGACACAGTTAGGCGGATAACGTTTTTTCTTTCCTTCTCAGTATATCCAGTATATCGTCAAGTTAGACACTCGCAATTTGAGCACATAATTCGAATTGCCAAGTTTAATCAACGGAACACGGTTCGCGTGCAACACGATGTGTGTAATTAATTAAACGCGAAATATTTAATCGGCGAAATGTTAGACGATTTTGCGATTGAATCACACGTCAACTTCGAGAAAAATCACCCGCGCGATCATTGAAGTTTGGACGATAGATTATACGTAACAGATCCTTAACGAGAGTTTGAGAAATTTCACGCTCGTCGGGGTTAATCGGGGGTATAAACCGACTCATCTTAGACAGATGTCGAAACCGACCACGAAGTTCAAAGGGCCGTTATCCCCGACATTACGACGAACTTTACGCAACTAATCTCGAATTTCTCTAAGTCGGTGGAACACACAGTTGCGAAACGTTTACTCTAATTCAAAGATCACGACTTGTCGGTAATTTGCTCAAACGATATTTTATTGTCATTGTTTAGTATTTTATATTTTGATACGTCCGCAAATTTTTGTGGAAAAAATCTTTTTTTGGCTTTTTGTTTGTCCTCTTCAAATCTTTTTTTGTCAACTGGAAAATTTGTTTCTGTATCTTCGCTAAAGTGTTTCCGCTAAAGGCGCGTGAAACATCGCGAAATCGAGCGTGTCCAAAAAACAAAGGGCACTGTTGTTTGTCGCCGATACCAGTGATGTCTGCGGCCCCGAATTTACCGAAGCACGAAAAAAAAGATATCTTCCGCCCGTAGACACCAATAAGAGCCTGGTCCCTCGTTTCGTTACCCGCGCAACTTCTCACAGCCATCAGCGCGCGAAATGTCCCCCGGCCCTTTGATGTTCGAGCGTTACAGAACACGAAGAGATTCCAGCGCGAATGGTGAAGAGCGGAATTCGGCGTCCTTCCATCCCCGGTGACCACTCGTGAATTGTTGCACTCTCGCGACTCACCCCATTCTGCGCTTTCGGTTCGCGCTCGCAAAGAGAAGCAAAAACACTCTTCGGCGCCGTTCTCGCACTTCAGCGGGTAATCGCAGCAAGAACGTGCTGTTGTCGGGGTGGGTCGCCTCCTCCGCCTGTGTCGCGATGAGACTGGGGAAACAATTAAGGGAAGGCGAGGCGCAGTGTCGCCTTGTATGATAATGCGCCGTAACCTCCAGCAAAGGAAAAACGATGTGGTAAAGGAAGAGAAGGATTACATGGTGATGGAGGAAAAGCGGTAGAAGTGCACGGAACGGGATTGTGCAGGTACACGATGACGACAGAGAGAGAGAGAGAGAGAGAGAGAGGGGTAGAACGGAAAGTACGACTAGAAGAGAATACGAAGTGGATGGTCGCGGGCGGAGGGGAGTTAGTGGAGGTCGTGGTTCTTACTTTGCATTCTTTTGTGTATCCTCCTGAGCCCTTCAGTCGACCTGCCGCTACCCGGTCGTCCTCTCTTCTCTTCCCTTGAAGCTTGAACTAACGCCCGAGGTTTTAATGCACTTGTCTACTCCACATACCGTTCATAAAGACACATATGCCGTCTGTTGAGCGAGAGTGGGCAGGCGAAGGTCTTGGAGTGAGATGGAGCCGCGCGTGCTGAACTCAGAAGCGGGACGGCGAAAGATACAGAGAACGGCAAAGAGGAGCCCGAGAGGAAGCGGAAGAGTGTGGCGAGCGTATAACGATATGAAATGCATTTTAAATTCTAAGCATCGACCGCATTATGGAAGAATCTTTGCTCTTCGCTCTTGCATAATCCCGCGCGGGGAAGAAGATGAGAAACGGAGCGCGCGGATGGTTGAAAAAGAGGAAACGACACGAGAGAACGGCGGTTCATGATTTTTCGATGAATACGGACTACCTACTGTGTCCGGTGTATTCGAATTATTACAGACGTTATCTAATATTCCGCTACTATTCAATGCGTCATATATTGTACGGTATCGTCTTTCATACGCTGTATCTCTGCGCTGATAGTAGAAAAAAAAAAAAAAATAAACCCAAAACTTTTTACATATTTTTAGTCACATACATCAGTTCTGTTTAGTAATGAACATAGACCGTATGAATGGATGGTGTTGCGGAGAATCTCTCGTAAAATTATCGAACGACATATTTGCTAGATATATATAAATATACATACAGCAAAAAAAAACTAGCAAATATATGACACATTAAACAAGCGAGGGCATCGAACTTTTGCTGTTTCTTTCATAAAACGATTTCGCTTTATCGCGACTTTATCGAATCTCAGAACAATATCAAAATGTGATCAACTTACCTCTTGCGTCCCGGTATCCGCGCACCAACCAGCTCTCTGCTACGGCGTCATTCGTCAATCTAAACAGACGAAAAGGAGTTTCAGAAAATCCGCGCTTTATTCGCACTTTCTCTCTCTCTTTCTCTCTCTCTCTCTCTACGTACGTTGTCTAAGTTTTTTTCCCTCGGCAACGCAAGTATATATCATCCGTGTATATGCAATATCACACGAATGGAACATCGCTCGTGCGTCGCGTTATTCAAGCGCGGAGTCTCCGCGCGGCGGAAGCGGGCGGACAATTTCGCGCGAGCCTTTCTCGCGGGCGCGTATAATGCGACGTTAGGGTCGAAGGTGTACCCCAAGTGCGCGCCGATTCAAGGCGCGAGCGTGTGGGAGAGAGGAGAAGTGCCGTGCCGATCTTTTCAAACGGGGAAAGAAAGCGGGCGCGCGAGATTCGCGCTTCATTCACTCGCGGAGTCCATGAAGGGAGGGGGCGCGAAAGACTCTCCTTCGAGATGTAATTAGCACATCTTGCCGTGACGGCGCGCGACAATGCGGCTTTTAATTAGTATGCGTCCACGTATTCCCGACCGATTCCTCCCTCGTAGCACTCACACACACACACACACACACACTTCTGAGAGCGAGCGTAGACGACGACTGCGACGACACACGTGGTCGATTTCACGCGCACGCACACGCGCGCGTGTACACACCAGGGCGCAGCAACGAACCGTGCGCGTTTATGTCGGCGCATCACACGCCGCTGCACCGCAGAAGTGTCAATACGTGGGTGCGTGTACGGCGACGACGAGCGAGTTCGCGTGCACACCGGTTTGCATTACGGCGGATACACTCGAGCACGTAAGGCGTTTTCTGCGACATAAAGAGCCGCGCGACCGGCTCGGGGCTTAACGATAATACATAATTTGATGCCGCGTTTATTTTCCGTTTATCAAAACAACTCACATCACATTTGAAAATTATATCGACGCAAATTACAAGCCTGAGAAGCGCAATAAATTCGCGCTGATTGCCTCGTTACTTGCGGCAATTTCTTTCTTAATGAGAATTCGATACGCATAGAGAGACGGTGTGAAGGAATCGGTAATTTAAAAATATCATATAACTCAGTCGAAACAAATGTCGAGACCGAAACGATGAATTATTTAGTTTGTCTTGGGGCAACACACGTATCGGAAAACAGATCGAACGCCTTGAATTCGCTATTCATTTTCTTATAGACTTCCGACAATGTTGCGTGCATTGATTTCGACGATAAAAGCGGTTCTAACTGTTACCGACTTTTAAACTTTGTCGTCTGTCATCGACAATCTCCATCGCGTTCTGTCGTCAATAACGTGCATAACTTCAAGGACGTGCCAACAAAATGATATTACTCCCGTGCGAAGCGTAAAAATGGATTTATACCGCTTTCTGCGAAAGAGACGATCGGGGGAGCGATGACGTGCGAAGATATAAATGGCGCAACAATGCGACCAAGTTTCTGCATTCTATACTCAATCAATCGGTGAACAGAAATCGAGTTTTTTTTTTTTTTTATCGCTTATCGAAGGTCAGACGCGTTCGTTCCCAAGTCTTAAAGCGCTTTATTGTCAATCGCAATCGCACGCAGATATGACACGCGGGCGTGACACGCGCTAACGCGACACGTCGATCCGCAATTATGTCGTGCGAGCCTTCACTCGCATCCTCGAGACAATTGTAGGGGGTTGACGAAGGACGCCAATTGCTGCTGAACCACTGACAGAAAGCTGCACGATTTCCGGGATGTGTGCTAATATCCGACATTAGATCGAGTGTCGTTCGGTAACGCGCGCGCGATTATACGCGTAACGATAGAAGGAAACGCGAGAAAATTCACGCAATGTTTACCGCATTTTTTACGTCAAAGAAACAAACGCGCTGTTAAGTTCGACGTTCTTTACTCATACGATTTGACGCACGTCCACTTTCTTTGCGTAAGTTAATTTCGCAAGTGTAGAAAACAATGAAACGTCATCACAAGCCACAATTTTCCTCATGACGGGAGGAAATATCGAAATATAAACGCGAGATGTAGGTTTTCGTCATTGTAAACGAACAAAAAAAAAATTGAACAAAAACGTTTCAAAGTGTCTTTGGTGCAATTTTTGCTAAATAAAAAAAAATTGATTAGAAATTTTGATTATAAATTTACAACTGCGCATTATTGGCGCACACGTGTACATCCATTCATTTCTACGAGAACATAAAGAATTAAATATGTACGATAAAACATTCGTGCATTCTTTACATTCTATCAAAATTATCCTATCCGAGTTATTTTAATTGCCGGTAGCGCGGCGTGCGATACGCGAGCGCGCGCGCGCGCGCGCGCGAACACGCGGCGCGAGTTTAAAACCGCTCGTATACATACGCGAAAAGTCGAGTTATATCCGATTTCGAAAGCGTGCGATCTGTGTCAATGCCACGATTTAAACGTAGCGAACCTTTCGGGAATTGAACGAATATTGAAATTGCGGGAAACGCACGAAACTTTTGCATAATGAGCTGCCGGCTCACGCCGTCACACAAATGTGCACGCACACCGTTCCCCGCACCGTCCCGCGCGTACATGAATATTTTCATTTGATTGCGTTAATTAAACTCGCGCGCTGCCAGGCGATGACCTTTGAAGTTCAGCGGCACGCGGCACGCATACACCAATTACCGATATTATTAATTGCAATGTGCTCTCCATTTTCGGCAGTCATTGAGTCTGTTGACTGACGAGTCAAAGTCGCTCAATCTTGAATCTTGGAGATAAAAGATGTTTTGCTTCTACATATAAACAAGATGTTTTCGAGTTTTAAGATAAGAGTATTAAAAAGCTACCGTTCAAATTGCATTATCTGTGTTGATTTGAGAGTAATCCGTGTATTATATTCTTAATTCGTTTTTATTCCTCATACACACACACAGACACATCTCACATGTGGTTTTTTATATTAAAACTTTCGATCTAAATCTCACCGCAAATAATATCGCAAAACTTCAGTGATGAGGCAATATTTTCCGCGCGCGTCTCTGAAATTACTCGCGGTTTTTTCCAGATTTTAATCTGGTGTTTCGCAAGAAAT
The DNA here is from genome assembly GCF_002006095.1 of Pseudomyrmex gracilis. Lineage (NCBI taxonomy): Eukaryota > Metazoa > Arthropoda > Insecta > Hymenoptera > Formicidae > Pseudomyrmex > Pseudomyrmex gracilis. The sequence continues at coordinate 1,169,625 of NW_018020600.1, forward strand.
TAGGGACATTTCTTGGTGCGGCCTTTCGATAAGGCCGACCGCGAGATGCCGGAAATCATTGCGAATGTACTTACGCGATGAGATAACAGCCGCAGAGAAAAAAAAACTGTTATATATGCTATTCGCGATATAAACGTCACTCAGAACAATATAAATGGAACATTTATTTTGCAAGTTCCGTTCAAACAAAAAGCAAAAAACTTACGAAACAACAAAACAATGTGCAAAAATATTTTCCGAAGTAGTGAAATATAAATTTTCGAAATGTGGGAAAAAAAAGGAGAATTTGATGCGATTTAACTTGAGTTTGTATAATTTTCAGACGCGTCCTCGCTCGGCGCTCTAACGATTTCCGTCGCGATTTTCGAGACCTCGCACCATCGTGTCTCGTTTTGCCACCGAGCAGCGCCGTTAGGGTGAAGCACTTACGGTACAATGAGTATGCAAATAGGCTGGCATTCGGCTACATTTGTTTCAACGAGCTTAGGAACGCCGTCTCGCGAAGAAGCAGGTTCCTCCTCCTTCGCGGAGGCCATAAAAGTACACCCTTCGTGTTTCCAAATCTTTACAAAGCGAAGGGAGTCACTTTCCAACGCATTTTTATTGCCTGTTATTTCGCTCGCCTCGCATACCTCGACATTGTTTTCGCCATTGTTTTTTTTCACGACGAGTGACGCTACTTTTCTGCTCAGATACATATCGATCGCGCGAGAGTTTTCTTCGTGTTTCAGCCGCGAACAGCCGTTTCACCCCGATCGGATCAAACTTTTTGCCTGAACGATGTGTCTCTACACTTGGAAAAATGTTCCTCCTCGCAAAAGTTGAAACTTCGCGCGAACTTCATTCGTATGCATATTCCTATTACTTTGGTTACTTCATCCTACTTTGGCCGGAAGCGCGCGCGTCTCAGGAGATTAGTCTCGACAATTCAAAGCTGAAACGCGGAGTTTTCGTCTCGTGTCGCGTAAAGCCAATTACGCGTTAAGACGCGCGTCACAACCGTCGCGCCAGTCGAAAACTTGGCAAATTCTGACAACGAGCGTCGCGCGCGCGTCGTTTGGAAACGCTTACGTAGCGCGTTACTCCAGCCGAAACACCAGATCCGTAATAACGGTAACCCCCTAAAGCACCCGATGCATACCGACTCGTTTTGGAGCCCGGCCCAATCGCTCGATCAGAGGCTCTATGCCTCCAATGCAGCCGGGCTCGATTCTCGAACGATCCTCGAATGATCCTCGAGCATCGCGCCCCAGTTGGTGGGGCACGCTATGTAATCAGAGCTCTTCGTCTGCATGCGAGGCTCGCTAATGACGCGAGCGATTAAGCTCGCGCGATGACAATCCACTCCCGGCTCGAAAAGCGAGTGTCACTTTTTTTATTTGGCGACGGGAGTTATATGCGCGAAGCGCATAATAGAATTCGCCGCTCGAAGGTAATTTCTCTTAGTTTTTGCGTTTGCACCGCAGATAGTATTTCTGCAGAAGATAATTGAACTGTTTGAGGTGTCGCTGTCTGACAAATGGTCCGTAATTACGCTTACCCGTTACATGCTTATTAGCGGTTAAATTGTCTTTCTTGATCTCCCAGATAGCTTTTTGTATCGATTACGCATTTGTGTGTACGTTTCGATGTTTCTGTAATCATACGACTGTAATCACATTGCGCGCTCGCATTTCGCACTTACTCACCGCACGTGTAATTGCAATTTTTATTCGTACAGAGTGTTCAGCTCTTTAAATTTTGACATTTGTGCACAACTTTTTTAAATATATAATCTCTCTCTGTCTCTTTCTCTCTTTCAATTCTACATTCAATTCGCAGAATAAATAATTTCCCCAGGCGCGTTATAATCTTAATAACACAGAGAAGCGCCAGCGGGTATCATTTGACGTATGACGGGTTCCGCGAGATGTATTTCAAGGCGAAGTGGAAACAACTTCTACTTCCGAAAACCGAGACGCGCGCCCTCCCAAGTTTCGCGCGAGTAAGGACGGATGTGAACTTTGCGAAACCGGTAGGCCCCACCGGATTCGTAATCGCGTAATCCTGAGATTTCATTAAACCAAATATCCGAGCCTTCTGTCGTCGGGGGCTTAAGTGCGCGATCCCTTACCGAGAAGAAAAAGTTACGCGACATTCGGTATCTACATCGGGAATCTGCTTTTATCCTCGCCGCAAATTGACTTTAGCAAAATTAATTAAGAACTGAGGAGTTGTGCCGCTCGAGTTACGTTAAGATCGCGTCCCGCTTAATGGAGACGCGAACTTTAATCCCGTTCGATCAACCCGCCTGTCAAGCCGCAAGTAAGCCAATCAAGCAACTTAACTTCCTTCCAGTCCTTTATCTGACTGTAAAATTGATTTCTCGTGATACACGATGCATTTTTACTTTCAATTGTGAACGTCGGTCCAGATGTAATTGCGTTCTCGGTAAACACACACACACACACATCGCGATCGCGAAGAACGGGCGACGGCAGCGACGCGTGTTGTGTCTTATCCCAATGAGACTTGACGCGTATATCTATGTATGTGTATGTGAACGGTATTGAAGTCCGCGCTATCAAAATCGTCGACGCGAACCGCCGCACCGTGACAACGCGCGGGACATACGGTTTTATCGGCTGTTAACGAAATAAACCGTGAAGGACGTTAAGGAGCGCGTCGTGTGTGGGAATAAAGCGACGTCCATTCTTCCGATGACAATACGGCCATTTGATAAAAGTCACTCGATCCCCCTTTCTCGCCGCGAACAAATATTGGAAGGAAGGAGAGAGAGAGAGAGAAAGAAAGAGAGAGAGAGCTCGCGGGCTCTCTTGCGATAAGCGTGAAACTCTGAATTCGAAGCTGCGTAGATTACGCGGACGCGGTGTACACGCGCGTGCGTGCGTGAGTGCGTGCGTGAACACGCGTGTCAGTCGTGTCGATGTGCACACTTACTGCGCCGTGGCAGATGTTGATAACGAGCGACAGCAACAGACAGGGACAGTGACAGCTGCCCCGTATTGTTCGACACGTTCGTTGATTATAGGTCAAAGGCCTCTTACGAAGAATTAAAGAATCATGTGCGGTCGAAACATTTTTTCGATAATAGTCAACAAATTTCTTCGCGCGAATCAGAGATGTTCACGCTTCTTCTTTGAATCCGATTTGCGAATTGACAGAGATAATTTATCGCGCGCGCGCTTTTTATTTTTTTTCATTTAATATTACAGATTGTTTATAAATTTTTTGTAGTGTCTGACAGTTATTTTTACATGACACATGTTACCTACGCTTACTTTTTAACTGTTTTCCGATACTTGAAAGATATCAAGCTTCTATCTTTTGCCGAATATCGCACAAGCGGCAAACTGTGCTCGATCTGAAATCAAATCTTGTTTGGCATCTGAAGGAAATATCGAATGCGCTGTGAGAACAAATGGAAGTAGTGTGAAAGAGTTTCTTTTTTTTTTTTTTTTTTCGAAAGAGAAAAAGAGAAACACACGCTTCACATTGCAAGGTAATTTAGTCGTCTATTACAGGAAACAAGTTGGAGTTAAATTATAGGTCACGAAAGCGACTTAATAGCATCTTTATTCGTCCGCTTGATATATCTCCATCTTGTTCCACTTAATAATCTACATTAAGATGCACTACACTCGCGATATTTTGCCGCATTTGGCGTGATATTCTCTCACTGCGAGTTAAAAACGTTTTTTTTACATGTAACTTTTTTTTTCAAGAAACAATCTCGGTAACGTCGCTGCCAATGCGATTTCACTTTGCCTACGCATTAATGACATCACATTCTGATCGTTCGACTAAATTCGATTGACAAAAACGCATGTCGTTCTCCCGGTAACAATGAGCCGTAACGCATCCATTAACGCGTTTTTGAAAAATAATTGAAAGTTAAATGGAATTTACGAAACGATTTCGAGACAGTATCGCAAATGTATTTCGCGTAATATTAAAGATCAATAGTTTTTAAAGAAATCTATAATAGTGGACAATTTGCAATTAAATATACATTATTTAACATTTTGATCATTTTTTAATTGTATCGCAACAGATCGCGATATATATATTCGATTATTATCGATAGCGCGTTACAAATACTATAGTATTTAAAACTTTATTACTCTCTTTTGCCTAATAAGACGAGCTGCATTCCATGTTCTATATCCATTTTCATTTTTTGTTTTTTGGTTTTTCCGAATCATTAAGTAAACGTTCGCGCGGATGTCGTAAAAGACAACTTATTTATCTTTTATCGTGCGAAATGGATAAAAAACTCGACGACATGTCAGACGTAATATCTCAAATATGAGGAACACATCGGTGGAAACATCGGTAATCTTTTAGCAGCGCATCCGCGAGCAATGTCCTTTGGCTTCGTGTCTTCGACTCCGTGCCGCAATTTGATCCGCGAATTTTGAGGTTCACGAACCTTAAATTGATTCTTTGCAGAATTGAAACGTTAAAAGTGCAATGATTTGAGAGAGCCAGCGGTTTTAAGATTGCTGAAAATAAAGTTCGAAAAATACCCGATTTTCTATTAGCGAAGCGTATAATCTCGACGTATTATCGGACGTTCAGCGCTGAATGTTCTTGATGGGATAAAATAGAGCTGAAATATATTAAGCGACGATAGCGCGGAGAATTGAGACCGCGAAGGATTTCCGACGGAGAGACAAAGCGCGATAAAATTATGCAATTAACAAAGACTCGTTACGCGCATCTTGGTGACGTAAAACCCACAAACAGGTTATTACACAATCAGATGTCCAGATATTCGCAAAACGGTTACGAAACAATCACTCGTTCGAACATAACTCAAGTACAATATCGCCACTTACTTTTTGACGTGCGCCTTACGTATCAGTTGCAAACTGTGTTAAACAAAATATAAATTAGCTAGGGATTCGGGTATGTGCGAGGAAATATGTTGCGCAAGCTTTTATCGCTCGAAGAATAAGTATCGCAAATTTGCATTGCGGCGCGATTGGTTAACATTGTCGTCGCGATGAAAGCTTGGAACGTGTCGATTAGGCGAAATACAGGATACATAGGAAAAATAGAAATAAATAAAACACAACAGAAAGCAAAAAGCATAAATTGTATTTCGTAACAATGATATGAGCGAACGAAAGCGAAACACACTGGTAGAACACACCACATAAACCGCGCATTGACAATCGCGATGAATAATGGAGGGGTCAATTAAATCTCAATTAAACACCACCGGATAATACGAATCGCGGCTCTTTTCAGCGTCGCCCCCACCAGTGGGGCTAGGTTTTTTAAACATCACCGCGGCGCGTTTACCCGCCGCGGAAAATCAGCCATCTAGTACGCACGCATACACACAACCCACACATACGCACACATACGCACGACCGGTCATTTTATACACCTCGTAAAGAATAGCACGTTAAAATTACGTTGATGGGCCTCGAAAATATGATTTCCACTCGGCGCTCATCGATAACCCCGCCATTCGACCGAATCAAATTCTATCCCCGACACTTGGCGATACTGATACCGCGTATTATATTCCATATCAAATTATCCGCTAATTTAATAGCACGTTGTCGTCCTAATTTAAAGCGCCGCGTCCATCATTAATCACGAACAGCCGGCGACTCGCGGAACTGAATCAGGAAACCGCGAAGTACGGCTCGTATGTTTAGCGGGAGTCGCGTTTACGATTGCGTTTACTACCCCCGCACTACGCAAACACGCAACGCGCCGATCTTCTCTTTAACTCGGGCAAAGGGAGAAGAAACCACCACCGCGAGAGGGTAACACACGAAAAGAAATTCGATCTGACAATTAATTTCCTGGTTTCTTACATCCCCCGCGCACAGCTTTTCGCACTTCTTCGCGAATCCGATTTCACATCTGTTTGTTTCTCACAATTCGCAAGCGCGTCAACACCAATAGTGCGCTCGGTATCGCCAAGTATCGCCGACATTGATCGGAACTTTGCGGATAATATATATCCGAGAGATAATGCAAATATAAGATACACCAATTCAATTGACGTGTGCGAAACAGCACCGAGAAGCACTGCTCGGATCGTTTGATATCGCAGACACCAATAAGGAATACACCGGCCACGTAACTCTCTTTACCTTATCTCCGATGCGACTACGTTATCTCCAAGATAAACACACGTGTCACACTGAAATCACGAACGACGCGAGAAGGAGCGAACGGTGATCACAGACTGATACAAAGAAATACGCGGATTCGTTACGGTAACACAAATGTTTTCTCTTGAAGTGCCCGGACCCGACGCTCGGTCACTCGTACCCGATTGCCACCACTGTAGTCCACCCTACAGTTCATCCGTACGACCGATCATCTTGCGAGATCATTATGCGGTATAATGTGAAGAAGCGCGGAAATCACATCGTCTTCCGCGAAAGTTTCTTGATCGTCGTCGTCGTCGTCATCACGTTTAAGTTACGTTGCTTCCGTATCCACGATCAAAAGCACCACCACTGTGTCTGTCCGCTGGCAGTCCGTTGGCTACTGACGACCGTTACTTAACAACTCCGAGATTCCGCGCGATCTTCCGCTCACACGGACCCGTGCACCACGTTTACGGACGCGCAGCTCCACGGCGTTTGGTCCTTCGTGTCCTTAGAGCGTACGTATATATCCGCGAGCGGGTGTGCGCGTTCCTCGGATGTGTACGCACGTGCATGTAAGCCGAATGTCTGCGTGTACGTGGAATCGTGGATCCGTGCGATGCTGGCGACTTGTCGTCGTCGTCGTCGTCGTCGTCGTCGTCGTCGTCGTTGTCACCGTCTTCGTCGTATTCCTCCGGTGATGTACGTGTGTACGTTTGTCGCGCGTGTGTTACGTGTGCGCGCGCGCAAGTAGTCTCATGTGAATGTACGTGTTTTGTGGTTCGCGTGTACGTGTTGGTAGAAGATGTGATGCGATGGTCCTTGTATGTGTTACCGTGTGTACATGTGGTGTGTGTGGGTGAGCTAGCGGTGCGCGCGCGCGCGTGTCCGTACCGGTGGGTATATTACAAGGTGTACGCGTCTTAAGTGATTTCGGCCTCGCTGGTCAGCCCCGGCAGCTCCGTATGATGAGGCCGCCGCTTTGCTACTGACAGACCTAAAGACCACCCTAACCCTGCAGTCGGGGACGAGGGGTTCCCCACCCCCGTCGTGAGCGGACGAGAGAGAGACCACCCTCCCCCGCCAGGGACCAGGGCGAATAAGCAACCCTTAGCACCCGATGCCACCTCCACGGCGGCGGCGCAAACGCACTCCTGCCTCCGAGGGTAGTCTTATCCCCACCGACTCTTTCGTAGGAGCGAGAAACCACCACCCGCCACCCACCCCCCAGTCGTCTCTCCAGTCCTTCCACCACTACCGCCCCCTCCTGCACTTCGTCGCG
>NW_018020600.1:1177074-1304195 GCF_002006095.1 Pseudomyrmex gracilis
GTCACACAGACGCCGCCGCTGCCGCCGCCGCCGCCGCCGCCGCCGTATCTACCCCTCCAACGCTGACTCCGACGGCGAGGAATCCCTTCCAGAGACGAGAAACCCCTTCTTCTCGTATTCTACAGCTTCTACGGAGGAGAATCGTCTTAAGATAAAAACACGGACGATCGGGTTTTGCAGTTAACCCACTCACCCTCGACTCGCATCCCCTCTACACGTGCGTCCTTTCCGTCGTCCCCTCACCGTACTACCCCCGATCCGCCGATGTATCCCCCTACCTTGCTCACACGGACTCTTGCAAGCAAGCAGCCTCGAATCACCCCAATCCTTTCGTCCACCCTCCTATCTCACCCCCGGTTCTCCTCGCCGATCCGTTGCTCTCCACGGATCTCTACGACTCGACGAAACTTTCGATTCTTTCGGGGGCAACCTTCACAACCCCCACCCACCCAGTTTTTCCTCTCTTCACCGACCGATACATCGCGTGTCGACCCGTTCGACGTTATCATACCGTTCACCCTCGGAGAGCACACATATTCCCCACCCCTCGGCCCCGACGTTTCCCACTGCGAGAGACAACAACAGGACCGACCTCGTGGTTTTTTACAGGACGGAGGGGGAAAGGGTGGCCGTATATATTGTTGTCATTTTTTTGAACGGTTTCAGGCGCATCGATCTTCGACGACTGCACATCCCGTCCTGGTCACGCGCCGATGTGACGCGCCGACAAGATCACTTTCGCCGTGTTTCTTTACAGAATGAACCTAACCCGCGCATTACTTTTATCGGTACTGTGGTGCATTTTGTTTGCAAACAAAAGATTTTTTTTTTTATCTCGGAATACAGTGCTTAGTAACCCCCGACGAAGTATTGCTAGAATATTGAGAATAAAGAATTGCTGGATATAAAATATATTTTTTTATGCTGTTTGAAACGACGGATACAAGCGTTCTCGATTTTCTTCTGTGGTTTTCTTGATACATTCTCTTTTATATGATAAAGTATATCATATCATGAAATGAACGTGGGAACAATCTTCAAGACATAAGCAAAGACGGATGTAAAAACATTGAGTGTGATAGGTCTGTTGATATGGAAGTGTGAAAATTTCCTGTGAGATGTGACAATGACGCGATAAAAACACGATACAATGATAAATTACTTTATATGTAATACGTACATTTACTGATAAATAAAAACAGAGGACGCTGTGTATCAAATTGCTGCGTTAAAAATTAGTTATGTTATTATTCTCGCTACGTTATGAATTAGTTTTGGAAGGAAATTTATACTTTTATTTTTAAATAATTTTCTCTTGGGAAATTCTTTAAAAAGCACATACTTTTATTTATAAACGATTTTCTCTTGGGAAATTTTTTAGAAGTAGATCGCGAATCGTGTATTCTATGCACAGTTTTGTTTGTACATTGAGTGTGATTTATCCGTAAGCGCAAAATGTACGTGAGAATTTGAACTGCAACGTATTCTCCATAAAATAGCACGCGTTGGCAAATTTGTTCGCGAAGAGTTTCCAAGTTAATTATAATACGTTATTGTAATATAAATGTGTGTGTGTGTGTGACATTGTGCGTAGAATATATTAATTTTATTTCAACTTCTTATTTTGTTTAATACAAAACATTGTGAAATATTTTATATTTTGTGCTATTAATAAGATTTTTCAATGTAACCAAGAGTCATAAATTACATATTGTAGAAAACAAATAGCTATTTAGTTACAAAAAAATATATGAAGATACACGAGAAAAAAATATATTCACGAAAATATATGTGCGCGATCATTGCGAGACATTTTAATTATCCCGCACAAAAGTGAAAAATAAAATTGCATATCTGCACAAAATTAATAAATTCTTCCTTGAAATAAAACTGCGAGCATTATATTTCAAGAATATGGTAGTTCGATATGTACGCAAGAACAAGCTTCGATTTACGATGCACCATCACAAAAGTTCTTTCACGCTTGGCCCTTTGACCACGAGACTGTATTAATTTAAATGCCTGAACGCGTATCGTACGATCGTTTATATTTACTCCAAGTTTGAAGAAACTAATATAAATTTTATCTACAGTTTTCAGAGATGTTTCTGTACGCGCGCGTATAATTGAAAAAAAAAAAACAAAAAACAAAAAAAATTAAAAAGTGATTTCCAACACGGCAATGAAAAGCATCAGCGTCGAAAAAAAACTCGAAATATCAAAAAAATCCTTTAAGTATTCTCTTGTATTATGTATAGACGACAAGTACTGTAACGCGTCGTCTCGAGTCTACGGACTCGGTTTATCTGACGCTTCAGTGGAAAGAATTGTAAGGGTGACGAGGGTGGTGGATGTATCGAAACAAATTTTTATGCGGGTCAAGCTTTTCTGCGCTTTTCGAAGCCGCCACCCCCACCTGCGGCTGTGCACCCCACTACCGATCGACACTCATTTATACTTTTACCACCACCCGACCGCCCCCACCGTGGGGATTGTTTATGACACGATTCGTTTGATTATTAGCTGTTTATACGCGACCATCGATCGAACCGCTAACTGCACGCGGCATTCCGACAGCAAAACAGTTTTGCCGCGCGCTTTACTGCAACCCTTCCGCTCCAAAACCGGACTCTTTTGTTCTTTTTTTTTCTTTTTTTTTTTTTCGAGCGTGTCCAAACCAACGAAACTGGTTCTACCGGACTTTTCGTCAGACTTGGTTACTGCTGTTCGTGATCTTAGTTCTACATCGCCCGGATGATCGTTCGGACATCTTAAGAGTGTTTTATGGATACACGTCATCGTTCGTCGCTACTATAATTTTAAGTATTTTACGACTGAAAAACTACGATTCGCGCAATTTTTCGCTTCAGTATGTTATAGTGCTTGAAATCTAAGTAGTACGACAAGTAGACAAGAGAAACGTTACGAAAGTACTCAAGATTTCCTTTCACGTACAGCTAACAAATGTTTTTTTTAATTAACGTTTTTTAATTAACGTATTCCTTAAACAACGTATTTTTATCGATTATCATTTTTCGATTTAATTATCACGAAATCGAGAAATGTAAATTACAATTATTGTAACGTGTACGTTAACTTGTTACCATGTTTAAATTCTAAAATGTTTTCGAAAACGACGCGAATGTTTTAATAATAAAATTTTATCATTGATCGTTGTTTAGTTCGCGAAGCACTAATTATGACAATTAATATTATCGCTTCAACTGAACGGTTGTTAATACATCTCAGCTCACGTCGCATGTGAGAATAGCTTTGGTGAGAAGGTTTACGTTTATTGATTTAAAAACGGATTCGCGTTGCGTCTGTCTCTCGACCTGTCTCGCGGGTTAAACGGCTGCCGTCGGAACAATGTTTGACATCTCTGCTTTTCCGGCTGACAGGAGCCATTCGCATCTACTGCGACAAAGATGTTTCCCCGATAAGCTTTACCGAATTATTATATCACACGTTTATAACCATTTTCTTTGTTTATTAATGCTTTTGTTTAACTCTTTTTTTTTGTTAAACGGAGTATATCTTGAAGAACTTTATTACAATTTACTTTGTTCTTGTGTCACGCAAAACTTCTTATCTCTCGAGTATTACACGTTTCTTTTTCTATATCGCGGTCTTGATTTTTCTATTGTTAAATATTTATGTTTATATGTGTATCACCATGCTGTTTTTATTATTTAGAAGTTGTAAGTCAATTATAAAAATACAACATAATTTTGTTCTCTCATTCCCACAAAAAAAAAACGTTCACATATCGCACGTGTTATTATTTCGCAATTTATTTTGAAGAATATTATACTTCGGATATTATTTCTCACAGCGCGATGCAACGTGTCACACGTAATGCTTTACATTTTTCCACTCACAATTTTGTAATTGTTAATTCAATATCACACCGATAGCGCGAAATTGAATAATAACGGTACTTTCCAAACACGATTAGATGCAATTAAAATATTCGATACATAAATATTTTAACACGTTTATTTTAACAAAGTGATACACAATTATTTATGATTAGCGCGCTTACATTGCGTACAATGTATGCTTTATGTCGATCATGTATGATTATTTCACTTTATTTGATTAAATAGATCAATTTTACGCACCATCGTCTCATTTTATTGTCGCAAAATTCAAAAATTATACACGATTTTGTTATCACTCGGGTGTTATATATTAATAGCCGCGTTTTCATTTTACAATTATTTCTTGAGGTTGAAACACAGTTAGCACCAACACACATCACACCCGTCATCACACCGTTGATATCACCACACGATCAAGAATTTTTCCTTCGCTCGGCGCCCGTGACTAGTCTCAGGGGAAGCAGTCCGCGAGAGACGGACATGAGAGATGAAAATAAATAATTTGCTCATTAGCGGAAAATCCATTCATATGTGTTTATAACATGTTTTTTTTTTTCATTGAAGAAAGTAAATGCTGCTTAAAAGTACACGTAAAACTTAGTTGTTTGCATAAATTTCGATATTCAAAAATAATCTTCGAATTTAATCTCGTATTCTGTATCAAAATTTTATCTCGTAAATAAAACCGCAAACATAACAGTTTGCATTATTGCTGCTGCCTATTGGATTGTGTAATTTTGTTTTTTTCGTCAGGAACTTTTTCTTCTTTTCGTACGTTTTCTTCTCTCATCTCGAAACAGAGATGTCTATCTTGAGACGGAGGTAACTACTTGCACCGCGCGCGAGTAGTGTAATAAGTTTTTCTTTCCGAAACGTGTTAATTTTGAACGTTATTTTCCCAAAACAACTACAACAAAAACACGATTATGATAACGAAGTAACGTCGAACCGCGATAATTACTGTATATACGTCAAATTTCTTATCGAGATAAGACGAACGTCGCACGAAAGTTAACTCGTGATAATCGTCCAGAGATGTCGCGTCACGGAATAGATAAGACAAACGAAAAGTTCAAGGAAAAGCTCCCGATATATTTCTGACTGGCTCGTCGAGACTATCAACTCACCTGTTTGTCGCGTCGATTCCAAGAAGACAAGTGCGGAAGATGAGGACGGGTAAGAAGACTGTTCACAATATCGGCGCACTCGAAGCCGGCAGGATAATCGTCTTCAATCTTCTCGCACTACAAGCACCCGCGCGAGCTTTTAACATCACAGTATCTTTACAACGTGAAGTCGCGTCGAAAAAAATGTCCTTCCCCGGCACCTTTTTTTCGATTTTTTTGAGACGAATTTTTTTTTTTATTTTATTAAAAAAAACTTTGCTTTTTTTCTAAATATTACTTTAAACAAATAGTTCCTTTTCTCGTCCTTTTTCTCGGCTCGCGCGCGCGGCCCCGGTGCCTCTTTTTGCGTGAGGGCCCCGGCCTGAACGAACGTGGCCGATCGGCGCGCGGGTAGAGAGAGCTTGGGTTGCGTGGCGGAGCGCGAACTTTCGGGCTTGCGGGCGCACTGGCGCACACGGCACACTCGGCAGCGCGTAGGCGGAGAGAGGAGAAGCTCCGGCGGATGCTGTAAGCCGAAGGGAGAGAACTACGCGCGCCGGCCAGCGGCGGAGCAAGCCGGTGGCCCCTCTTGGCCACTTGCCCCGTACGGTGGCGCCTCTGCCGCGCGCAATCGCAAGCTCTGGCTCTTCTCCTAGGCGCGTATACGAGTCCAGCGCGGGTGCAACGAGGACGGCAGAAGCTACGAGAGATCGGGGCGGCAATGGGGAAACAAACGAGGAAAGAAGATCCGCGCGCTGGACGGCGAGAAGGATCGGCGGTGTGCGGACGAAGCATGCGGAGGGCCGACGAAGGGTTGACGCGCGCGGGGGTTGATGTTGGCGAGAGAAGGCGAGAGGAACAGAGAGAAAAGTGCTACGGGAGCGCAGGACCGCCCCTTGGCGCTGGCTCTACGCGGGAACCGGACTGCCTGGAGCGGTAAAATTGAAGATTTATGCGAGACGCCGTTTACGTCGATTAACGCTACGCTATGCTGCCCACCGTGCTCGTTGCCTGTAACTTATTTAAAGATCGCGATCGCACGTTTTTCACGAAAGTCGGAGTCGCGTTGAGAGAGAAAGAGAGAGAAAGAGCGAGCGCGATTCGTCCCTCCTGCTTACGCGAGTCTCAGCCTAGGTTCTAAACAATCGATTCTGAGACGTTCGATCTTATCGAAAATCGTTGATCGATACGCGATAGTAAGACGTGTTTGAAACTCGCGAGAGGAACACATCTTATTTTAAATTTAAAATTTTTTTAATTTGCGTTCGCATAAATCTTATATTTACGTAAAAATGTATAAAGAGAGAAAGATAGAAGATGAGAGACTGAAACATTATTACTGGAAAAAAGTATTATTAATTTTTATTACGTTGAATCTCTGAAAGATAACACGAGGACAGTGCGCAAACCTAAAAAAGTATTTAAAATATATCGTTTTACCCGGGGTGACAATGTCCTCGCGAGCGTTCCTGAAAGTTCGGAGAAAAGCGATAGAGACAGGAGAATCGGCAGTGCGACAAGGAAGATCCCGATCGTGTAAGCTTGCGACGGAATCGTCGTTGGTGGATGTATGTAGGGCTGGGTTGAGGTGAGTCGCGCGAAGGAGAGAGCAGGAAAATCGTTTTCCCGGTGTGTACGCGACGAGGACACGCCGACGAACGATACGAGCGCCACCGAACTCGTTCGAGACGCACTGGACAGTGATCGGGAGAGCAAGACGGAGCTTGCGGAGGCCGCGTAGCGGGTGAAAGAGAGAAAAGCTCTCGCGCGCTGCCCCTCAAGCGCAGACGAAAGTAGGGGAGCTAGAGCGGAGGTGAGAGTGAGAGGCTCTCTTGCTGCAAACTGACCACGCGCTTCTCCTCTTACGCTTCGCGAAGATGAATAAGGAGAGACAGACGCGACGCGAGCGGGTGCGAGCGAGTTGACCGCGTTTTATCACACATCGACAACCGGCCGCGTGTACGTGCATACATGCGAGCCATGCGGACACCACGAGGTGTAACATCGGTATTTCTGAGGCGACGGTGTGCATTCGATGTATCGGCGAGATATCTCGATACGCTCATCTTCGATCCTGAGGATTCGGGCAATTCGTAGAAAAAATTTGCGATCTTAAAGATCTTTTACTTTTTTTTTTTTTTTTTTTTTCGTAAATTGTATCGAGCGGAAAATCAAGTCCACAGGGAGAAAAGATCGAAGTGTTTCTTGTACGAATACGTAAATTACGCCGCAGGATCGTTGATATATACGCTCAACGTTACATCGATTTCGGCACTTTTTTCCAGCTACACAGCCATCCGAAGCTTTGCAAAGTTTTCGCGTAATTAAGCGTGAATAAACAAGCGAACAGACCTATAATTTAGTCGGTCACTCTCTGGCAGGACGGGAAAGTCGGTGCGAGAAAGACGGGCGAACGAACAAGCTCGGTCATGCGCGATCGCCGGCAAAAGAGAGGCACCGCTACCCTTTCGATACGCGAAACGAGGACACGCGCAACCTCACCACTTGTATCGCGCGCGGATAGGGGTGTCTCGCGTCTGTGGTGGTGAAGCGTCCGGCAGGTTGTGTTGGTGCTTCGAAGAAAAATCGCCGCGAGTCTGTAGACGCCTATACGTGCGTGCTAAGGGGTTGAGGACGGTCTGTAGTAGTAAAAGGGTTGCTGGACAGTGGCGAGCTCCTGCTTAGGTGGCCACCGACGGAACTAACGAGGAAAGGGGTTGGAATCCACCACTTTTGCTCTAATGATCGCGTACACTACGCATTCTGCTTCTCTCTTTCGTATCGAACACTAACGTCAGCTCGATAGATAGCGTTTAAAGATATGATATACACTTTGGTGCTTTGCCAAATTTAATTTTGCACATTAGTTTTTAATTTAAGAAACGATTTACAGAAAGTTAATCATTGTTTCGAGGCAATTGTAGTCACGACTATTCTACACACGTTACGTTTACGTTGAAACACAAATTATTTATCAAGTATAATTATTTTAATATGAACCAACATAAATAATAGAAAGTCCGGAATAATTTTCCTAATTAAGAGCCAAAAGCTTTTTCTTGTATTTGCTAATTATAGAGAATAATCCATATGAAGTTTGTTTAAACCTCTCCGCATGTGTTTTGATGCCTCAAATGTCAGAATTAATTTTTAAAAATATGAAGACTCGTGAAAAAAAAATATAAGCGATAGAAATTTTGAAGCTTCAGAAAGTTTGTTTTTATTTTTCTACAGTTTGTACAAACTAATTAAACATAAGTGACAATTATTATTTTGTGCAAATAATATATTGTTTTCGAAAATGTTTTTTTACGCGTTTTCCAAAAAAAAAAAAACATTTCTACAAAGTTTTTCTACAGCAGAAACATTTCTGCGATAAAAAAAAGGAACGAATTTTGGGACAAGGTCGAGTCTGGTTTAGAATTTAGACCTGCGTCTCAGTGTTGTACCACTTTTTACACGCCCGCTTCCACACCCCGTTTAACTCTAACCCCGAAAAGCCCATTTAACCAATCATACCCCAATCTACCGCTGGCTCAGCGACGGCGTGCTAAAGTCTCGATCAACCACCAGTATTTTTATCCCCGCAGTTTTTAAGGTCACTTGTTGCTTCTTACTATGCTAGTGCCGCGGGAAGAATCTCGACGCCCTCTTTACGGAGGCCAGGGTTTATTTTTTCTCGTAGCGCAACTTTAACAGTCGCAAGTGTAAAACGTAATACAGATAACATTTCTGATAACAATATCTTACGAATATTGAGTCTGAGTTAATATTTGAGTTAATATATAATTGAAAAATTATTATTAAATATAATTTCTTTCACACACTCAGAAATTAATTTCATTTGTTTTTTTATAATATTTTTACTGATTGTTAAGAGGATATTCAGAAGTAATTAAACTCTGTAGTCATTTCTTAATTAATTAGGAATCTCTTTCTCTCTCTTTCTTTCTCTGTCTCGATGTATGAATTTTATTTCTTTAAATCAACAAAACAATGCGCTCTAAGATAATATTTTGCATTAACAAACAACATTATTTTCTTTCTGTGTACTTTTTTTCGTATCAATTAGAACAGCAACGCGAAAGAGGGAAAGACTACATCAGGGAAAATCGAAACGCGTTAGGAAGCTTTTCCGCATGTAGCATTTAGCGCGTATTAACGAGGAAATTGAGCCGCGCACCGCACGCTCGTTAACTTGCTGTAATAATCGCGTCTATATTTGGCAAAAGAAGAGAACAAGTGGAACGAAGCAAGTATAATCGGCGCGCGACAGCCGCGCGCACTTCTAATAGACGAAAACTTCCTTCTCCAAGAGAAATGAGCGTTGTTTTTACATTCTCTCATTATTCTCATATTCTTCTCTCTTCTTCTTCTTCTTCTTCCTCTGTATTTTTTCTCAGCACAATCGTGATGTATTTGCATTACGGTTCGCGCGCGGTCGGTTGCCCGAGCTTTCTTGGCGCGGCGGAACACACGCACCCCTCACCCAGTTTCACCACCCCTTCGCGCCTCCGTTGCAGCTGCGCACGATATCCGATCAGTGGCCGGTATTTTTATTCGTAGATTTTAAGGTCACTTGTTGCTTGTTTAGTTATGTCGGCGTACACACGCGCCGTCAACACACGAGCGCGCACGGATCGGCTGCCGCGCGAGCGCGCGAATGTGTGTGCTCACCGGCGTCCGCTCCGGTGTATCGTAATGCACGTGGACAAAGCAATCCGCCGACATGTGTTGAGGATGCTACATGCACGCGCGGGATTGTGTACGTAGCATCGGACCGATAGGTGGACGCCCTGTCGATTTCATTTCCCCCCATCGGGACCGCGTCGGGGTAGACGAGGGACGCGCCGGCGGGGTTGAGCGTTCCACTATTTTTTTTGGCTTTTTGCCCCTTTTTTCCGGGGCGTCCGGATTTCGCGTTGCGGTTTTTTTGCGCAGCTTTCGCTACTCGCGCGTGGTGCACGCTCTCCTTCCCTCGCCTCACCTCTCTTTTCCTCCTCCCTTTCTTTCTCTCTCTCTCTTTCTCGTCACCGTAGAAACGTCCTCGTCTCTCTTCTTGCTTCTTTTTACACTAGTTTTCCCTCTTTCGCCCGCTCGCCCATTCCCTTCCCCTCTCGCTCTATTTTTTCTGGCTTTTGCTTTTGTTTTTTGTCAACCACCGTTTGCCGCGTTGCGCGTTCGTTTTGTTTAGTGAGTTATGTCACGGCCACCAAATCGATCTTCGATGTCTGAATGCGTGCGGTTGGAATTATACGCTTGTAAACTGCTGAGAATTATGACGCGGCATCTTAGAAGCCTGAATTCGCGTAATGCTTTTTTAAACGTGACAATTGTATAATTGTATTTTGAAGTATCAGTGTAAAAAACCCTTATTTAGTTGACCGTTTGAAACAAGTCAATCAACGTTTTGAAACAAGTTTTTGTGAATAAGACGCACACACAAATGCCCGAAGGTGTTTAGCTTTACTTTCTTAAAACTCTTCTGCATTTTGAGGAAAAAAAATCTTTATTCGATATTTTATTAAATTTACTCGGCTTACTTCTTACGGGTCTACACGCGCGTATATACCGAAGCAACGTAGTGTAATGACAAGGAACAGGGGAAGAGAGAGAGTTGCATGCGTGCACGTAACCGAATACACGCGCGGGAGGTGTAGTGGTTGATTTGCGAGCGTCCAGCTTCCATAGATCGAGCAGATCAATGGCATCGGCTCCCTAGAGTCAGTCTTTTCTCCCATCCTACTCCATCAAGTTGTAATGTACATGTGCGTGATCCGCTAGAACGCGGCGACTGACATATTCGATCCCGATTATCGAATGCACGTTGTCGTAAACAGGTGCAATCGGGGAAACCTTAAACACGGCTTACCGTTTAACAGTCATTCGCGCTGTCAATTCAGTGATAAATGATCTTTGAGTCCCGGTATCTATATCTCTTTGCCCATGCACACGAAAGCTTTCTCCGCAAGGTTTAATTTGTACAACTGTTGCCGTACCACCACCGCGGTTAGGTTTTATTTCAGCTTCACGAAATTTGCGAAGGAAATCTCGAATGCGGCGCGGCACAGACTTTTCTCTTGAAAATACATCGCATTTGCACGAGTAATTGAGCGCGCTGCGCTGAAAAATGTGGTCGATAAAACTCGGACCGCTCCGTCATACGCATTGCTTGTGCAAACATCGCGAAAATGAAAAATTCTTCGTGTTATTGGACAGAGCGGTAACGGTATAACCGTTGGCGGTATGACCGTTTGCGATCGCGAGCCACGTCGTCGCGTCGTGTCAATGAACTTCTTACGGCAAATTTCTCGAATGATCGCGAGATAGAAAGTCGAAAAGTCTGAGAACCGGTATGAGCAAATAGGACAGACGGACAGATTGCTGAACCCGTTGGCTGCCGGTGACAGCCCACGGTATTAGCATTCCCGCTCCGACCAGTAACTTCATACTCAACGATATGCCGGGCAACATGCGTACGCGTTTACACACGCATACGCGCAACAACGTTTGAATTCGTAGCCGCGCCGTCGACGGAGGAGGATATTGGGGTGCTTTCGTACTCGTTTCACCATAATAATTCGCCGGCACACGAGTACACGCGTACTAACGTTTGCACGGGAAGGTCGGACTACGTCGGCTGAAAGGTACCGGTTCAACTTGGCGCTCCCCTTCGCTTCCCCGACCGCCACCCTCTTTTTCTCTTTCACTCTGCGGCTCTCTCTCCCCGCACTATTCTCTTCATCCTTTTTCAGCGCGCGTCTCTCTCCGCTCTGCTTCTCGCTCTCCCCTCGACCTGGACTGCAGTCAAACAGAGTCGCTCCCGCTTCTCCACCTTTGACCATTCGAATTAAACCTTTTAACTGTCGCATTGTTTTTGATGGCTCATTTTCTCCCGCGAAATTGTTATTTAAACTCGTTCCGCGGGCTACTTCCGCTCGTTCCGCCTTACTCGATCACTTTCACTCGTGTGTGCGACGCTTTTACGCCGGTTTCGCGTAGAGTTTAAAGTCATCTTTTTCCTCTCTCTTCGTTCTGCTAATTTCTTACTTGTCGATATACTGTATCCTGACACAATCGTTCGCGGTAAAGAACATGCGGAGAGAATCGTTGTTAAGATTCATAATAGATTGCCTGTCGATGTAAACCAAACAAAAGGCGATGCGGCAAGTTGCGGAGGACATTCAACGCAGACGTTGTAGCGTAAAATCATTTACAGCGCGCGACATTAATAGCTCGCGTATATCCAATTGATTGGACCGTGTCCCTAAACATTAACGCATCGCCGTCGGGGTGTATTTGCAATTGTAGACGATACTTTGAATAACGTCTGGATTATATTGGCTTCCACACAACATCCAAGTATGCAGGCGCGCAACTTTAACGTAGAACTGCTAAATGAGAAAACGCGCGCAGTATGCAACTATTCACATTGCATCGCGTATCTTATACACAATAACGAAGTATACAAAACACGTAGCGTGCGAGAGAAACGACGTCGTCAACTGTTACGTGTGTTAAAACTTGTGCCGTAGCGGCCCCCCCCCCCCGTCTTCTTCATTCGCGGTGCCATCATCGTACGGCAAGGTCCGTGGGAATTTCGGCAATGAGTTGCGCTTTGTAGCCGCGGAGCCGTACTTGCGGCCTAAACCGAAGCGAATTGCGGCTAGGTATGAAAGCTTTCAGAATAGGCCCGGGTTTGCTATATTAGCCCGTAGTTAGATTTTAGTTTAATGATTTCCGCCGGACAATGTCCGCGGTAATGGCGTCCGAATCCTGTCCGCCTCGTTCTACCCGAACACATTCTCCGAATGGTTCCGCGGCGTGAACCCGCAACACGTTCCTCCACGCACTCAGGCACGCGTTGCGCCCGCGCGAGCGCGCGCACACACGTGTAGATGTGATGCGTGTGTACGCGCGCTGGCGTTTACCATCGCGAAATGCATTCGTAAGTGGCGGCACTTATTGACGTTCGCGCGTCCGCGATCTTAACAATGCAGATTGAAGGTACGCTTTCCAACGGACAACGGGCAAATCCGGTAACTATGACGACCGATTGTCGCCTCCGGGCGACTTGCTCATGTTATGTTCGTTCGAGAAACGCTTCGAACTGCTGGCCTTCAGCCTCTCTCATCGCGGAAACGTTAAGCTTCGGAGCTCTCGAGCTTCCTAGATAACAAAATTGTTCGGCGCGAGCATCTGCGCAAAACTCACCGAAGCTTTTTTAAACAGTTTGCTTATTTCTGAATTTACGGTGCAATTTCCATTCCGATTGAAATAAATTCTATGTCGCTTTTCAAAAATTCATAGGACGGAAATGTTTGTAAACATACTTACGATTGCGTTATCGTCGCACATAAAAGTAGCCGTTGGAGTTTTTAAAGGGCTGATATAGTTTGACGCCTTTCGAAAGGATATCCGGCTGTTTTTAAAGAGACACGCTCAATTCTCTCACCAACGTCTTCGCTACGGTGCGTGAACACTCCCGTTTCCTTGTGGGGCCCCCCTACAGGTGCACCTCCTATATCAAGGTGGACGTGCGCTTCTTCCTTGTGTGACGCGCCTTTAACGCACGATGGACTTTCAACCGTCTTTGAAACGATCCCGCGACGGTTATTCCTTATCTTACAAAATGATCCAACTGTCCCTTAGACTGTGCGTAACGGTTTTACTGTTCGACTCGGTTCACATGGGCAACGAGAGATAACTTTTCGTGACTGATAAAAAAAAATAGCCACGACTTTTCTTCACTCGCACAATTGCAAATTTCCTCTTTCTATATAATATTTGTTCAAAAGGAGAAAGAGAGAGAAAAGTGACTTTTCTCATGAAAGAGTTTTGCGATCGGGAAACGTTGCATTTGCGTCCACTTGACCAAGTAGATAAAACTGTTGCAATGTGTTTTATATACAATAAATGCGTAACACCGCGACGAACTGATATATCCGCGTAGCGATTGGTTTAAAGTGGTTTAAAGAGAGGCCGATAGTATCGAATTCTCTTTTTGATGCACGGCCAAGAATATTTTTCCTCATAATACCCAGGCGCGCGCACACACGCACAGATAACAGATTAATATTCAAACAAATAAATATTTATTTTGCAATCAGGCAGCAACAGGTAGCAACGTAATTAAAGCGTGCAGTTTAAACATTATTTTAACAACGTTTCCGGGCACTGACAGCTATGCGATAATTATTGATGGCAATTAGAGGTGTGCGGTAATGTGGGATTATGCGGATTTATAATTTAATCGATATCATAAAGTGATATTTAGTTTTTCTGTTTTATACAACGAGATCAGCGGCCGCAGAAAATTTAACTAAAGCATCAGGCTTTTATTGGAAATTATAAATCGCACACGGCCTGTTGCACATTCTGTTTAATTACTCGTATAACGTTAAGTTTGGCTTGCGTATAGCCGATAGTAGCTCAATTTGCTGTTTCAACCAGTCATCAGAAAGTTATTCTTGTTTCGAAATATCTTTCGACGAATTATGAAAACGAATGAATATTATTAAGAAATTATACGCGCAAGTCCACAATGGCCGATGATAACCAGTGTGATAATCAAATGAAGCGTAAAGAGTCGTTACCGAAGATACATATCTGTATATATATACATCATATATAATATGTTTGCATGTGTCCTTTTCATTTGTATTGCCGTGTGGTTTCCGTTCTTTCGATAAAATTCTATCATTTCGAAGGCTTTTGTTAAAAAACTATGAAATAATCGGCGTACGCGTTGCACATTCTACAAATGTCTTTTATGTTCTCATTACCGGCCGAAATAAACGGGCTTTATAGAGCACAAAGCAAATATAAGCGTTTGGCATGAGCCGAGTCTCTTTTGTGCGCAACCGCACAGTTTTAACAATGTGCAGAGAAAAGGACTGGTTTATAGATTTGTAGCGATTCGATTGAATAGATAAAAGAAACAGAATTACGTGCAATATATACTCTTCTAATATGCAGAAACATTTTATCGTAGACCAATTTCGAATGTGGATGCAAGTAATCGAGTTTTACACGCGAGTTCGTGTTTCTGGTATGATACTTAGTAGCGCCAGGCAACCGTAAGGAACGGAGATTCCAATCAAGATACGCTACTTGCTTCGAAACAACAGTATCTTAGTAAGGCGTTATCATCGGGGGACCATCTTTATCCGCTATAACCTTCGAGGTTCACAGTATTCACGGCCTAAGGGACATTTTCGAGAAATAACAAACCCGTAGCGGTTAGACAAGAGTTATTGTCGCGTGATTAAAGTTCAACGATACTTACGTAATCCGAAAAGTTGGTAATTGCAGGTTTGAACTCTTTAAAATTTGCCCGAACGTATAATCTCTCAAATGAATGAATTTTCACTTTCTACAAATATTCGATTACTGTTAAAATATTAAATTGCAAAATAATGTTAATATTAAAAATAACGCGCGCGGAATTAAAATCATGAATGCATATTACGTACTAAAAGACTTTGTCGCATCAATGTTTTATCAATTGATGCAAAAACCGAAAATAATTACAACCGGGAAAGATTAATTTAGATTACGCTAATTACTTGGAAATCAAAAATACAAACGAATACCGGTGACAGAGTGCTTTTTAATTAAGCCGTCTTGTAAATTGCTCTCTGTCGAGTTGGATCACTTCACGCTAATTTTTCGCTGTTAATTACAAGTATTTGTTTGATTATCGACACCGTGGCGAGTCAATAATAAAATCACGAGCCGCGTATAATTGTTTTTGTGATCATGAACATTTTGTCAATTTCAAACGCTGCCACTGTGATTCGATGTGCGCGGTTTCGCGAGTACTCACTTTAATCGGCGAGAAAAATGGTGGGAGGGGATATAAATCGATGGAAAAGCCCAGCGCGAGCGGGAAAAGTGTCGGCGACACGCGAGCGTACAATGAGATATTAATACTCCCATTTGGTTTCGATTTCCTGGAAAAACGTTTGATGGAGATAAAATTACCGGCAACAACGGTACAGCGCCACAATAAATCAACCGCATACCCACCGTCATTTTCCATTGTATAAAATCCGGCCAATTATGCGGACTCGATGAGGATCGTATCGATCATTATCTTTGATTTCATTAACGCTGAAAATTTAGACTGAGAACACCTCGTGACATATTTTTCAACATTGCGCCATTAAACGATTTCCATGCGTGTTTATCTCCTCAGAATTGTTAAACACATTCTTCGTATTCCAAAAACATTCGTACTCCCGAACAAACATTTTAACAATTTATCACAAGAGATTCTATGTAACACCAAACAGTTTATTTCTGAAATAAATATGTTCAAGTACTCTGTGTGTGTGTGTGTGTTACAACGCGATATCCGACATAGATAAACAATTCAACGCGTAATTACAATTACACGAGTAATTTAACGTTTAAGTTTCGAAATGATTTTTTTCTTTTTTTTTACACTAGACGTCGTTTCGTTTCGATCAATCAATTTCTCCGAACGTTCTCGCGGCGTCTTCGTTGTCTATGAATTCGTCGCGTCGCAGCTTCGCCGTCGTATCCGCGACGCAAGTTACCATGTCAAACATGATCATGCTGGCAGCCTAACCAGCGGCTCGTCCTGCACACGACTGCGTTCACACTCAATAGGGTCACCGTATCAGTGGGTCGTGTGCCGCCGTGGTGCAGGGACACGGTGGTTCACCCCCGTGCTGCACCCTCTGATAATAGCATTATGATTCGCCTGATTGTGGAAATAAACACGGGATCGCACGGGACGCGACGTATGCGCGTCCAACACACACACACACACGTATGTGCAACGCACTTGTGTGTGCACGTATATGTACGCGCCTATGTGCATGCATGCGTGCGTATTTTGATGCACGCATGTACGTAGGTATGCAACGACTCGGACAGTTCACGCCGCCGGTTAAATACGATGTGACAATAAATTTCGTTCCGTCGATCGCCCGGTCGATAATTACGATCGAGCGATTATCTCGTCTGTGAACGATAACGATGCCGCGCTATAATTCGCTGGTGATTATTCGAGCGGTATGCGTTTCATCGAGGATCACATTGCTACATTGACAGAAGACATTTATCAACTCGCCGAGCGACTTTATTTATGCACATTTAATTGAAATCTTCGCCGTTTTGGAACATTGAATTGCGTTCGATTTAACCAGACATGATTTAAACCGAGTTTGTCAATGCATTTTTAAAGCAAATTGAAGGAAAAATTATTGTAAGCAAATTGTGCCAAGTATTAGAAAAGATTGAGATTCCATTTCTACTTAAAAATTAATTACAAAATAGTTACGCAGTTTTTAGGCGACATTTTTACATACATAGTACGATTTTGTTTTCTCGTCTTCCTTAAAGTTAATGTACAGAAAAAATATTGATAGCGCGAACTATCCAATTCTGAAATTCATCTATGCAAGTGCACAGATAAAAAAAGATCAGAAAACAAAAGAAATGTCATAGTTGTTATTTCAACATTTCACAATCTATACAATATATGTTTTATACATTTGCAAGATAATCGATATCTTCGTTCTTCGAATACGGTTCTTCTGCCGCGCGACCTCCAGGACTCGATGTCAGGACGCTGACGATGATCGGCGCTCGCGCGTTGCGTCGAAGGCGGCAAAGTCCGCGAATATTTCGTAGGGCGACATCGCGTGCAACAGGCGTCTCGATGCTGGGGCACGTGCGTTTCGGGCTGCCTCAGAATCTTCGGTATTTGATCGGTATCGATGGCAACCAATACGCGCGCATCGGTGTACATAGCCGGGCGCGCGCGGCCGCATGTGTATGTGAAGGCGGTGTATTTGTGCGAGAATGTGCCCGCGCTGTGTGTATGAGTAACAGGGTCAGTGTGCCAGCAGGACACGAAGGGGTCGTGCACCCCCCTCGTGCCCGAATACGTAACAGACTATCGGCACTACCGGTGTATCGCGTATGTAGTGCGGATCGATCGATCGGTCCATTGATCGCGTTGCGTGTGCACTTGCTCATACGCGGCGTTTTAGTATCTATAAACACCTACGCGCGGATTCACTGTCGCTTTAGGTATGCGCTGGCCATTAATTATCAAGGCAGATAACATCGGCAGAGCCAGCGCCGGAACCGGGTGTAACAGGCGTAATATGGGAAAAAGTCCGCGCGTCACACCAGTTTGTTTCTTTCCAAAAGATCGGCCGTGTGGGTCTGTATAAAATCATCGATTCATAACATATCTATGACGAAATAACACAATATCGAGTAGTCTATTGTTGTAGACATGTTGTCATCATTGTATTTTTTTATATATCAGTTCAAAGGTCTGTCACAAATTGTCGGCCACCGAAATTGAAACAAGAAATTTTCGGCGCTCTTCGACCGTTTAAACGTTTGCTTTATCAACCCCCTGGGGTTCGGTTAATTATTCCCGCAAAGTCGTCTATCGCGTGACGACCAGAAGAGGGTGTGGCTGTCGCTGAATGTATTAAGACATTACACGGCGCTTACACGTAGGACACATTTGCTTATGAACCGAGCAACGATGGATTCGTTTCAACTTTTTATTGTTTCTTGCGTCACTTTTACTTTGAGTTATTAAGAGAAACACGTGCGTTCTGAAAACTTCTACATTGCGATTATTAATTATTAAGCAGTCTTCATCCCCCACGCGAAATGTACAGCGCAGAGTGCGCTGTGTGTGTATCTATTTTTCATTACCTCCCAGTGTAATTAGAGTACATTTCGGCATCCTTGCGCGAGGCAATTGTATTACATTTCCCGTAGCGACCGGACGTAATTATTTTTACAGCGAACTAGCCCTCGCCCCCTCTCCGAGAAGCGAATGGCGAACACGGCTGCTAATGATCCCGCGGTATATACGATGCCGGATAACAGCCGATGTGTACTCATTCCAAAAATTCGCGGACGCGCGAACGATTCGCCATTGTTTGTCGGGTGAACGAAACGCATAACATCTTGTTCGGCACGGTGTACCCGATAGAAGAATTCAACGGGAGTGGAAAGGGGGTCGCGGATGATTGGACGGACGTGAGGGGTGAGGGGAATCGACAGTTGAAAACTCGACGCATAGGGAAGACAATTCACGGGCTTAGCTGCGTAATAAGAGACCAGTGTTTTTGGCTTGGTATGGGACGATGTTGTCCGGCCGCCGGATCACCGTGTATGGGGATGGAAACGTAGGTGAAATGAGGGGTGAAGGGTGTCCAGTGACGATAGGTCGCCATGGCAACCGACTGCACCGCCTCACCGCCCCGTGCATCCCCCATGGCTGCAGTCCGAGTTTGCGAGCGGAACTGCATCCTGGCGGAATGGGCGAGGGGGGGAAACGAAAGGGGGAGAGAGAACGAGAGATGGAGGCACCCTGAATTTCGGTGCGGATAAGTGCGGCGGCACGGAGACGGGGTTTGAAACGAGGGAAACGGACACACAGTCACCCTTGGCGCGGATCTATGTCTAATGATTATCGCGTATCTTCCCCGCGCGCGCTCGGGAATCCCCATGGAATTTAGCCTTCCGCGTTCATTAAAAATATCAAAGCCTCGTCAAATCTGGAAATCCATCTCGCGAGGCTTACGCGGAAGAGTCCACTCGTTGAGATCCGAATTATTCGTAGGCGTTTTCCGTGCGCGCGCGCGCGCGCTATTAATAACTAGAATAATCATTTCTGTTTGTATGTGCGCAGCGAGAATTGTTGCTTTTTTTCTCTCTTCGATATAAAAATCAGCGCTATGGACGCTGGACTTCGTAATTTGCATAAGGCAAATGTATGTATGTACGTCGAAGTGCAAACGCGCGTCAATGGGGTTAATGGCACAAAAGAAATTGATAGAGTAACGCTTAGAAGCGCACATAGAGGGAGAGAAAAAGAAAGAGAGAGCGAGAGAGGAACACGCGATCGGAGATAGTCAAATAACGACTTTTACTCTGCCGCGCAAGCAGCGTAATGGTCACTCCCGGCGAATCTCCTTGAACGAGGCCAATCGTGGCCATTCCGAGTGAAACACTGGCATTAGGGCTCGCGCTGATGGACGTGCACGCGACTTCGAAAGTTTTTCGCAGGAAGGGGTTGTCGCGACGAGCACGGAAGAGAGGGAGAGGGAAAGAGAGAAAAAGAGAGGAAGGCGGCATTACATTATTTATCTTATTTATCGGAGAGTTTGCGCCATTTTCTGATCTGATTCGACGATAGCAGTCACGTACGGTCGCTGGCGTCGGAGACAGCGCGCACGAAGGTGGCGTGTCAGAAAATTATTATATGCCTTACTTTGCCCCGTCTGTGTCTCTTGTGCCGAGCGAATATTTTATTAATAAAGCGCGCCCCACCTCGACTTGCCTGCAGGTCCCGATCATGCCGACGAGCGCACGTCAAAAAAAAAAAAAAAAAAAAAAAAAAAAAAAAAAAAAAAAATGCCAAATACCCTTTTATTCGAAGCAACGCGTCACTTCCGCCAGTTATAATTGCCCCAAAGCAAAGCTTTCGCGTTCGCTCGCTAAAAGCGATGATAGCCAACACTCGTCAGCGAGTCAATCGTGCGTGCAGCAAGCGTACGTGGGAATACATCCCGATAGTTTAATAAATTTGGGCGATATTCTCGCGTTATTCACGACAGAACGACTACAAAGGAAGCTGGAAGTGCATCAATACACGAATATTACAAGTAGGTGCGTCATGTAGGTGCAATGGAACTATTTTTCTGTAAATAAATAAATACTTGGGTTGCGAATGAAATCTGACACAATCGCGTAATTAAAAGTGAGATCTTAGTAAGTCCTAAAAGTCCGTCGATTTGGAATAAGGTTTGGCGGTCCTTAGCTCCGAGGGCCTATGAAGCAGTAAACTATGAATTTATGCAAATCGAGATAAGACTGGCACGTTTCCATGACCTCGGCCGAAACCCCATGGCCGCCGGGGTTACGTAGTGGCTTACAGTTCGGACTTCATGCCCTCCGCGCCCAACCGGACTAGCCAAACGGTCCGAACTATCCGCGGACTTAACCGACTGTTAAGTTCGACTTGAGTTACTCGCAAGACCGACCCCGTGTAATCCGAAGGATCTCGGCGAAATGCCCCGGCAGGGAGTGTGATTGTTGTAAAGCGCCACGCTCAAGTTGCAAAGGCGTTTCTCGAACCCTCTCGCGGCGATGGATCGTTTGATCAGGACGAGGATACCGGCAAATAATAAGCATCAGCCGCCAAGTTGCCGTCGTAATCTACGCCGATGGAAATTGAACGATTATCGCGACTCTCGAACAAATTGAGCTACCGAATACGGCTACATTTCGACATTCGTGTATCAATATTTCGACAAAAACTGGGTCATCGCAAAACAAAAAAGATATTTTTCGCATCATTGACATTCGGTCGATAAAGGTTTAAAATACAACAATAGTTCTACAAACATAAGTTAAAATCAGTTTTTTATTTTTTTTTTCTCCGATGCGCGAAGCAGTTCAGGTTAATTGATTCTGTAATCGCAATCGCATACAATTCATTTATTTCTCCCGCTGTTTGCATCTAAACTTTTATTGATTCGAAGAGGCTTCGCTAGAAGGATAACGCGACTAGGTGGATCCCGTTCGTGTGATAACGCTCGTCTTGATTTCAAACCCGACTCGCGCGCGGTTTCCCGATAGCATCGTCGTGAATATTTCAACGCGAGCTTAATCGCCGCGATTCGTCGGCGAAATAGAAAAAAAAAAAAATAAAAGAGCAGCAAGCCGACCGAGTCCCAAGGAAATAACAAATGCAAGAAATCAATTCCGCGACAAGATAGCCGGACGTGCGCGTGTCTGTCGTGGTCTGTCGCGTGTGTACGTTGCCGATGTGCGTCCGAGAGGCGAGAGACCCTAGGCTGAGCCGGCGAGATAAGATCGGTCGCGTGAGAGTCAGCCTAGGGGTAGTTTGCCCCAAATGGCTAGTCCCATTTCCCTCGTCTCTAAGTAGCCGGGGTATTTGTATCGTCGTACGTGTCGGCGCTCTGTCGCCTCCGTCGTATTCGCATTCTCTTCAACTCGCCGCCAACGCCTGTCCTCGTCACCCCGCGTCGCACTTCACCCCCCGCGCTCGTTCGGATCGGTCCGATAACGGAAAATCACTAACGCGCCCTCGATGCCCACGGACGCGACGCTTGACGAAGCGTCCGTTTGCACGCTCTTTTCGCCTACGTCCGCGTCGGAAATGTCAAGATCAGCGATAATTTTCGACGACCATGGCGTCTCTCCGACATCATCGGATGAGGCGCGGCATCATCGCAAGTTAAATCCTTCTAGACCGAAGCGAGTTCACATGGACTAGCATAAGACGAGCGCGTGAGCGTCCTCGAGCGTCCTCGAAGCGCCATCGGGAAAAGTAGCACCGACGAGTAATCTGGCGACAGTTTCATTAACGCTCTTCCCGGTGGATTCGTCGGGGATTTGGAGCGCGGAGTGCACAGACCTGAAACTGCTGCAGTCTGTTCCCCCTTCACTCCGCGTATTCCTTTCGGCGAATCGGCTCCGGTGCGCCTCCCTTTCTCCGTGCTCGGGGAAGCGCTTTTGGCCATGCGAATCCGGGCGGACAAGTACCCACCTGAAATCCTGACGTCCTGACGTGGCACTGCGCAACCCGCGGCAAGCGAGAGATCGCGCTGCAGAGCCGGGGCTGCTGCGAGCTAAGCTCAGCACATTGCTGTGTGCCTTTCGGCTTACGGCCGATAATGTTTTCATATTGTGGCGGTCCGCGCATGTTTCGCGGCATTACTTGTCGCTTCTTGTGGCTCGCGCGCGCGAGTGGATCCGAGAATGGGACAGAAATCGGGGCCGTTCTTTTCATCTCTCTTCGCGTCTATCTTCAAACCTTCGTTTTCTCTTTCTCTGACGTGCTACTTTTATACGTCACTCGCCCATGATCTTTTAGCATCCGGCGCGATCCGCCGCGCGGGAACGAGCTTAAAAGCAGAGTTGGAGGACCCGGCGTATCTCGGCGCGGATGAGAACTTAAAAGGAACCACGAAGAGAGACACTCGACTCGAGTCGAGGACTTGCCTCGGCTTGCCGTTTGTCTCCGGTGCTCTCTTCGTGCATCCTTCTTCGCTTTTCTTTTTTTTTCCTCCTTCTTTACTTTTTGTAGTACCGCGGCTTTCGACGCCGGGATCCCACTGGTCCGTCCTCGCAGCGCGGCCTTGATACTACTTCGAATGCGATGCTCATCTCGTGCGCTTTCTCTTTTCAAGAACCACATGACGACTGGATACATCGTATAAGTAGACTTGTCAAGCCGAATGAATAAAGTCGCTCGAATATCTCGGAAGTTATTAATGCGCGTCGTAATGCGAGAGAACAGCGTAACTTTTTATTTGTCAATTATAAAACTGTCCTGATCGATCGATTTTGTTCTTTTTTTTTTTTTTTTTTCATATCAAAAGCGAACATCCGCTAAGTTGTGTACGTGCAAGACACAAGGTACATAAGACAAAAAACACGCTTGTGAAATATGACTATATGACGCCATATGGCAATTAAGCTGGAGAACGATAAGGGACGGCAAATATTTGCGCGGTGACGTCTTTACTAGCGACCGATTATATGTGTATAGAACCGCTCTTCTGCCTTATCGATGCCGCAGCAGGCGCAGATTTATGGAAATTAAAATGTGAAGTACCATCTCGAATCATTGCGTCGTCTGTCGTAAGCTTCGATTAATTTATTTGGGTTTCGATATTATATCAATCGCATTAATTAAACGTGCATTTATCAAAAACACACACAGATATTTTTTTTTTTTTTTTGCAGAATAATAGTGTTCGATATATCTTCTTTCTTTCTTTCTTATTTCTCTCCCGCTCGCTCGATTGCAGATACGTCTCTCTCTTAATTTGCTAAGAAGGTTAGATTTTTGTTGAAACACCGCGATGGTCAAAGAGCGCGCGCGCGCACGCGGTCCGGCGCAAAAGAGTTGGAGCGCTTAACTTTAAGCCGACGCTAATGAGATTGGAACACGGCGGAAATTTTGTATAACGAACCGAAGAAGCTTTTGGTCTTTGAATCAAAGTCCATCTACTTTTCGAATTTACAAAGGCTTCTCGGCCTGTCGATGAAATAAATTCACGGTAGAACGTTACAAAGGAACTTCTGAAAATTTCGCGAACTCTTCGTCAACGTCGTTGTCGGGGCTAAGTAGTTGCCGCGCGGCAAAACTTTTTCATACGTTGTTTCACGTTGTTTGTTTTACGTTATTTTCCCGAGACGCAATCGCGTCAATTTATAAGACGCGCCAATGTTGACTAATCACGCGAGATATCGCGAGTGAACGTGTTTTACGGATTTGGTGCGCGATACGGCAACCATGACAATGCCTTTTGTGTCATTAACTTATCCGTCGTAATCTGGAGACGCGGAAAGAAATCGTTCACCGGCGATTTCGAATCGGCCATATGGCGGGTTTCTGGTACGGGCTTATCGAAAGATAAGTCGATGCTATTAAACCACCCCCGAGCGGGGATTCCCTCCCTCCGCACACCTGTCCTTCGCACGCCACGTAACATGTCGAGTCCGGTGGGATTTTTACTCCGTTCTGCGGATATACGTATATATATATATATATGTGTATGTATATATGCCGGCGAAGTCTTTTTATCGAACAAAGGTTCGCCTTTTAACGAGTGTACGGTAAACCGAGATAGGAGATAGCGAATTTAAATGTCCTCGAATATAACAGACGGGACGTAGAGAGGCGCGTACAGGGCAGACAAAGCCGGGGGATCGTCGCGACGGATCTATCCGCTCGAAATTTTCGTCACTCGACAATCCCGGAATGTCCTTTTTCATCAACCCGTGCGTCGACAAGGTTTTTTTTTAGAAGTGGACATTATAATAGTTTGTCGCTAAGAAACTTGACGGAGGCGTTTGATAGTAAATGGTATTTCTGAAAATCCGTGGAGGTTGCTGATCGTCAACGACCAATAACGAACACGAAAATTAATCAAATAAATTGTTTTTAATTTTATTATGCGACCATCTGTGAACATATTTCTGGTTAAAAAAAGTGTCACAAATTTCTGAGAAAAATTATTGATGCACAAGACACAATCTGCTTATATTAGATTTTTTTTCGAGGTATCACTTACATTTGCATTGAGTATGTATATGTGTACTAATTTTTAGTTATTACACAACGTGTTAATTTTTTACAATATTGTCTTCTGATACGTGTTGTGTGTGTGTTGTGTGTGTGTGTGTGTGTGTCATAGGATTACTCAGATTCTAATTACATATTCTAACTTTTATAACCGCTTTTATGAGAGAGAGAGAGTTAATATTTAGTAGTATATAAAACTATAAATCACACACATTTTTAGATTAGTAATCTTTGCCTTTCCTGCCCAAGATCTTCTCCCGTTGTGCCATCAGTTCCTCTTCTGTAATTTGAACTTGACACCTATTCGCGTACCTGTGACATATCATATTAGAGGTGCAGCAGTCGGAGCTACTAACGCACTGAAAAATACAAGAAACAAAATATTACATAATACGTCACAATAAACTTGCCAAAATATTAAAAACTATTGCATAATAAATTTGTTAAAATATTGAAAATTCTGTAATAATGTTTTGAGTGGATTAAAAAACTTTTGGAAATATTGTAATTTAAATATCGTGAGTTTTCTTCGTTAAATACAGTGTTCGATATTGTGTCTTCAAAACTGAAGGCACATTGTTTCTCTTTATCAGAAAATATACAAGAATATATATACTAACGGGGTCACCGTGACGGCCACAGTTCCTCTGGGT
This sequence comes from Pseudomyrmex gracilis, assembly GCF_002006095.1. Lineage (NCBI taxonomy): Eukaryota > Metazoa > Arthropoda > Insecta > Hymenoptera > Formicidae > Pseudomyrmex > Pseudomyrmex gracilis. The sequence continues at coordinate 1,202,852 of NW_018020600.1, forward strand.
ACTTGATGATAGTTGACTCGAGATTCTACGCTTATCGGGTGCCCCCATGATAAGAGACGCGGCTAAAAGCGCCACAAAGACGTACAGCATTACTTTCGCCATCTTTTTAACGATGTAGTCTGCAATATAAACAAATGTAAATATTAGAACTCTTCACACTTTCTACATAAAAAAAAAAGATCTTTAACGTGATAAAGCTACAAAACTGTAAAAAAAATATATACATATGTGAGCGTAATTAATATATTTTTAACGATAAACTGAAAAGACACGTGATTTCGTCATTTTTGTTGTGTCATTCTGATGTAAACCCGTTGCTGCTTTCATTTTTAATTTATGCAGAACAGATTCAGACATTCATGAAAATTCAGCTTATGTAATGCGATAAACCTTGTCCATGAGGTTTATCTTAGTGCGCAACCATTCTGGTAACAGGTGAGTGATTCATCAAGGCCCGAGTCAATTGGCTCTTTGATGAACAAAGCAATTACAGTCTAAATTTATGTTTTATAATTTACTGTTATTCCTCAGTTACAAAACTGATATTAATGTACTGTTAAATTATCTTAATTATAGATAACCGAGTTTACGCAATAATGACAGGTTAATAAATAATGATGAAAAATAATAGATAAGAGAAAACGATGTTTAACACGTAATATAATTCCGTACATGTGCATAATTAATAACCATCTAAAATTTTACAAGCAAGTATTTTTTATACGTGCATACACATACGAAAAGTTTTTTAAACTTTTAAATTTTTTAAATAATTACCACTATATGTGTTAAAACTTTTCAATAGAACTTTGTAAGCCTGATTTTCTCTTAATTAACAAATGATTAAAAAATTGAAATAGATTATAATAACTAAAACTATCGGATGTTTGCTACAAAAAAATAGAAGTTATACTTTGTGTTGATAAATAATACTCACTGGACGCTCAAGCAAACGTTGAATCTGAATGTCTCGACAGCTCGACCTCGACTGACTTGTCGACTTACAACGATTAAGACATTTATACGATTACTCACTCACACAGACTTCTTACGTCATGTAGCACGCCTGTGGACGCATAAATAATTCAGAGAAACATATACATACATACATATGTGAGACATATAAGCTACTATATGTATCATGCTTCTTTCTTTGTGTTTATCTCTTCTGTAAATCCCAGAAATTCTATATAAACAGTATACTTTTAAAGACAGATTTCTTTGAAAATCCCGACATCGTACTTTCCTTATAATAATTTTTTTATTCTAATACATCAGAAAATTATAAAGTCAGAACAGATCGCAATATTCTCACTTTATCAATAATTACATTTCGCGATTACTTTATTATTAGCTTTACGCGCATAAGTACACGTGGTATCACTCATGGAATTCCTACTGTTGTTTATTAAAATTTTCTGACATTAGATAACTATTTTTTAATGTGATGTGATATATCTCTAGTAAAATAACAAGTCATTTGAAACGACTTGATTTTTGAAATTGACGTAATCTACAGCGCGTGCACGGCAATATTATTATTTTAGATAAAAATAGAGTAATTTTCTCTTTTCTTTGTGCATCGTAAACTATTTAATTTTGTTCGTGCAAATTGTTAGTATTTTAACGACTTAAAATAAGTCACTTATATTTTCATTCACGAGTCACTTGTAGCAATTCCGACGCGGCTCGAATGTCTAATGAAGTTAATGAACGCTGGTACATATAAAGAACAGTATCTATCGGCAGTATCTATTATAGTTACGTCAGTCTTGAGCTCGCTTTTGCAAAATTGTTTGTTCGGTTGCCGTGAATTTTGGTGATTTCAGTTATCACAGATCTTATAATACGCACACGAGCGACAAATATGAGAACGCAAAAGGCTTCTTCCGCTGATATTCTCTTTCCATTTCAACAGTATCGAATGCACAAGTGCTTTTTGCCCTTTGCGCCGGCATTCTATCGAGTGCATATTGCGCGCCTCGTGCATTCCATTGATTCCCCGACAAAGCGCTCTTGTTCTTTAATTCGGTTGACAGGAAACAACAGGAAAGGAAACTGAATCATCCGGCAGCATTGTCCTTTTGTTCGCCCCATAGTGGCTGAATAGGAATAGTCGGGGTTTTTTTCCTGTCATCGGCGAAGCTTCGACACATCATGAGCCGAATTAACCTTTTTAGTATATCCACAACGGTGGCAGACATGCTTGACGCTTTTTAAGCGACATTCACGTTTGACGGTTTTTACCGCCGTCACGTCGAGTCTGTACGACTCAAGTGTTATCGCCGCTTTGAGTTTTCCAAGTGTCAGTCTATCTACGTAGATATGACACGTTTAAGAAATGTACGCAATAAATATTTATATGTAAGTTGTCATAACCGTGCATTGCGTAAAATGCATTGCGTTTCTAAATCTCTAGTCGAAAACGTGGCCGGCAGTAATTTTCTAAACATATTGTGATGCATAAGTGCAAATAGAAAATAAACGATACAAAATAACTAGAAAATATACGTTTAAATAGCTTTTATCTTGCCGGTAATACAAAACGCGTTAACGATTTTGACTATATACATATTGTTGAAAATTAATATGAAACAATATAAATATCCGAGAATTTGCATTTAATTGGTGAAAATATAAACGTATAAAGAGTGCGTGCACATGTCAGATCCAGTTTAACAAAGTGCAACGTAATACCAATTATTTCTGTATTATTAAATATCATGCTCATTTTATATTGCATTTATATTGTCCATAAACACATGTTTTACGCAACGTTTATAGTGTTTTTATACACAGCCACTTTTATCGGCAGAATGTGCTAGTTGAATCATCGCTCCGTAATTAAGTAACGTTTGCAATTCTACTTTAGGATAAATCGTTTTGATGACACGCGCAATTAATATTTAAGAAACGAGCGCAGTCAAATTGGACGCGCGCAGTTTGATTTGAACACTTTTTTTTTCTTATTTAACTTTTACCTCTGTGAGAGTTTAGTTTTTTTTTTTTTTTTTTTTTTTTTTAATATATTAAGCACACTACTAATACCAAATTTCTATTATTTTTGCGTGTACAATTTACCTAGTTGATTAATTGATGTATATTTAATTATGCCTCTAACAACTAAACATAGCGTTTCCAGCAAGAGCTATAGTGTGTAATAATATATATTAAATTTCAAGCGCATCCGATTATACCCGCAGATGTATTTACGATAATCCCTCCAAATAATAATAATGGACCGCGCGATTGTCTAATTCGTTTTAGCCATTACCAAAAGAATTATTGATTGTAAGTACAAATTTCATTGTGTACACGGGGTAATCCCACAAACACTTTCTTTCCTTTTATCTATTCTCGTTATTATTCCGTGCGTAAATAATATAAATTCTATACTGACAAATATAAATTTGTTTTTGCTTGTGTCACATTCTTAAATATTTTTCACGAAAACAAAATTTGTACACAATTCTGATAATTAATAAAAGAAAAACAGATTTTAAATAAAATTCTCTCTCTTTCTTGTCACAACACTTAACTACTTATAAATATTATTTATAAATTCCGAAAACGAAGAATCAAACAGCGTTTAACTTAAAAAACTTTTCTATTTTGTTGGTTGATATTTACGTCAGTTTATACACATGTGTATTACAAACATATACAGAATAAATACAGTCGAAACAGCGAGGATATTGTATATACGCTATCACGATACGATAATAATAGAATGATAATTATTGTGTTACGATCATATTAATAAATGACTAAATAAACCTGTAGTGGCAGTACAATACATGTACAGTAAACGAACAATATGTAAAGTTTTTATATGTTCTTTATTTCAAGTGTGCGTGTGTACGTGTGAATGTAACATGACATTTTTTTTTTATTATAATATACGTTACATCTTGTGCGCGCATTTATATATTAAAAAAGAAAAGAACATACTTGTTATTTACGGAAGAATCTTTCTTATTGTTCAATCAAATTAGTTCGGACCAACAGGTCTTTTATCGTTGGGATCGGGCGGACCTGGTCTTGACACGCATTTATGAGCATAAAACAAACAATCTAAATGACGACAGCAATCGGAATAAGTTATGCACTGAAAAAATAATTGAAAAATATGATATTCGCATATGAAGATGTCTCGGAAATGTAACGTAAGAGATTTGACGAAAAAATATAAGAAATTATATTTCCATGCGCGTAACATAAAAAAACAAAAACTTTATGAATTTTTTCCATTTATATTTGTTTTATATAATCAGACAAATAATACACAAGAAACATTGAGTTTTTTTTCTTCAAATATATGCAAGTGTAAAATACTTACAGCTTTACCTATAGGACTGCACTTCGCTTTTTCTCCCTGAGCAGCAGCTAGTACCACAGCAATCATAACGAAAATGGTCAGAATAAAAACCCTCATTTTTCTTATATGTCAGATTTGATTTTTCCTGTAATTATATCTATATGTTGTCGTGTAAGTATTTTGCACGGGGTACGTGTGTATATAATAATATAGTAACTTCGACGATCGCAAAGCTTTTCGTACAAAATCTTGGGCCTACTGTCAGCGTCTGTCGCTCACGAACTATTGCGGGCACTTTTTGCAAGTGCACTCTTTTATAGGACATCTGTGACGTGTGTTTACGACACATGCGCCAATAATAATGAGAGATACGGTTATAAGAATACGGAGTAAGTAAAAAGTCTTTTTTATGACTCCGGTGATTGATAATCGAAGTCACGAAAACTGACTGAATGAGGTCACGTACACGTGACTTCGACTGTCAGAAGTGTTGTTAATACTTGCTATTATGTAGCAATAAAAAATGCTTCTATGTGAATTTATCTCTTGACACACGTGTACACACAAGGTCAATAAAATATTATAACGAAATAAAACTCTGGATGGATTTGTTATAAAAAATAATTCTAAGCGTTTTAATTAAAAAACAAATGAATTATCTATCGCTAATTATCAGTATCAAGTTTATTGGGAGAATACGAGTATGTTCCAGTTTTAAGATGTAGAAAGATGTAGAATGTATATGAATATAACTCACCGCTTTCTTGAACAACTGTATTGACGCAAATGGTCGGTAGTTGATCTCGAACGAATATTTATACACTTTATGCCTTGTATCACGAATGCGTAAGTTAAAAATATCAATATATCTGATATCTGATTATCTTATGTACGCGACTGAAAGAAACCATCTGTGTGCACAGCTTATTGACACTCGCAATGCGAGTATTTGATGTTTTACTTCAAACATTTCGTGATGTGTTCAAGTATAAAAAAACAATTCTACATGATAGTTTCATTATTTCTGTTTTCTATTTATGAAATTAATTATATACATCAGGTAAGTTGTACATATATATATTCCTCTAACCAAAAGGATTTTAACACTTATACATTTTATATAACATATAAACGCACAATAGGAAAATTCCTATTTACAAAAACTAATTAATATATAATTAGATATTGTGAAATTAAATGTAACGGAATCTTGTATAGAAAAATAATTACACTTTGACTCTGCAACTATTTGCAACTTTTATGTTAACGAAATATGTAAATCTTATCTTTATGACCTAAACACGTACGAAAGTGTGAATGCGTTGCGTACACTCTTTTTATCGTATCTTTGTAACGGTTTAAATTTTTGACAGAATAAAGAAACCAGGACGATAGGACAAGAGAAAGGTTTAATATCGACACAAATTCGAATAACTCTAAAAGAACTTTTACTACATGTCGATGGAGGGAAGCAAATATATTTTGAATTAAAGTGAACTGTACATTAAATTCATTGGTATTTTTACACTAAATACGAGATAAAATCGTAGTTTCTCCGTTCAACTAAATCCAGGCCGACTTATTATCATCCATTAATATTTGACACCGTTATCTTGGGTATTTCTCGGTAAAAATTTTCCGTTCGGTCCTCCGGTACAACGATCAGCCCATGGGTTGCACACGAAAGGTGTGCAACATTGTGCGTCTTCACTGCACTGTGAAGATATTAGACAAAAATTATAGAAACCGGCATAGAAACTTTTATCTTTGATACAAAACAAGTACATACATGCGCTAAGAAAAATTTTTACACTTTGTTAAAAATTAAAAGATATAAAAATGCTCGTCAATATTTAGTTTTCGAACACGTTATTTACGCAATGATACTCACATGAGCGCCAGGTGGTTCACAAGCCATGACCGCGGTCATTGCGATAAGTGCAAGACAAACGAGAACAATCAGTTTACCCATCTTAATAGATTGCTGCTCTATGAGATAGAGAATCGTAGAGAAGTGGCTTCCGAATTAAAGATTACGAGAGAGTTCACGTGTGGTATCTTTTACACTTGCAGGTACGAAGTGATCTGAAATCTCTCGACGATAGTTCACTTTATATAGAACGGGAAATGTACGTGAAGTGATAAGTTTTTTTGAAATATAATCAGTGTGTAGTGCATCTTAAGGATGTTTTGAGATGCACACGCACACACACGCTGTTATGTTCACTACTATCGTTTATCAGATTTCATCGATTGTGTAAATATCCCTGAGGTGTAAACACGTTATCTAAGAACGTACGCAGGTGAATCTTGAAAAATTCCTGGAAAAATGATACCTCCCGCAGAGCAATAACGCGATAACAAAAGCTCTTCCTTGTCTTTATGACAGTCGCGTGATCGCGTCACTTCTATTTATTTGATATTGCAAGAAAAATAGATTTCATGTGCGTAAACAACACAAACATATAAAATTTATTATTTTTATTCTTTTTTCTGATATTTATCATAAAATGTAATTTGCACGGAGAGAATAATATACAAAATCTTTTTTTTTTTACTGCGTAACTCCGTTATTAGCGATAACAAGATCAGTTGATTGCATTGCAAAATATACAAATGTATCATCAATTGACATTACTTTCTTCTCTCCTTTTTATTTACCAATTGTGAGAGTTTCTTGCAGTTATCAGATTTAATCTCAAAATAAGAGGAATTGCACTTGTTTTTAATTTTATATCATATGGAAAGATAAGACAAGCAAGCAAGGACTTCAATCAAGAACTGTCAAAAAGTCCATCATAAATTACGAAGTAAGATTCCATTTTCCGCGCAAGCTAAGAGAATATATATATATATAGAATTAAACGGGCTCGTATAAGAAAACGGAAATGGTTCGCTTTCTGGATTCAAAACGATTTAAAACCCAGAAGTCTGAATCACGTTAAGCTTAAACTTTAAATCACGTTATATAATTTGTATTAAAAAAAAAAACACACGTAATTGTTATACGGTGAAATATACATCAATGTTATTAAAATACACATAAGATAATCCAAAACCAGATTATCCTGAGATATATCCGTTATAGTTAGAATTATTATTTAATACGTTCATCAAATTCAAAATTGATCTAGGATTAATAATACAGTTTGCAGACCCTGATAATATTATTTTGTTTTCGCATTTCTCTCGCACTATGTGTGTATCCGCGCGCAGTTATTATTTCGACATTTGGTCGCGATATTCCGCGAATGATGTAGCAAAATATAATCACGTTTTGTCAACACACAGCGGCCGCGTCGCGGGTGCAGGGCAGTTTGCACATTCCCAACTTTTTATTGTCCAAAAGTGTCGCGATTTGATGTTAGTTGTAATCGTCCATTACGTTTTTCGCGCGCTGTCGGCGATAATTGGCGACACTACCAGCGTAATATTTCAGAACACCCGTCGTGTAACGGCGCTCACGTGTCATTCGGCCTATCAAACCCGCTCTCTAAATTGATTCAATTGTCATTTCTACACCCATGGGAGAAACCTCCTCCTATTTGCAAATATTCAGTGAAGCCAATGTAATTATTGTTACTTCTTTCCTCTTTCACGTGTGTGTCACATATTTGTCCGATCTTCAGAACTCGATTCCAATCCAACTTTACTTGAACAATTGAAACTTTATCTCGATGGAGTTCAAATCACATTTTTATTTATCTTAATATCTGTTTTAAAATTGTTACTCATGAATTTACCGATACTTTGTGTAATGATTTATAAACAACCATCGAAGGTTCACAATCAAAGCAATGAGAACAAATAAAATTGTAGAACAAATATATTTGTATTATTTATTGTTGAGCACGCACAACGTGCTCAACAACGTGTGTGTTTTACATTACATAGTAACATATTTTAAAACATTTATGAGGTTTTAGAGTATTTTGTGCTGTTTAACATTTTAAATCAAATTTCGATTCTGACTTTCTGCGAATCCGCATAATTTCAAGTATTTTCATCTAGCTAAATTAACGATATCAATAGTACATAATCATTATAATGAATTATATAATTTGGATAATTTGGTACATATAGTATTAATTATATGCATTAATAACAAACAACCGACGCAACATTACAGCTAAAAATATGTAACCGCCTAATTCCCACTGTCACTCAATCTCCGGTCAAACCGTCGCTATCATAAATAATATTTTCTCTCTTAACGCACAAAATTCGCTTAATTGAGTGCGCCATTATCTGTAATTTAATGCAATGTAAACGATTAAAATTGTTTATCAAATTCGGTCTTGATTTTGAACTAAATGATGAGTGGTGAATCATTTCATTTAGACCGATAATTGTGCAATTACGAAACCAGATGCGGTTTCGGCGAAGATGATAAAAGCCGTGGAAAAAGAAATTTTCTGTTGTACGAAGGCAAAACACGTTAAATAAAAATTCGATAAGATGGAAAATCCTAGTACAAACGATAGAAATTGCATTTTCTTTTTTTCACGCAAAGTGCATTCGCGGAGCTTAGTCTGCATCTCACGATAAAATTACCGAGAACACACGAGGTTATCTCGAAACGATTTGAAATATTTGCGATTATCGATATGTGTATTGTACGTACGCATCATGCGCGCCGTGTGTGTCGCGCGATCGTTAAAGTGACGTGAATCATATGCTCAAGAACTAGATTCTCTTTCAAAGAAATGATAAACCTGCGCATCGCGTTATCTTTTCCCAGTATTTTACAACGAGCTTTGCCTTATAAATTCCATCACTTGTATCTCTTGCACATTACATTTTTTTTCAATGCAGAGTTTTCTTCAGTTAGAAAGTATGTAAGAAGATTTATATAAAATATAAAAATTATCTTCTTTACAACCGGCTGCAAAATTATCTTCTTTATTTTGTTTTAATTCAAGAAACGCACGTACGTAATTAGACCAATAATTTTCTTACGATCCCAACGATGTATTTCTTTGGCGCAGACTAATCGTAATAGAATCGTTGTGTTTTATGTAAGTGGTAAATGAATTACCTTCACTTCTAGACTGATGGCTGAATTAGACTTGCGTGCAGAGAGTGTGTACATTTGTATCCCTTTTCCTTAACACAGCGCAACATCTACACGCATTTCCGACTTACATTTGCCGGCTAACCACTCCTTTCCGTTACACGCGACGCGGCTCAACCCCTAAGAAACCATTAAGCTCGTTATGAAATTACCATAAATGTCTCGTATAAAAAACGACAGCTGCTATCTGCATAAAAACCCGACAATAACGACGTTAAGTGCAAATATTTTTTTATTTGATTTGTTAATTTCAATATATTTTTAAAGATTATTTGTGCGTGAGCTGTACCATTTATTTTATTCCTACCAGAGAAAGTGTGTGTAAATAATCACAAGTGATTCTCTCGATATTACTTGTTGCCACTTTTATCTCGACGCTGATTGAACGTTTCTAGGATGTGTTTCTCGATTCATGTCGTACATATTAAGACGCACGATAGTGCCTCTTATACGCAAAATTCATGCGATTGAGAAGTGAGGAAACTTTCATAAAGCAATATCTCAAAAACGACTGAACCGATCACTTTTGTTTTAGTCTCAATTGCTTCAGAACAAAACACTAAAAACCAAAGTATTCTTGCGTTTTGTAAAGTGTTACGTGAGAGAGAAAAGAGAAAAACCCCACCACGTGATTAAAGTAACGTGACTGCACTTTAGTGACGTGTCTTTAAAAACGTGACTACGCTAAGGTCAATGACCTCAGTTACGTGACTGCGCTGAGGTCACTGACCTCGGTCACGTGACTACGGTATATATATAATATAATATATATAGAATATTATATATAAAATATATATAATATTCTTTTTTTTACTATTTTTTTTTGTTATGTGGCCTTACTTTAGTCACGTTTTTAAAGACACGTGACTAAAGTACACGTTACTTTACTCACGTGTTGTTTTTCCACTCCTCCCTGTTTCTTTTATTTTTCAAGTTTGATTTTCATGCGTTATTTCTGACGTCTCTCATATGTACATACATCATGTGTATTATATGGTTTGTAAGACGTATGTACTAGCTGTCATCGCGGTGACAGCTTAAGTTTACTGGCGCAACACGTTGAAATAAAAACAATAAAGCTTACGCGTAGCGTGCGCTTGTATTGTGCTAGTTAGTATTAAAATTTGTACTTCTACATGACAATGCGATGTTGTCGCGATAGACAGAAAAAAAGAATAATTAAAACCTATTAGCTATCTAAATTAAATTATTAATTTCAATAAAAAATCTGCGATACTCAACAAGTATCTTCCAAATCTCTTTCTTTTCTCTCTAATGTGCCGTATCACGAGAATAAATTATCTTCTTCATCGAGTACGTGTTGCTTCGATTACTAAAGTGATATATATTTGTGATCTCTCACAGTGATTGTTTCAACACCTAAAATGATCAGATATAAAGTTCTCGCGCCTATTTATCGAGCGTTTGATCTACGCAATGACGGAAGTATCTCTTTTTCCGTCTCTCCATTTCTCCCCTTTTGTCTCAAGAGAACAAGGTTTCGCCTCGATAGAGTCACTTAAGCGATAAATCTTCACCGCTAACGTCGTCGTCCCGTCTTCCGCGGTTTTGCCCCGTAGAATCTATCGCTCCCTTAGTTATAGCGGACTCGGGCCGCCTCGTCGTCTCGCTTGCGTTCTTCGCCGTAAACGTCGCTCCTTGGTATCGCTTCTCTCTTCTTCGTCTTTCCCCGACCGGAACGAGAGTGCCCGATGTCTCTCTGAGGCTGAAGTGCCGGACAATTTGATAATTGGATCTGCGGCAGCGCTGTGATTTACGCGCGGGAGGGTCCGCACTGACCGGCCGCGAACCGGCTCCGGAAGCAAAGTAGAGACGATTTCGACAGTGAACAAGAGTGAGAGAGAGAGAGAGAGAGAAGGAAGGAGGACGTCTTCTCGCGCGAATTAGCTAAAACTACGTCTCTGCCATGGCTAGACATTGTTTTACGACATTTCCCAATTCTCGTCACCTACGCAAGCGATTATCTCGTTCACGCGCGCAATCTCTACTTTTGCTATCGCGCGATATAGCGATCAATCACACGTTACAAGCACAAGATCGCTTGTGCTCGAAATATCGAGAATGCGAGATTATCAATCGATATAGTTCATTTTCGCACAAACAGACAAGTGTTGCGATCGGTAATGTGTCTATAATTATATCGCGCGTGTTGCAGATATATGATAACAAAAGAAATGTTATTAGTACGCACGTTTTTGTGTGATAACGGAAATGATCGTAGCTATATAATGTGATACGGTAGTTTTTTTTTTTTTTTTTTTTTTTTTTTATAGATGCGTAAACATTTCGGGGAAACAAATACCTTTCGTGTTTTGCTATATCGTGAAAAAAAAAGCGAAAAATGTACACTTGTACATCTGCCAATACACGTGGCCAATACAATACACAGATACTAGCAATCACTCGGAATTAATGAACCATAATTTGTGTAACACGAAAGAAAATACAAATTTAATCAGGTTTTGCCTATAATCGATTTTTGAGTTCCCGATAAAGACCGCTGCCACTCTCACGCTCGCGCTATTTATTTATCGTCGCGCGTGTGCATCGATACAACAAACAATACAGCAGTACACGATGCCCGTGCGCCGCGCTTAAATTGTAAATTGACACATGTTGTTGTTCAGTAAATGTACATTTTTGTTTAAATCTAACACAAAGATCGAGAGCAGAATTTCTTAAAGATTTATTTATACGAGATCAGAGTGCGAATACTTCTTGCTCATCGATAATTCGGAATCAAGATGAAAGTCGCTCCGAAAATTGTATATTAGTAATATCACAAAGCGATATTGCTAGAATAAAGCGTAACAGATCTCCGTAACAAAACGAAAAAAAAAAAAAAAAAAAAAAAACAGAACAAACACCCGGCGGTTTACGCAGCTCTTCATCCCTCGTGTAAGGGGATTTCTCTCGACTGCAAAAAGCTCAAGTCAAGGGCATACTTTTATTCTCGCGGTCTGTCGCGGTGACATTCTCCCGCGTATGAATCTTTTCGCGGGGAAGAGAAGAAGAGCCCGGGTTAACGCTCCGCGCGGACGGTGTGTGTACGCGGCGCGAAAAATCAAAACGGAGAAAGTATGCAAGTCCGAGAGAGAGAGAAAGAAAGAGAGAGAAAGAGAGAGAAAAAGAACGACGGGAAGTTTGCGGGACTGGGGAAAAAGTTGGGCGAGAGCAAGGACGAAGTCTTCTCCGGCGCTCGTTTTATTTTCACCGGGCGCGCGTTTCCGCGCGCGTTATCCTCGCTTCTTCGCCTTCTCGGCCATCTAGAAAAGCGACGACGGCGCGGTCGTTTCACAACGTCCGCGCGTTTTACTGTAAATTGATCTCTCGTCGTTTTCCACCGCGAAGAAACCGAGAGAAAATAAGAGATGACCGCAGTGGAGAGGTAACGCGCGAATGAAATAGTCATCAGAGTAAAATTTGTAAGCGCACAATTGTTATGTTATTTCTTATTGATTCTTGTTGATTTATTTATGTCTTTTCAATTTTTCGCATTCATACGTATCAGTAATATATAATTACTGAAAATCTGAAGTACAAAAATATTATCAGATGATCATCAAAAAAGTGCTTCTCTACATAAATTTATTTATTTATTTATTTATTTTATGTTTCTCAGTGATGAAAAGAGGAATTATCTTCGCACACAGTTCACAAAACTGGATACGATGTTGTAAGATGTAAAAACTAAAGAACATCGAAGACGAAGGTCATAACACGTCGGAGCAGATCTCTCGGGGTGACGTAGTAGGTAATAATCTTTATCTGCGATAAAAGAAAATGATCTTGCTGCGAAACTGCTGATATAAACTCGCAACCGAGCCTTGTATCTCGGCCTCGAATAATCTCAGCTTGAGTGTTTCAGTCGTATTCCCGAATTCCCCGTGCAACATAAGAGAATCCTCGCCACTGTCGGTTTCGACGTTTTGAGGTTTATGCTCTCGATAAAAGTGGCAGATGCAAATCGATCGGTTTCTCAAATTGCTCTTTCTCTCTCTCTCTCTCTCTCTCTCTCTCTTTCTCCGACGCATAAAACCGACGCGTACCAGAGAATTAAACTTTTAGATTTTTTGTTTACGTGAAAATAAACGTTTTGATGTAGTTGCGACGGTATTAATGCAGTATCAAAAAGACACGCAGTAGATTTACTCAATCAGATTATCATTTACATAAATCACATATTGCTATTGTATCGTAGCAATAATTCACTTTATACGATAATCGACGCGGCGGAGAGAAGGAAAAGGCTTGGTTTTGGTTGCTGTATTTAGTTAAATACAGCATTTAACTGAGTTGCTTCACATGAATAATATTCTGACGTTAGTGTACCTACTAATAATATACGGTACGCCGGTGCTATTAATTCGACTGACGATGAGAGAGAGAGAGAGAGAGAGAGAAAGGAGAGAGAGAGAGAGAGGAGAGAGAGAAACAGTACGCGTTTGCTCGCTGCTTCAATTAGAACTGCCGCGCAAATAATCAGAAGTACCTATTCGCTGTGCAAAAACGCGAATGCGCGTATACGAAGGCTCGAATAATAAGCGATAACAGAAGCGTTCGAGAGAGCGGGAGAAGTCTTAATTTCCTCTGGCAACGATCACTCCCTCCCGTTCTCTCTCTTCCTCCCTTTTTTTTCTCTTCTTTTTCCTCTCTTTCGCCGGACAGAAACCGTCGACGACCGTTTTTTAAGTCTGACGCGTGCGCTGGCCTTTTAAAGGCCTTTCTTCCAGCTGTTTAGGTTATTATAAGGACCGAAGAGGCAGGGAGACTGAGCACGGCGCTCAGTCGAAAGGGTGACCATCCGCTCCCGGCCATTTCCTAGCAATTTCCTGACGCTGTTTTTCACGTGAACTTTTGAACTCGTTCTCCCGCAGGGTACCTTTTCACTGTAAAATATCTGCTAAGTAGCCACGGCAGGACTAGCCAGTTATAAATGGTCGCGTGCAAATATCGCAGGTTTTGTGTCCAGATGCGTCCGGTGTATTTAAGCTTCACCTCCTCCCCCTCCGTCGCAACCTCTTTCTTTTGGACGCCGGTCATCGTCGATGATCGCACGACGAAGATGTCTTTTCCGGAATTAATGGCCTGTCGTGACGGTCGAGGGAATCAGAGAAAACCGAGGTGCGAATCTTCCTTCCCGTTCTTTATATCAGCATTTTGTTCTTTCTGTAATCTCTATGACATACGCTGACCTGTATCCAAGCAATAACAATAATTTCGATTATTTCCGTAAATAATTTTAATTTTATAGTGCGCGTGTTGTAAATTGGAAAATGTATTTTTAAACAAATTTCGAAGAATTGTGCATTTGACGTTAAACGGCGCTCAATGATACCGTGCGTGAATGGGAATGCCGAAAACACGTGTGGTTTTACATGTGTACGTTAGATACACACATGTATTATGAAATAATGAATTGTTTGCTAGGCAGTCTCTTTTGTGCTGAAATGTTTAATTTAAAGTAGGACTTGAGATTTACAAAATAATTTGATAGTATTGCGAATTAAAACGTGTAGCGCATAAATAATATTACAATGAAAGAGAAAAAGAGAGAGAGAGAGAGAGAGAGAAAGAGAGAGAGAGAGAGATGGATAGATAGATAGATAGATAGATAGATAGATAGATAGATAGATAGAGAGAAAAAGAGAGAGAGAGAGACAGAAATGAATCCTGAAAGTGCAAGTTTTAAATGTATATTTTTGGTATTAACTAACTTCGATACACTCTGCAGCTGTTTCTCGAGTATAAATTCTCTCCGAGATAAATTTATATACTTTATTTGTGATGCGGTAAAATAATTATTAGTTAATAACATATTTTATTATAAAATAGAAGTTAATGGTAACTGATTGATTCAATTACCACATAATTACAATTTAACTGGCTCGGATGATAAATAAATAATAAATAATTTAAATTTAATTTCAATAAATTCGCGTTATACAGTTGACGTGCAAATAATGATTATTTGTCGTCTCTGCAGACATATAACTCGGTGCGCATGATTCTGTGTGCTACCATTTACACGATGGTGTAACACAACCTCTCATGTGCAATTTCGCATTTTGAGCGTAAATATCGCGTTATAAATAAATTGCTCCCGATAAAAAATCCATAGCGACAACAACTAAGAAAAAAGCATCAAATAACGATACAATTAGCAAAAATAAATTGTTAAATATAAAACTTGTTAAATATACAATGTTGCATATTGTATGAGATCAATTTTTATATCCTGCGAACACGAGAAATGAGATATTTTCAGATGTTTGCAAAGTGTATGATGTAGAAAAATAAAACTGCTATTTAATTCAATATTATATCCGTTACTCAGTGTTTATTAGTCAGTTTTAATTAAAAGAGCAAAGCAGATTTATTATTGCTAAGAATACGTTTTCTCGTAACAGGCGAACCGTGTTGGTTTTCTTTCTTAATGAAGCAGAACGAAAAGGATCGATACTTTGCGCATATGAGCCTGATATCGTAATGCAGCCGGAAATCCATTTTAGGTAGAAGCGATTCTCACACGATAGCTACTAGGATGTTGTATTATTCACGGTACGAGCGAGACTGTGTGAATAATCTATAGTTTTCGAAACATCAGAAGTACGCATTCGGAAAGTTTGAGAATTGGCTTCGTTCGAGAATGATTTACCGAAATGATCGCGGTACGACGTTTGTCGAAAGGTTCAGAACGGTTTCCCATAGAACAGAAGACCTGTTCTGGTCTTGGGTTCGTACGCGTACTGACTCACACACACACACACACACAACACACGCGCGTGCGACTATCAGTGCGCGCGGAATTCATTGGCCCTCCGAAGGACAGGGGTGGACTATTCATATCAATGCACACCCTTGTCGAAGGGTTGCGAAACTTCGAACTTGCATCCCCTGTATTCGTCCCGCATTATTGAGGAAAACGTTGCGACCTTCTCAAGAACCCGAGATCGTACGATTGGTTTTATCTCAAAGCACCGAGCAGCTCATTTTTACGTGCACTGTTATTAACATCGTGTAGTTAATATAAAAAGAGAATATAAAGCTAATTAATATTTGTTTATATGTATATTTGTGACGTTTATATATATATATATATATATATATATTTGTTTGTTTCAAAGAGTTTCTAATATATCAACGTTTCTTTAATAAAATATTTTTATATATGTGTTATACTTTTTTTATGTCACTTCTGCTCGATATATCGCTAGAACTTCATTGTGTTACATTAACTGATTACAATTACAATTTTTTAGAAAAAAATACCTTGAGCTTTATAACACTGCTGAGAATTGAGATTTTTCTTTTCTCGTTTTTACTTTTTTACATTTAATAATAGCACATAAAAGCAACTTTATATAAAAATAGTATCCTTATGTATTATTTGCGTGTGACAAAACAGAATGTTATATTTTATTGTCTCGTACATTACCGATGTAATTATTTTCTTGCTTTTGCGAAACCTCGCCGCGAGTCAATAGATTTCCGACACATCTCGCGCAATTTCGTGGACAATATTTTAGCTCTCTTTTAAGCAGGTCGATGGTGCCATCTGTCAGCAGATGCATTAACTAATCAACGTTCACGCATGTGCATTATACGTCTCCAAGTAGTCTTTGGAAAAGTCGGCAATGAGGATTCCTAATCGGATCGATAGAATGACGAAACGGCGACGATGTGCTTCGGGAGACTTATATTTTGCGTTAAACAAAAATAAAGAAAAATGTTTTAAAAAATTGTAAAAAAATGTAAAAAAAATAATAAATATAAAAAATAAAAAAACGTACACGTTATTAGCTCATCGAAAATGTGAAAAGTTGTGAGATATAATGAGAGCCCATAAAACGGTCTTTTTCTGACGCTGCTGTGTACTGCGGGTTGCATTCTGTAGGCGAATATTTCTTTTTTTTTTGTATTTTTTAAATTTTAGATTGTGTTTACTAACATATAGTTGTATAAATAGACATAAACATTCCATTCGCATGTGCAGTGCAATTTGTTTAGACATATTATACAAGTTATTCTATAATCACGAGACGTATCTTCTACAATTGCAAATTTGAAGGAAGAGACACTTTGTGTTTCATAAAATCATATTGTCTTTTTTGTCACGTTTTATTTTAATTAGGAAATGCCGAAGAACGAATAATAACACACATGTTTACTAATTATATAATTGCGTAACTTTTCTGTCTCTCTTTCTCGTATTGTTATTTTTATATGTTAGAAAGATACTCTGTGAAACTCTTTTCAGAGCACAAATTCATATTAAATGAGCACACTGTTCTTCGGCAATATTATTTTCAATAATGAATATCGGCTGAATTGAGAAGAGGCAGTATAATTTTGGATACCCGAGTATATCGTTCCGCAAAAGCACCGACGAACAGGCTGCCGCCGCAGTCGCTTACATTCGAAAATGCACGTAGGTCCATTACGAAACGATATAATGGCGCAGTCTATTATCTAAACAACGAGAAGCACCAACGACGGAATCGCGGCGCGGCGTGGCGGGGCTTTGCCGCGAATGTTATTGATATTCCCGGCGGTCGTCTCGCTTTACGTTGAAATTAGCCAACGGAGGAAGCCGCTGCATAACGCTGTCGCGATACAACCGAGAGCCGACCCCGGTGCTCTATCGAGTATCGATCATCCGGTCGACGAGGGCAGCTCGAGTAGCTCGTAGTATGATGATACGCGTCTCTCTTCCGGTATGGCGCTCGCTTAATATCTTCGTTAAGATTCACGAAGTAACTCCGCTATCGTCAACTCATAAAGCTCGACTTCGAGCCGAAGAGAGATACAATGACGAAATAATAAAACTGAGGAATCATAAGATAAAAGGAGAAAAAAAAAAGAGATGTAGCCTGGAAATTTTATTAAAGCACAATTGCTTATTAAATTGCTTGTGTTGTAAAGAAGATATAATTAGAATATCGCGCTACTACATAAATGTCAAAGTGACACACAGTACAATAATAGAAACGCATTATTAATTTGTCTGAATTTAATAAAATAGTTGGTCCGTATCTCTTTTTTTTTACAATTTTCGATACGGTTGTAGAACTAACAGAACAAGAGTGAGAGCGAAAGGTGGAAATACGCGTGTAAAGTGTACGCACTGCAAGTGACCATTGCCAAAACGCGAACCGGCCGTTCGATCGGACTTTTCCGGTTTGTCCAATCGATCGGGTTAAAGATTTTCGACTCTTAATTAAGATCTGCGAGGGCACTCGAGTTTTCAATTAAAAGGATAGCGACGTTCCCTCTGTTGTCTCTGTTTCCCGTCGTCCGTTCTCTTTTCGCGTGCGCTCCGCGTCTCTGTCGCCCCCGTATTCGTGTCTCTTTCCCGTATTTTTCGTTCTCTCTTGCCGCGACGTTCTTTTTGTCCTTTCGTTCCCCCGCCCGCGCCTGATGCGCCGGCAACATTAAATGCAATTTTGCGCAACGCATCCTCCGAGGGTACTCGGATCCCGATGGTGTGTCTCCCGATCCACTTTTTTCCGTTTTAGCCACTTTTGTGGAGTACACGTGCGCGCACGCGCTCGTGTCATTTTTGTTTCCGACAATGTTTCCGATTCTTTGTCGGACGATATCGAAAAATATTTGTTACTTCGTTACTCCGATACTCGAGATCGCGCGCAATATTCTAGCGGCAAGGCGGGGGTGGTTTCGAGGATTCTCCATCGGCTACTCTGCCCTTGGGCATTGAAATATTCAAGCAACCACTTTATGCGCTGTGTTTCTAAATTCCGAATCTCAAAACTTACTAACAATAAATATTGCACGTAACACTATTAACCAAAATAAATTTTTTAGGTGAGAAAAGATACGGATATAGATACGTTTCTCAAAGATATTGCTCAGTAATTGAGGATAGGAGTCGAAAGAACATATGTTTGTACATATTTTGACTGTCCGAACAACAAAATTCTGTTTACATGTCTTGGATTTTGTACGGAGAATTTTATTTTTGCGCTTAAGAAGATATTATCTCAGAATGCTTAATAAATAGCTTCTTCTCTCCTCTTTTCCCCCTTCTCTCTCTCTCTCTCTCTCTCTCTCTTGTTAATCACGCGGAGGAGAGGCAGGAATGGAAAACACACAGGAAACGAGTGTGCAATCGGGATGAGCAGAGTTGGTATTTTCGGCGGTCATCCCCATCAGCATCGGTTCGCGGAGTTGCGAATGGGTAACCCTCGCGCAATGCCAATTTTTGCTGCATACAAAAGCACGGTGAGCACGGTGTACGCGTGCCGTCGCGTTTCCCGCCCACGCACACACACGCACGCACGCACACCGAGCGAGTTACGTGTGCGCCCGATAATGCTGCACGATGACCATGGGACACCGGGCTGATTGGGGTGTGCAGGCGACCTATGCAGTTTAATTTATGTTGCATCACCAGCCAGTCGTATGTGCATCAACGCACGCGATCGCGATCGTCTCACTTGTGTTTCGTCCCGGTTTTTCGCGAGACGCCGGCGTTTCGCCCGTGTTTCGCCTCTCGCAAAGATCTGCGTGGTTTCGATGGCGCTTCCGTGCACACGCACGTAGACGGTTGTACGTGTGCGCGTGTGTGTATATATGTAACGTGCGTATGTGAGTGTAATACACACGCGTGTTTTCACAGACGAGAGTCGAGGCTAGACTCTCGCGGTCGGCCATCTTTGTTTAATTGTGTCGCTGCAGATAACAGATAAAGAAACTGACGTTCACATTCGGAGACTTCCTGCGAATTTCCGGTTTGAAAGTTCGTTGAGGGTTGAGGGTTTATGCTACATTCCAGACGATTCGTCTATTTCTATATGAAACTGGCGATCCAAGAGCCAAAAACTCAT
Source organism: Pseudomyrmex gracilis (assembly GCF_002006095.1). Lineage (NCBI taxonomy): Eukaryota > Metazoa > Arthropoda > Insecta > Hymenoptera > Formicidae > Pseudomyrmex > Pseudomyrmex gracilis. The sequence continues at coordinate 1,223,112 of NW_018020600.1, forward strand.
GGTTCTAGTACGTATATAAGTGTTTCTATTATTATTGTTATTATTATTGCAATTTATATACACTCCTGTAACTATAATTCTGTGGTGACAAATATGTGAAATTATTTTATGGTCTGAAGAGAGCAAAAGAGCTACTCGGAAACAGCCGAATGCGAAAGATCCAATATCGAAGGATGCGATATTTTTCTTGACGCGATTTATCTTTCTGCTCCGTGACTTAAAACTGAAGTCAATGGGCCAATATGCTCCCCATCGACCGACGTGTGATTTAGTAGCCGGCTACGAATCGCAGTCGCGATATGAACGGGGGAGGGTCGTTCATCAGCGCATCCGAATCCAAGATCAAAGGAGCAATAAATAAAGGAGCGTTATGCACGAGTCGTCGCACGCGCTCGCGCTACACACACAAGCGAAATCCGAGAGGCGAAGCGGTAAGAAGAAAGCTAATTAGCGCGGATCGAATAAGCCGCACGGCGCTTGATAAATGAACAGCCAATATTTGGACAAAAGGGGGGATCTCTTTTTTTTTTCTACACTCGTGTCCCGACTGAGCTTTTCATTTTTTTTTGCTTTCACCACTGAGTTCTTTTACATCTATCGGCGTAGTCGAAGATGCGTGTGATGGCGCGCAAGGGAGGTTGTGAAGAGGGACAGACGAGAGACGACGCGACGCGCGTATACGCGCAACTTATGCGCGTTTGGGTAAATATCTCCGCGGGTATTTACATGAGCGAGCTCGACTCCGAGATAGCTCGTGATTAATGGCCCTTCTTCAAGCTTTATTAACGACCTGTCCACCCGGACCTCGCCTTGACCACTTTCAGAAAACCTCGTATGGCCGGCGTTCATCATGTATGATTTTATTCAGGCGCTTCCTGAAGATCGCTCGTGATTCCTCGCGAGCTTGTGGTTGACGACGATCTTTGAAAAAAAGATGCCGCGAATATTGTGCAATATAAAAAAAAATGCACGCGCGTACGGTCTCGCAGTTGTTTAAAAGAACATTCATTTTTGTCAACTATTTGATTTCAAATTTTCTTACCACCACATGTGCGCGTGTTAATTATTGTACGAGTAATTAAATGGATTTTACGAACAACGCGTTGGTTGGTTTTCTTTTGAGAACAAACGTCGACTTTCTACGGTCGACGTTGAGTCACACGGCGCAGACCATAAGGTACCGTATAAATACACGGTAATCCTATCCGATAATAGTCGCACGGTCAATTAAGATGACCGTCATAAGAACCAATTAAACGTAAGTGCGTGACTATGTTGGCTCGGGTTACGTATTTACGATCTAAAATTATGCGTTTTCGTTCCGCTCTCCCATTACTTTCGCCCTACGATTTCTTTCTCGAGTAGCTCTCTCTCCTCCTCCACTTCCTCTCTTTCTCTTGCGATCGTGAAATTTCATCTATGCACCCACCTGATGTTTCGGTTACGCAGATTTTGTAATACTTCTAAAAAGCTTCGTGCAATTCGTTATCAAAAGTCGCCCATAATTGACGCAATTATGCGTATCGTGCAATTATCAGTTCATTTCCTCAGTTTGCGCGACGCGCCGGGAACGATACTCTTTGGAAACGCGTAAATAATATATTTGCGTAAACGCGTGACGACCGGATGTGTGATCTACGTGATTAATCGCCGCGTTAATTAAAATGTTCGCTTAATAAGTCCGCTTAAACGGCGGGAAAAACAGCGGGACGATTCATTTAACAATTATTTTATGTAGTTTATACGCGTACACACCCCGTTAAAGTATTTTGCGATGCACACACCAATGACCATCGCGCGCGCGCGCGCGCGCGTGTATATACGATAATGCGGAAGCCCCAAAATGCACCGCGACAATAACGATTCCGAGTGAGTTCATCCGCGACGAGAGATATCGAACGCGCGACTCGCTTTCAAGATACTCCGCAACAAGAATTCGTAAAATCGTTTCCTAAGATCAGATCGCGCGGCTCGAGTAAAAAAAATCTCAGGTATGGTCGTGCATGTGAAACCACACGACCACGTCACGTAAGTCTTTTTTTTTTTTTAATCCCTTCACCTGTCCCGGTTTTTCACATTCATAAACGGTTACCAAACGAGTTGCGACAAGGGCGCAAAAAATGAAGTGCGGCGATTATTAAATATACTTACGCTCACCTATTCCGAAGAATGACCAGAGGACACGTTAACACACACATATGACATATTATTTCTGCCGCGTATAATTGAGGGGAGCTTGCTTTAAGAAGATTCCTTCCGGAGCTGGAAGACAGAATAATGTTATGATAATGATCGCATTTATTGTGCACTCGTTCTTAGATTTCTGATACTCCTTCTGTATAATAAGATTATCTGCGACAAAATTGTCGTCACAGTATCGCGATGATATTTAACTTCGATAAAGATAACAATCTTTACTTCGCATGATACGTGGCTTCTCAACATTTTCGCAGAATTTAATTGTTTTGCGACGAAGAAAATCATCTCTCGATAATCTATTTCATTGATATGCATATATATCAGTAGAATTTTTCAGCAAAAGCGGTAAACATACATTTGTTTTTGCAACGTGGACAAATAGTTTATTCAGTTTTATTATTATTTTTTTTTTTTTTACAGAGTTATTTTTGCTATAATTTAGTCACTTGCAAAGAGGATTTTACACGCGATATTTTTTCTTTTTGCTTAAACATAAAAAAATATTAAAAAAAAAAAACACTTTCACCTTTATTTTGAAATAATTTCTCTATCAAAACGCACACATTTAAATGCGAATGCATAAATACACGATAGTTTTCTTGAACAACATCAACTATAAAAGGAGCAAATAAATTCTCGTCCGGTGTCGATACTTTTAGAAAAATGAACGGCAAGGGGATTGTTCGACACCGGGGAAAATGTGGTCGCCGAATAGTTTACGGTTTACACACGAACCGAAGGACAACACTTTCACGGCTGAGACATAGCCGGCGAACGCTACGTATGCTGATATATGGACCCGTCTCGCGTTGATAGATACCAGAAACTTTACAACTTTAATTTTTCCCTCGACGTCAATTTTGGGTTTTAATCTTGACCTACACCTCGGACAGGGCGTGTCAGACGAAGAAAGAATTACTGCCGCTGCAATTAAATGACGCTGTTCTCGTGTGCGAGTTGTGTTGTGTGTTTGGAGTTTAGGAATTTTTGTAAATCTCATTCACAGAAACTTTTACGCTTTTTTAATATTAAAATACGTTTTATATTACGAAGCTTCGAAAGTAAAAAGAATATTTGGCAAATTTTTAATTAAATTTAATTCAAAAATCTATTAGAAATGCTTAGATTGCATTTCGTATAGAAAATCCTTTCTAAAAAATTAATTAATTAATATATATGTATATATCACATTGCAAAACAGAAAACTTTGGCAGAATTGGCAGTCTCATTAATATACGTCGGATAAATAATAAAACACGAAGATTACGTACGTGACATAATATTTCTCCAGATTTTGTCCGAGTACTTGGAATTGCAAAGATAGCGAAGCTACGTACTAATCCGCCAGCAAGTTTGATATTGATCTTATCGAAGGAAAATCAGCACGTGATTCACGCCGAGCAAAATCATCTAATAACACACACTCGATAAGATCGTATTTACACTTGCGAGTCAACAGATGATTTATTACGTCGTAATCCTGTGACGCCGCCGGAGTGAAAACTGACGTGCTCGATAACACGAGAAAGAAATGTTTTTTTTTTTTTTCTAAAGAAAAATTATATATTTCCCGAGAAAACGACGTGCCGCGTCAGAATTTTTTCGGCTCGCCTGATCGAATTCCAGTTCGGGACCCTTATTCATCTCAGGTGGTTGGCTACGCTCAAATCTGCGGCGAAGACATTGTTCAACGGTTAATAAAATTCGTCTGGCCTCGCCAACTTTTATCGTGGATATTTCAATTGCGAGCGTGAACAATTGGCGCATCCGGCGCGTATCCACAATGGGGAACATTCGGCGCCTTATCGAGCTTGTAGATATCGCGTCATAATTTAGCGATGAAAATCAATCGTTTCAAATTGAATATTCTATATCAATTGCGAGCATGTAACCGTAACATTTTTTGAAATTGCTAATATTTCCCGAACGTTTTCACACAGTTATCTCTGCTGTATATTATTGTTTAGCATATTAGCAGAGCACAAATATTTTGTGCAATCCCAATGCCGTGATGTATAAACATTCTTTTTACAATATCAATTTTTCAACTCGGCATTTGTATCTTTTTATTATTCGAAAGCTACAAAAAATTAAATCGTTTGTAAAATTTTTTTTTAAATCATGTTGGCGAAAGTCGTTCAATTTTAAATGTTATTAGAAAATGTTACATAATAGTATCACATACACACACACACACTCTCTCTCTCTCTCTCTCTCTCTCTGTTTACATGTTTACTTGAAAATAATTGATTATAAATTTTATTATTATTATTATTATTATTATTATTATTATTATTATAATATTTAGGTGTATACATTTTAATGGGTTGGTAAAAAACAGTACACGTACCTTCAAAGAGTTTTTATAAAAAATAATTCCTTGTATACATTTGTACATCAAAGTGCTCTGTTGTAAAGAAGTATAAATTGTTGTTTCTTTGTATAGATAATATCACACCAGGATGTTTGTGATCGTCGAGCATGACAGAGTGTTTAATATTCTACGTGTTTCTATTATATAATAAAAACTACCAAATTTACACGTTTAAAAAATCAGTTGTACCTTTCCGCGAATTAAAACATCGTATCCACGTTGAAAATTATTCGACGACGAAGATTCTCGTTTCGAGCGCGGTTTCTCTTCGCGGGGTCACTTTTATTTTTTGTCTGCTTTCGACGCTCGCGTACGCATTATGTCAAAATGATAAATAATAACTACGTCTGTTTAACGGAAACAGCCCGGAGCCTAAAATTCGTAGCGTATCGCCTGTTTAATCCGACTGTTTTCCACATCACCTTGTTATCTTTGTTGCTATGCGCGATACGTGCGGGATATTTTGCGATAAAATTTAAAGCATCGCGACTAAGTCTGGTCTGAGAAATTCGCGTGTTGAAAGACCGCGTTTCTCTTGTGTATGTTTGCATTTTCTGCAAAGACAACGGTAGAGAAATTGATACGCGTGTTGTTTAATACTACTTGGCTTGCAAGACCGAGTGTTTTTTCGTATATTTTGTATTTTTGACAAAACAACGTGATACATTTTGCATAATGCAAGACTTGCCGCTTATATTGTAGTCAAGCGATTACGTTTGTCATCAAACGACGAATTTATTATGTTCTTTTAATGAACAGCATCACTAAAATCGGATAGCTTGCCGAGTAGCCGCCAATCTCTCGCTCAGACTCTATAAGAATGCCCGGTATACGAGAATTGCAATACACTCGCGCACGAAACAGCCGCTGCGGGCGGAAACGAAATTACGCACCGTGAACGCTCGTCCGATCGATTGCTGAGAGAAATGAGTTTAGCTCGACGCGGATCCTCCTTCCTGTTCCGCGCGCAATAAATTTCCAAATCCAGAATCCTACGCTATATAACGGCAGCGTAACGAGATATTTCAGATCGTGCTGTTCAAACGTCTGAATTTCTCGAACGGTCCTTTCGCGAACGGAAATTTTGACTTGGTCTTCAGATAGTATTTACCGCGCGCGATGAAAAGCGACTTGTGTCCGCCCATGATGGACGTGGGCGAGTCGTTGCACCGGCCCCGTTTGAATTTTCTGTAAGAGGAGCAGCTTCTTCCGTGGAAGCCTAAAGTGCTGGTAATAGACTCGGCGAAGAATCTGAACGAGCGGGCGTGAGAACAGGCGCCACCAGGATCCGTCAGACACCCGTGCTGCTTTTTGCCTCCGTTCGGATAAAAATCGGCATCCCCGATGGCTGACAAGAAGCCGAGAAAGCCGCCGTTTGTGTGAATAATCTCCACGTACTCCGCATCATCGGATGATATCCTGGATCCCGGTCCAACTAGTTCGAAGCGTGGCAAAGCTGGATCCAGTCCTGAAACATCAACAGCGGATGTTGATCATTGATTTAACGTCGATCAATTTTGTAACTTAAGAAAACATTTTTATAATTCACGGAAAATGAATTGTACAATTTTCTGCAAATAATGCGGATTTAAAGATACACCGGATGCCGATGGAAAAAGTAAATAAAAACATTTTTTAGAAACCGGACAAATTTTACCGCAAATATCGCGTGTGTAAAAAGTAATGAACCATCTCTATATTAGAAGTCGAGTTGTTTTAGGTAAAAAAAGGTCCGCAATAGTATTCAATCAATAAAACAAAAAAGGAAACACTTCCTTAATACGAGTTCGAGATGTAGTGCTCGTTTTACAATGTCAAAGTTTTTTTTATTCAATATCCTGTTAAACGTGTCGGGCGAATAAAAACTTACCTATGACGGACTTGACCTCGCCTTTGGCATTGCGAGCAGCGATACCAGCTACATGGGCGCCAAGCGAGTGGCCGACCACTATGGTTTCCGACAATTCCATTTGATGCTTCGAAAGGAAGTCGATCATGCGCGAAACGAATTCGCCAACTCTCTTAACACGATTGCTTGCCCAAATGTAACCCTTGATGCTGATTTTGCTCCAGTCGATGACGATGATGTTGTAATCGCCATGCTTGAGATAGGCTGCGATCACAGCAATAATTCTCATTGAGAAGCAAATTCGTTACTGTTTTTTAGAATACGTGTATTTTTATCGAGAAACTGAAACATTTTCCAATGGAAAAAAGTTTTACGCTGCGGACGATTATTCGACAGTGCAACATACCATCGCGAATCAAGGTGCACGCCGCGCTTTTGCGAGAATTCATCCATCCGTGAGTGACGAAACGCGTCGGTAAGGCGGGGTCGAATTTCGTCCTCTTCAGCGCGTCCTCGTCATCGACATACAGCGGTTTCGAACGAAGAGGATTCTTCCTTGTGTACAGCAAGAAGAAGACAAAGTTCTCGATGTCAGTTAGGTCTGTATTATCTTCTTCGTCGTCATCGTCCAACCTCAGTCTCACTAGATTCTCATCGTCGTCGTATACACACATGACTCCATCACTTTTGGTGCAGAGATCGTAATTCTGTGGTGTTTTTTCCGAAGCATTGTTCAGTGGAAGACCTACATAGTCAGAATACAAAAAATATTCAACGAACATATCATCGTCAATAAAAACAAAATTAGTTGTCAAATATTTTGTCAGAAAATTAAGAGTTGTCAAGAAAAAAAAATAAAAATGCAAATATTTTTACCGGCTGTGGCGCACACGAGCAAGAAACCGATAAGAACTTGCGTCTTCATGTTTGTCGCAGTCCCAATGTTACTATCACACATGTACTGTCGCTTATAAAGCGATTATTCGACCACCAATATACTTCGATTTTAACGATAAGATATATACCTTGTTTTGCGAATGTGTATCTTAAGTATGCAATTGTGTGACAATATCTAGATGTTTCGTGTCACGTGATATTTTAGCGCCTGTTTAGCTCTGACAGAATGCTGAGGTTTCTTACATTTTCTTACAAATGTCTTTCTGTCTCTGAGAATAACTGAGTATATGTTTTATTTAACACCAATACTCTACAATACACCTTTATTTATTTTAATTCGTTGTCGCGTCAGGTGATCGACTGGCTCGCGGAACGCTCGATGGTTTTCTGCTTCTGTTTCGTAGCTAAATGGTTCTCTCGAGACAAGAGAGGTGTGTTTAGCGCGCTCTGTCTTCGTTCGTATTGTCCTTACAATCGTCACGTGTAAGTCACGTTCAAAATATTTATAATAATAAATACGAGCCGTTTTGACAAACGAAAAACAACCAGGTCGAACTTGCACGCATGACGCAAAACGTGACAAACAGTTTTCAATTTAGCGAGTTTTTTTATTAAATAACGACACGTTATTTAAATAAAGAAGTTAACAAATATACAAACATAACGTACGCATTGATCGGAATGAGATCAGAGTGAATATAGCATATCTTTAGAAGCGCATCAATTAAGAAAGATTTAATTTTAGTAATAATATTATATTGATCGATAAGATGTCGCTTAATTTTTCAATGTCAATTATCGTGATTCGCACCGTCCAATTCTACTACCGTGAGCTGAGATTTGCCATTTTTCCGCATCTGTTGTTCACGTCATAAATCAATTTCAATCCGCGTTAGATTACTCGATACGCTTAATCAGCGAGTGTTATTGACAAAGACCTGTGCTGAGATTAAGGATTAAAAGTCTAACAAAAATATCGTGCATACAGTAAGTGCGGAGATATTGGATATTCTGTCGCGAGTGAATCCCGTGCGCGCGGGAAAGAGAGAGATAGAGAGAAAAAAAGAACATTAAAAATGCGAAAATGCGAATTATTGCAAAGAGAAAGAGAGAGAGAGAGAGAGAGAAGCGTAACAGTTCGATAAATCACGTAATTTAAATAATAAATGTATTTAAAATGATCGGTTAATTTACATTCCGCAATATACCTCCCCCTCCTCCCAATATGTATCTCTGAAAGAGTTTAATATTTTAAAGACATTATTATTCTCTATTATTATATTAATTATCGAGTTAATATCGGGTTAATGATACAATTAAGCTATCAGGTAAATAGAATTTTTGCGCAATTCAACGCTTTGATTGTAACCTCATTTCGGACAATCAATCATTTGTATATCGGGTGTTGTTATCCGCATTATCAATCATTCTTATAAAACATACGATAAGCATTAATTATCCATGTATTTCTGCTTCGATTTTTTAATCGGCGGTGAGAGATATCCGCGCTGCAAATCTGTTTGTGCGATAACATGATATTGTGTAGAACAAGTGCATTAAAACGCATCAAACAATAATACACTTTGTAACATCACGGGGTATTATATGTATGTATGTATACATATATATATATATATATATATATATATATATATAACAAAAAAAATCGAGATAAGATTGAAACGAGCGCGAGACAAATATATATTTCTGGTTTTCTGTTCTTATAAATAAAACTACTCTAAAAAAAATATAAAACACAAACAAGTAAAAACTGTATAGATAGCTTTCTATTAATATTTCCACAACTCTTCGAATTGTGTCATAAAGCAGAATAGAATCGCCCGTGGAAAGTAAAATTTTTCCTATCGACGCTATTTTCCGCAGTAGAGTTTTATCGTTAGCAAACGCTTATACACACCATATAGACGTTGATTTCTATATCAAAGTTCAAAACCGCGAGACATAAATCTCATTAGAGCACGTTGCTCGGTCACATGACGATGAAATGCTAGTGGTTAATTCGATCAGACAATCTGATTGGCCAATATTCTTTTGTGTGCCGGCTAGCGGGTTTTTGAATGTGACTTTACTCGAAAAGAAAATGCTTTCCTATAAGCCGCACGTGTTTTCCCACCGAGACGTTTAATTCGCTTGTGCTCACGAGTTTTATTCGTAATTGAGTCGTACGGCGTGGCCCGGCGCGTTTACGTAAATTTTAAAATATTCTAATTAGTGTAATGAAATTAGCGCGCTTATGAGACTTTCGTGGCATTAGTCGGCACGTAGGAAGACCGTGGCGTTAACATGTCTATGAAAATTTTCATTTGCACATTGACGCGAGAGAGAGAGAGAGAGAGAGAGAGAGAGAGAGAGAGAAAGAAAGAAAGAAAGAAAGAGTGAGTGAGACGGTTTTAAGCGGAAGGATTAAGTGCGCAGAAACCTGTTGTGGCGTATGTTCTTTTTAAAAGCCGTGGTCGGGTTCTCGCCCTCGTCGGTTACATTTCTCAGACGTAGAATCAAACAGGTTCGCGGCGCGCGGCGGTATAAAAACCCGTTTTAACGACCTCGCTGAAAATTTTTATTGTATATACAAGGATTGCGCGGGGATGCGACCGATACAAATACTCGCCGGATCTGCGGTGGCTATCTCGCCTTTGTTCCGGGCGCGCGTTTACAGGTGTTGAATATTAAAATGAGATGGGGTTTATCGGAAAAATCATATCGGAACGCGATCGGGCACGCGCTTTCTCCCCTCCTCCGAATTCTCGTTCACTTTCGCCTATCGCGAATTATTTGCAGACCGAATGTGTTTCGATACGTCTAATGCAAGTGCGCGCGAGTAAACATCGTCGCATCTCTGCGTAGATGTCTCTCGAAGTTAAAAAAAAAAAAAAAAAGATATTGATTGACCACACTTTTATTGTTAAAGTTCTCTCTCGAGAATTGATTTTTTTCTCACCGCGTAAAAAAAAGAAGAAAAACGATTTTTTGTCTTTTTTTCAGCAAGACGCTGAGTTACTACGCTAGACCAGCGCAAAATTATGTTTAGATGACCGAAGACTCGACATCCACGGTGCGAGCGCTTGCGTAAAGCACGAAAATGAGGGGGAGACCGAGGGGGAAGAGAAAAGGGGGAGCAAAGTGGGTGGCGGTCTGGGGGTGACGGGGGGCGAGTTGGAGCTGTGAAAGCGAGGGCGCCTGCAGTGACTAGCCTCCATCGATTTACCGTGCGGCGCCATCTTGCCACCCTACGCCACGGGGGTTGACCACCCCTCTGCCACCCCCTTGCCGCACCGCCACCCGTCGGGGTCACCCCCCTCGAGGTACCGGCAGACATTTTGAAAAATGATTCCGAAAGTCATCGTGGCCCGCGCTGGCGTTTTTTAGCGGGCTCGACCCGGCCCGCCCCGGCTCGCTCGATGTCCTTCTCTCTCTTTCTCTCTCTTTGTCGTTCGCTCTTTTGCACCCAAAGAGCAAGGGAAGAAAAACCGGATGCGCGACAAAAAGAGGGAAAACTATCGCGGTCGAAAGACGCGGAAATAAATGAGCAGGAGCCTGCGTGTCGTGGTTATTAAGCTTTAAGTGATGAGATTTTCGCAACAGCGAGCGCCAGCCACGATAAAACGCATCAGGTTTCTTTTTACCGCAACGGCGAATAATCGGCGATTTTTATTTTGCAATCAGCAACGTTAATCATCGTAACGTTTATCGGAAATCATTTGTGTTCTAAGAGTTCATCGATGCAACATATATTTATTTTCACCACAAAGACAACACACAGCGTAATTCGACGCGATAAATATAGAAATGTTTACAATTGTTTCATTCGTATGTTGTGTATGCATTCAATTGTTTTTTTTTTTTTTTTTGTTTTGTTTTGTTTCCTATTTCAAAATATCGAAGGCCAGGAAAGAGGCACGTTACTTCATTTTACTTTAATCTGTATGGAGCGATATGTCGTTGCGCCGAGAATTTATGACTACCCCTATATATAATGCCGCGTCGAGCTATCTGCAATTATGCATACGAATAGTTTTATCTGTGTTCAAATATTAAATGATGACTTTCGTAGAATAATATTACTACGTACTTCGGAGAGAGAGCGTTAATTTCCGAAATTGCGGAATGAAGACGTGCGTGTACGTAAATTCAAAAAGTCGAATGTTCATTTGTAATTACATCGTATAAAAGTATTTTATTTGTTTTTTTTTTATTTCGAAAAAAAATGTTTTTTTTTCTAACAGACTAAAATAACATCTTTTTTTTTTTTTTTTTTTTAATTTAGAAGATCGCATTGAACAATTAAATGAAGTTACGAAGTAACTTAAGAAGATCCCAATTCCATTTGCTCCGAGTGAGAGGATGTAATATTTTAAACAGACGATTGCGGCCTGTGGCTGGACATTCTGAATCGAAAGAGACAGGGAACAAAGGTCGGACAGGAGAGAAAGATTTCAATCGCGTCTACCAATCGTGGAATAAACAATACGGGCTTTCGAGAATGCACAGTGCGGTCGATCGGCTCTCGATTAATCAGAAAAAAAATTCTTGTTTTTGCAAAAAAGGATTACCATTCGCGTAGAAATAAAAGATTCTGAGATTCTCGTGAGAGATGCAACGCATATATATATATATATATATAAAAACACGTATCTATAATCCAAACCCATGTAAAAAGTAACAAAAATAAATATTTCCGTGCTAGAAAAGAATGTAATATAACAAATAACATTTATTTGCGACACGTTATTATTATAATGATGATTCAATAAAAACAGTGTGATGTGTAAGTCGGCGCGCATTTTTAAATAACATTCTATTTATATTCTACTCGCGGGTAACGCGCGATCTGCATTGCGACGCAAAAATGTGTCAAAGGGAGTTTGCGATAGTTGTTCGAGCTTATCATGAATGCAACGTGAGAATGATAAGAATAAATCTGAAGAATAAATAAGACTATATTAATACACACACACACACACACACACACGGAAAAAGACAGAGAAAAAGAGGAGAAATAAATTTCGATAAAACTCGCGAGCAATAAGAAGCGAAAGAGTGCGAAGGGGCTTAATTGATTCGCGAAGAGCAACGAGGACGAAAGAAGGCGCGCGCGCGCGCGAGAGTAAATAATGCAAAATAAGTCTCATCCGCAAACAAGTTTGAATCGCAAACGGGTTATTGCAAAAACAGGCTTCGCGCGCGCGTCCGCAATTGAATTTCGACGAGAATAATGGGCGATCGACAAATTTACAGAGTAGCGGTACATCGTCCTCATCGCGCAATTATATTTTTATACCGTATGTGCGTTTTACATATGCTTTACATTTAATTAATGAATGGTTGCGCGCCGCGATAACAAGGGACGCGTGCCCTTTTTTCGCGCGCGGCGTGCGGCGGAAATAAAAGAAAGAAGTGCCGCGGCTACACTTTGAACTCGCTTGAGAAGAAGAACGCAGCGCGCTGTAATTATTTTTAATCGTATGTACATTGCACTGAGGTGGTCGTATAATTGTCGACGTCGAAACGACGTGAGATAATATCTTGCGTTTCAATTTGCTAATGGCGGTATCGAGATCGATATTACGAGCAAAAAGTAAAGAGGTTACGCGCGATCGGAAAAAAGCTCTTGAGATCTCGACAAGAGAACATTGACATTTCACTAATGTGTAAGATGAACTACACAACAGTTGACGTTTTTCTTACTTCATTGAACAAGTGTTGCAAATTAGCACAAATAAAAAAATATATTATCACGCGAGAGGATTGTCTGTTTGACGAATATAGTTTATAGAAAAGTACTCCGTACGATTGTCTTAAGAACCGCAAGAAGAAAACGCTCCTCGTCGGAGCGTCGGAAAAATGGGTTTCGTGCTCGTACCGGTAATTGAATTTCGAGGAGGATAATGGGCGGCCGACAAATATACGCGCGGTCGCGTTAGATCGCTTTCGATGTGTGGCGCGCGGGCATTCAGCCAGGCCAGGATGGATCCTTGATGGCTAGATTTAAAAAACCGTCCCCGTTTGTCGTCCCCCACCGCGTCCTCCGCGTACATAGCCGTCGCCATGTGTTACGGGGGTGGCGGCGCTTTCGTAATGGTGGTATCGGCGGAATGGTGGTAGTGGTGGTGGTCCAGTCGGCGGTCTCTATATAACTGATGGTGCTTCTGAGTGTCAGGGCCAGGCTGTCCACTTCTTTGCGCGCACGTGTATGCGTGCGTGTGTGCGCGTTCACGGCGATTTGCACGCTGCCCGGTTTCTAAGCACAGCTAGGCTACGAATCATATACGGGGTGTCGTGGGTTTGCCATACGGTCTCTCTTATATGTGTGGGTATTCCTCGATCACCTTCGAGCGAGTCTGTCTTAGTAAAAACCTTGGAACGTCGGGAGTTCTCGAGTCACCGGCGATTGAAGCAAAAGCTTTATGAATGAAAACGGGTACAATCTTGTCTCTTCTGATATATATTTAATAATTCTCTAAATTACTCTTCAATTAAAATTTTCTTCATGAAAGTAGAAAGCAAACTATACTAAGATACGATCGGTTGTAAACTAGTAGTCAGTGTTCTATCGACAGTGAAATCTTCCAGATTATGATGGAGACAACAGCTTTCTTCTTGATAAGATTTTAACGTGCTTGAGATAAGAGTCGTACGTGAATGATAAGCTGGTTTTACATATTTGTTATATATGTAATAAATATATATAATATCGCCAAAAGAGATCAAGATTGACGCATTGTTGCAAATCAATCCGATTTAAAGGTTCGATAGAGCTCTGTCTTTCAAAAAAAAAAAAAAAAATATTTTATCGAAACTCTCGTCTTAATTAAATTGAGTTTCTCCCGATTTTTTTCTTCTTGTGGCGCTTCTGCGTAATCAATGAAACATTTTCTCAGAAATGTCTTCTTCGTACAATTTCAAGCAAATATCGCGTGTATCAATTACGGGGGATTGTTAATTACTGTCCGTAGACTAATCAGCCTCCAAGCAAAAATCCCATCTGCTCGGCAAAATGTTACTGCCTTATCGAAGTTATTTTCACTTGGAGCTTCGTGGCTCCCGCGTGTTTCCACGGGATTACCCGTTAAGCGGCGCAAGTAGAACTCAGGCTTCATCGATGATATTGAAAAGGAAGGTGGGAAACGTGATGGGCGCGCAGTGAAGGGCGAAAATAAAAGAAAACGCCGCCGGTGCGACGAGTCAATTAAGGTCGATCGAGAAATCGTCCTCCGCCCACCGCGCGTACACGTGCATAAATGTCTAGATATATATATATATATATACATATACACATACATATATATATATATATATATTTGTGTGTATATAAATGGCAGATCTATTGAACGGACGGGCGAGAGCGAAGCCGCTGAGCGTAAACCGAGCGAGTGCGAAAGAGAGGTAGCCGGAAGGTGGCATAGCGGGAGGGGGTGCGATAGGGATATCCGGGGTCAAACGTTAATACGCATACACAGAAACGAGTGAAGGAACGATGCCAGGTCCAATCCTCCTGACAATAATCGGATTGATTAAAAGTTGCCGTCGTCCACCACCACCAGCATCACCACACCACGTAAACCGCTTCTCGTACGCAAACACGAGAGATCGCAGCCGAGTGCAGCTGCTCGTTTGTGCGAGTGCACGAGCGGTTTTGCGGACGCGTTTTATACGCGCCGCGCGTACGTGTGTTTCACGTGAAATCGCGTTCGCGCGGCGCAACCGATGAAAAGCGCCGCGAGTTCGTCGCATATACGAACGTACGCCGTTAATGAGCTCGTAATTGTTCCACGGCTGGATTGCACTTTGCGATTCGCGCGTGCGATCCGATGATGAAGTAAAAATCGTCACTAGAGCGTTTCGAGTTTCATTGAAAAAGCGTGTGATCGCAGTCGCCCGGAGAGTGTGTTTCGACGCGAACTGCAACTCAATGCGCTCGCGACCAGAATGACATCCTTCCGGTGACGGATTCAGCGATAATGGATTGATCATGGACCCGGCTTGTACTTATCTCGTTGCTATCTCTCTCTCTCACTCTCGTACGCTGAGAGAGGAGAACGGTCGTCGTTGGTCGCCGGGCAATCTCGTAATTATTCACCAGGAGACGCGACTGTATCAAAGCCGGTGTTCTAATTCCATTAGGACCGAGTAAGATAACCGTGATTACGGACGAGTTTGAAAGGTGACCGTGGGATACGAAGAGCAAGGGGGGGCGAAGGGAACAAATGAGACTACGGCGAAGGCGGGATCCGAGTCAAGGCGGCGGATCGATATTTTTGACTGCAATTTAGTCTGCATTTAATCAACGTTTAATCACTTCGTCAACCGGCCAAGTTAATCCGAGCGGGCTACCTACCGCTGCACACTAGCCGTTGCTGTATATGCGTTGCCCTGGCATGACGACGCCATGTTTAAACTCATCATTATTCGGCGCACTAATAGAGCCGGCACCGAGGAAAATTCTCTCGGGATTCTGACTCGCGTAAAAAGGTGAACGAGCCACGCTGTGAATAGCGATCGAAGTTCTGAAAGGCCGTATGTCCGAACCGCGCCGCGGTTCAGAATCGGAAAACGTTATATTTTGTGTATTGGTGTATGCGTGTGTGTGAGAGAGCTCTATTTACAGTAAATTATGAAATAAAACCACCATCTCGAAGCGCAAACGCTTTAATGTATTCCGGATATTTCCTACATACAATATTACGCAAATTGCATTTTCCAAACGTGTTTCATCGAGATATTGCAAGTGTGATAAGTGATTATTTTTTGTGGTCACAAAAATCTGTCGTCAGATTTTTACAAACAGTTTTTATCTACATACGACGCAATTGCTTGCGAACAAACTCGAAAGTTACGTCAATATTTTTTCTGTGAACACTGTAAAATATTTAACGTGTTATTACGGCAATATGTCTATAAAAAACGATCCCAGGAAACAATAGTGAAACTCGTAGACCAACCTTTTAATTGTGTAAAGAAATTAACGCAGTAAAGTCTGCTTCGCGTTTTAGCCCTTTATGGGCCGCAGAGTCGTTTCGAAGGTCTAAATTACCAAGGGCCGGGTCCTTCGAATTTAGAATCGACCCCCCCGTCTCAACCGGGGGGGGTTCTCTCGGTCCCTTAACGCCCGGCACGGCTGCCGACCTCTATAAATTCCCTCAGGATTTTTCTTTTCTCTATTTGCCTTAATTAAAGCCTCCTTCTCTCTTGTCGGCCGTATTACCACGCCTATGGATCCGCCCTTTCGCGTCACATTTACTCCGTCTATGACATTTCCTACTCTCGACAGGTACAAGACTTAGACTAAATGTCAGACAGAACGGAAGGCTGTCGAGCCTTTTAAAATTATGTCACGATATTATTCCCTTACATAGAAATACACTTGCGTTTTATCTTGTCATTTGCAAGAAGTAGAATGTTATTGAAAGAAGCTTGGCAAGTTTTATTTATATAAAACAACACGGTGTGAAAAATTTCATAAAAGGAAACTACTTTATTCGTATTTAATAATTTAATTACGTCAAACAAAAATTAGCATAAAATGTTAATTAGTTTCTTTTTGGACTAATTTTGTCAAATATACACCTGTATGTATATTTGCCTTGTTTGAATTCGCTCTTAAATAACCGAGAAAAAAACTTTGCATAAGTTTGCTCGAACATTTTGCAGACACTCGGTAGCTTCGCTATTTATTTACAAAAAGTCTTCTTCACGTGGTAAAAATACCATTTTTCGTCGTAGCCGGGAAAGTTTTCCGCGAGTCGAGGACGTAAGGAATTCCTTAAGCTAAAAGCATACGTGTCCCCATCCTACGGTTTAAAAACTTTCAACCCTTCTACGAGTGCGCCGTTCTGAGTGGGTGGTTGTGGAGTAGTTCGAAAAGTTTTCGCGCGCAAAAAGCCGAGCTTTTCGCACTTTTCTTCGTCGTCTGCGCGAAAGGATGCGCACTATATCGCCGAAGGAGGGTGAAGTCGTAAGGGATCGCGGGAGGTGGAAATGGTCGTGCGATGTTAGTGGCGATGGTGATGTTGGAGGTGGCATCTGAGGGGTTCGAAGAAGGAACTTTGAGAGTGGGGAGATCGACAGATAAGAGAAAATGAGAAGGAAGGAGAGACAGAACGAAATAGCATGGGGTGGGGATATCAACCCTTCGCAACGCAATAGGATATTAGAATTTTTGAGCGAATAGCGGCGGAATACTTTAAGAATTAATTTTAGTGCTTTGTACAACGCAGCACGGTGACTTCAACGTTTTTGTTTCGACTTGGTAAAAAAAAAAAGCTGTGTTTAAGTTAGGTCTTGTATTTTTCATACGGGAATTGTACTTGGTTGGAAGTGTTTTTCTAAAAAAGAATAAACGCGATGTATGGACACGGATGTGTGTGTGAGAGAGAGAGAGAGAGAGAATCATAATTACTAAACTTCAATTTTATCTTTGTACAAACGTCAGACTTTAATCAAGAATACATGGTTATCAAGCATCGTGCGCAAATATTTGCGAAGTCAGCTAGAGCTTTCACCTTTATTCTAATTTCTCTCTCTCTCTCAATGTGGATAGTTGTCAAACAATCGGATAGAGATATCTTGCAAGAAATATGTGCGGAGAAAGATGATTATTATCTAAAATTATTTCTTATTTTCAACTCTTGTTTATCGCGCTAATCAACATTTTTTTTTATTGATTAATATAAAGACGTGGACAAAAAATCTAGGAATCCTAGATACAGCACTTTCTGAGAGTAGATGCGGCTGACTGAGCCGAGTACCTTCATTTCCGGCTCTAGAAACTCTATGAGATCGCGCCTTGTAGATACAGGGAGCGCCTTTTACATAGGTGTGCGCGTTTACATAGGATACAGGTGCAAACGGGTGTTCTATTGGTAAACTGTAGTAGGTGATGAGAACGGGGGAAGAGAGAAAGACAGAGAGAGACAGAAAGAGGAAGGGAAACAGAGAACGCGGCATCATCGCAGGTAACTATGTACAGCGCACGTAGTGCCGTGAAAGAGGATCGGCGAGCTAGAGCGAGCGACGGGTAGCCGCGCGGTGAACTAGCTGCTATCCTCGAGAAGCTTTTGCAAACCGAGTCGAACTTGTCGCTTGCGTTGTGTGCGGTGCTGATGGTGGGGAAACTGGTCGGTCGATGCGCTCGGTCGCTGCCGGAGCTGCAGGGGGCTGTTTTTGCGGGTGTGGCTTAACGCACCCCCTGTCGTCCCACTGACCCTCGCCTCCTTGCCCCAGGAACTACCGACCCTCCTCACCGCGCTCAACTACCTAACCCATCTCACCCCCCGGCGCCCCTTTCTCTACTCGCCCGCGCGATCCTTGTATTCGCCTTCCTTTCCCCCTTTACCTATTCTCACTCGTCCCCTTTTGCCCCCCTCCTCCTCCATTCCCCCCGCAAGACTCACCACGGAACTGGCTGATCTAGCCCCCGAGGGCGACCGTGAGCGCGAAACTAGAGTTGCCCAATCGCGTCTACGTGATCAGCAAAGTGTACTTTTCGGAAAATGCGCGTGAAATATAGGGAACGACTTTTCGCGACTTTTACGTGCCCGCTAGTACGGGATGTGCACCACCCTCTTCCCACACCTCCGATGAGTTTGCGTTGTTTGTATGTAGTCTCGATAGCGCGCACTATATTCCGACTATTACCACAGTTTCGCACATGCATTCGCGAGATTAACTTTATGCTCAGTTTGATGGCGAAAGAAATTTGTAGCCCTCTCTAAATACCGTGAATAATATTCCGCGAGCAAACAATAAAACTTTTCTGCATATTCATTATCTATATAGAGCTATAATAAAAGCTATAAAAATGAGTGTTTACATATATATTATATTTATAGTTGTACATAATATTATAGTAAAATTTTTATTAAAAATTAATAAAAGTTTTTGCATCAAGAATTTTATCAGAGTCTTCGGATCATAGAATAACATGAATTTTAGAAAATATTCTAAAAAAATTATTTTATATTATTTGATTAGATAAAAAATATAATTGCATATGATACGACTGATTGCAGATAACTTGTAGGTATCAGATTGTTTCAGAACAAAAATCGAATGTATCGCGTCGTTGTTGCAACAAGATCAAATAAAAATCGAGCAGATTCATTTCGCAATAACGTGCTTTCGACAATAAGCAGTATTAAATAATGCAGCGCAAAAGAGAGTTAACCAAGAACACCAGGCGTTTTACATTACAAAGACGAGCATGTCTACTTTTGTTCTCGTGAGACACCTTAATTGTCATAATTCTCTCTAATTAATGCTCTTCGCGGGACGATACGTTTTCATCGTCGCGGATTCGTCGCGTCTCGTCCGTGTCGCCCATTAAGACACGTGCGTGCCGGATGAAACTAAGTGAAAAGGAACAGCGGAAAATATTCGTGACATTGAAACAACGTCGATTTTTATTGTGGACTACTACGCGCGCGGGCCACGGCCGTTGCCCGACACGGTTTCGATTGTTGCTTTTCTCCTCTCCTCATCCTCGTTCCCTTTCTCTCTTTCTACCCTCTTTTTTTTCGCTCCTCTGCGTCGCGTCGCGACACACGAAAACAGCTGTTACTTCACCGCTGCTGGTCGACGCGCCGCGCCGCGACGCGTTCGTGCCGCGCGTCGCTTCGCCGCGCGGCGGCGGCGCAAACGCGGATTCGAATTCGCTCTTTTTCATCGCGCGTGCCGCACGCATACATGCGCCGGTACTTCGACCTCCTACGGTGCATCGACCAGCATCTGCGTGCAACAACTACCAGCGTATTTGTAACGTGTGGCGCATCACTTTTCTGCGACCAACTCTTCTCGCGTCGTATTTTTCGATTTTCGTAGGATCGACTCATCGTCCCTTAAAAAACCGTAACACCGCACACGCGCAAATGTTCACGCGTCGATAAATGTTCACGCACGTTACAAATTACTTGTACATACGCGCGCGTAGAAAAATACACATGTCGTAGATTCCTCTTTCCCGGAGCGTGTGTACTACGGCACAAAGTGAAATCAACACATTCGCGCACTGTGCGCGTGGGATTTAATAAATTGATGAAAGCGATAAAGACAAATGTTTGCAAGATTTTAAAGAAAAAATGTTGGTCCTCTAAAGATTAAAAAATAACAATGCGATTATATATTATATGTTTTAAATTTATTGCGATATAAAATTGAAATAATAACATACACACACACAAACATACGTCTTTACAGCTGGCGTTTTATAATGACCTTAGCCGAACCGGACGTGTGTTCTAGCGTGATGATTAACCGTGTGACTAATTAGAAGAAAAAAACGAAGCGAGCTTCTGTACTCAGAAGCGCAAACATAATTAGGGCCAATCGGGGGGGAAATAAAGAAGAAAAGGCGACTGTGTGTGTGTGTATGTTTGAAGACACACGATCCGCCTTCCTCCGTAGTCTACGATGACCGAGTGGTCATCGTTAATGGCGTCGGTAAAAAGTGTTTACACGCGCTTACAAAGACCAGGGATCCGCCCAAGATCGAAGAGCGATGATGCCTTACGTGGAGCGGAAAGAAAACGCCGCTGATAAAAATCATGCAAAACTATCGGTAATCGGCGTTTAATTAGCGAGCCGAGTCAACAAAAAAAAAATAATAACAATAATAACGGCATTCGAGTTTAAAGTCTTTCAATGCACTCGATACACACATTAATGTACATACATTAATTGGCGGATTATTAATATTAATGAGGTGTATCCTGTTAGAGACGCGCGCTGCCTAGAAAATGGGAAATAAAATACCTGTTGGGAAAACTGCCGTTTAATATTAAAAACCGTAGCGGTATATATACACATACCCGTTTATAAATTATTTAAATGCATGCACATATAATGCGTATGAAATTAGCGCTTCTTACCCGTCGCAGCACACCTTCCGCGCATTAACATCATGAAACATATCTTATTTGCATTAAAGCGTGATGGGACTTTAATGCGCCCCGTCCCGTATCGGGAGAGACGAGTGTATGACCAAAACGCGAATTACGGATGGTGTCCGTGTGTGACGGGACGAGAGCCGATAGAGCGGCACGCTTGCTAATCGCGTACGGTTATTTTATTCGAACTCGTCAAGAAAATATTGGCCGAAATTGCCGGTGGTAATGGAGCAATTAGCGCGAAAACTGGCGGCCAAAGGGAATCGGTTTGACAACAAAATTGGACGACACTTCCGGCGCCGCGGCGGCAAAGTCGAACTCGGCAAATAGAGGCATTATTCACCGTTCACACGTTACGCCACATATACGGGCGCGTGCAACACGGAAAACGTACGTATCCGGCGTGGAAGGAGAACAAAAAGTGGGAATTCGTAGCCGCGGATAATCGAGTTTACCGCATGTTATAGAGCGTTAAAATTTCCGCGGGCATTCGATCGTTCTTCCACCCTCTCTCTCTCTCTCGCTCTCTTTCCTTCCTCTCCTCTCCTCCGCTGTGTCTCGTTCTGTTTCATGGTTTTGCTCTCCTCCTTGCTCGCATCGTGTCGCTGATGGAGACGAGCTCCAGTGTCCGCTTACAGGTCGCATCAATGGTCGAACAATCGTCGGACTATTAGCAAACTATTACAATATCGATGGCAGCCGATGGGTCGATAGATACGCGAGCCATCAGCTGTTGCGCTGATCGGATATCTCCGATAGACTGGAGCTGCCACGGCTACACAGCCTCCGTCATCCCTAAATTGCTCCTCGTAGATCATTTGGTCCAACTCGGCAAAATCGGGAACAGTGCGACGCGTTGAATGTGTCCGTTCTTTAGTCGAGATTTTTGGGTTTTGGTTTTTTTTTTTTTTTTTTACGTTCTCTCTTCACGTTGCAATCACGTTTCTTCGAAAATATTTTTGTGCTTGATAACAAATTAATAATGTGCCGCGCATAAAGTTTCGTGTTTGCGGTGTGGCGCGTGTTTGTTTCGAAAATATTTTAAATATATTGCGTTTATTTTTATTTGCGCCGGTTAATTTCATTACTCGGAGTATCCGATCGCGCAAGGCGTGTTTACAGAGAAAAGAAATTCCCGGCGCAACATGTGGTCGTCCATGGATTATTTCGTTCTCGGATTCGGTTCTCAGTACGATAACAAATCGAGCGCTTTTAAATAATGAACAGCACACATCGCGTTATCGCGCTCGTAACAATTTTTTTATTCCAAGAGACGGTCTGCTTGCAATGTTAACATTTGTATCTTTTCGTGCACGAACAAAATGTGCCAACTTACGCAAGTTCTCATGTCAGTCAGTATTTAGAATATATTTTCATTACATATCTATATGTTATTTAATGCTTCTTTCATTCGGAGCAATTTTATTGGATGAGATTTCTAACGTTATATCGCGGCGGAGTGAGTTCTGCAATTTTTATTGTCTCTCGAGTGGACGGGACTGTATAATGTCGGAAGAAAAGGAGGAAAACAATGCGACGCAATGCGAATGCGACCGGGCCGGTTCACGGTCTAGGGAATAAAATTCCAGCCGAGTAATTCGTCCTGCTATAAAAATACGTCTAATTAAAAACTCGAACTATCTGTTTCGTATATCGTTTCGTATCGCGAATCATATCGCTCTATTGAATATCTACACTGCGATCTCGTTCTCGCTGGTGAAAGAAATTCGAGCAGCCGTCTATTTCAAATTAAACACGCGTGATGGGGGTCGTGCGCGTATATAAAGCTGAACAATTGTAAAATTAATCGGCAATGTAAACCCCCGTTAATTTAACTTTATATGGAGAGAGCTCTCTCTCTCTAATTAATACACAGAGAGAGGCCGGCCATTGCCGGTCGCAAAAATGCATTCTTCTAAGTTGCTCTTTGATCACGCAGCGGAACGTTTTAATAAAATATGGCATGGCGGCGCGAAAAAAGTACATAAATATACGACGCGACGGTACATAAATGTAACCCCGACCTAGGGGAACACTCGTGGCGGTAAAAAGAGGCGGAGGAAGGGCGCGCGTGATGCGCCATTCGAAATCGATTCCTGCAACGCCGTGTTGCAGCCTTCGATGAACGGGTCACGACCATGGAAATATGAATGAAAAACGGCTCCGCGCGGTTCTTCGGGAAAAGCCCCGCGCTTGGAAAAAAAGGAGGCAAACCACGCTGCCTGGCCATCGATCGGCCACGTGCTCGGCACCTGTTCGTCTTTACCGCCTTTCCGATGCACTTTCTACTATACTTTCATTCAGATTCTTTTCTCCTCTCAAACACGTTTCTAGGATCCGCGAAGAATTATTCATCAGGATCGCAGAAAAAATGTACGAGCGTGTAAACAGTTTTCTAATTAGAGATAATTGCATTTACGTTGAACGTTTCTCACGCGATTCCGTACGTCTCGTTGTGAAACTTTTTCCACCAGAAGACTCTCCCGTATGTTTACGTCTGTAATTGCCTCTTACACATTAAGAATTGTATCATTACGATTCTTTATACGCAGGCAAAAAGGCTGCGACCAAACGGAAGGATTTTGCGCGGCGAGACGTTTTGTCACGTTCCTTTCGCAATTGTATTCCCTCCCCGTACAACGCGGAGAAATGTCGACCGCCACGACGTTTAATCATACTTAAGTTCCTGTTTGGAGAACGCTCCCGCGCTTGAATGTCAGACAGCCCCGTCCAACTAATTATGAATTTCTGTAGACCGCAATCAATTTTCCCCGGGAACGAAATTGCCGGTAAATTGGCGTCGTCGGAGCTGATGTCCAACTATGCTTCCGGACTATCCGTAGTGGTGCCCAGACGCTAGGGGATCACGCTGGGCTCTTTGTGTTCCGGGGGTTACTATCGAGTAAGGTGGAAGCGAGAGAAGACCGGGGGCTGCTGCCGGTCCGTGCTCAGAAGAGAGACGAGGAGATAGGGTGCTTTTTGGTAGGTGGGTTCTACAAAGGCGGGAGGGTGTTCGCGGGGGTGGACCTAAGCGAGGATAAAGGAGAAGGAGAAAGCACACACCATGGTGTGTGGCCCCTCTTGGGGAGGTGGGTCGGAGGACGATCAATAAGGAGCATCGCTGGTGGGGGGTCTTACCAGGACCTCAAGCTAAAACCCCCCACGTTGTCCTGCTTAGGGTGAGGGTCCGCAAGAAAGAACCGAGAAAATATTCTGAAAGGGGTTGCCGTCGCGCACGTGTGCGTGCACGTTGGTGATCTCAGTCCGTGAACTTTGGCTCCCACCATCGTGCACACGTCCATATACACACACATACGTGCATTGTCTCCGTGTGCACGCGCGGAGTTCTCCACGTGTATTCGGAGACGACGGTGGCCCGCGCGTATACGTATGTATGTGTATATACGCAAAGTTGCGAGAGATACGAGCCGCGTTGGGCGAAAACCCGAGAAAAATTCCGAAGGAAGGAAAGTCGGAGGAAAAAAAAAATTGTACGTGCAATTACCCATCCCTCTCGACGCGCGGGAAAGTGGGATTCCTTTGGCCAGCCAGAAAGACCTTCTTCCTTTTTTTCTCCCTCGGCGCGGTAGCGCCGGTTCTTTATGCGGAACGAACTAATCTCTTTCCTTCGGCTGAAAAACTTCGCGCGACGTTGCGCGCCTTGTCTTGGGGGTAAGAAGCGTCGAATAAAGAGTCGTGAGATAAATGCAAATACGTTTTACGTATTACGGAAGCACGCGTCCTATTCGCGCGTTCTACTCGCTTGTTTTCTCAGGAAGCTCGTCGGAGCTTTTTTGTCGGAAGTCGGGCGTCGTGCACTTGTTTGAATGTACTTTTCTGCGGACACGTAGCGCGCGTTCTCTTTTTCACTTAAAAGATGCAGTTCTCAACACGGGCAGTTTTTTGTATTTTCTTTCCTTTGTATAATAAGTCTTAATTGAACCGTCACGTTTTTATCGATGCAATAAAAAAAAAAAATAAACAAACAAACTTTAGATAATTCTCTTAAAACATACAAGAGTCGTGCAATGCAATTATAATTATGGTTTTTTAAATACTTATAATTTTTTAAATCTTATTATGAAATATTCAAATACATTACTTATAAAAAAAAAACTGCTTACAACGAATGTTACTTTTTCGATGTGTTTTACTGTGGAATAAATATCTCTACGAGCGCTTCCTGGTCACTGAAATCGAACCTGGCGATCGAAATCCCGAAGGATAATCGTATAAGGGCGCGTCTCGTCTGGCAATCACCCGGATAAAAAATGACCGCAACGTCGTTACGGTCAGATCGTTTTAAATCTAATTTCCAGCGGCATCGCGCGCGCTCGGTACACGATAAGGGACGTCAAGGAATCAGTGTCAATTAACAATGATGAAGGCAAAGGCTTGCCGCGTTACCGTAGAGATCGCGCATGAATATTCATCTCGTTCGGAGAATTTAATAGATCACCGACACCCTCGATGAACTACGAAAGAAAAGAGTGGAAAAGAGAGAGATGGGAAAAATCTCTCGCAGCACAAGGAAGAGTTTGCGTGCGTGAACGCTTCCACGACGACCCGTATATAAGTGATTCCGTCGCGATGAAATGACCGGCGACGAGGAAGTAAGCGCGTACATACACACGTACAAGCGTACACACACCTACACGCAAGTACAGTGTAATATGCGTTTGTATGCGCTCGACGGAAGCGTCTAATCCATCGGGTGGGCATTGTTGTCAGACATATTGGGGTTTGTTCTTGAGGCAGCCCGAGGGAGGAGGTGAAGGAGGAGAAGGCGGTGGACGAGGAGACGGCGGAAGGTGGTCAGGTGGGTGGTTCGAAGGAGGTGGGCCTCGGAAGGAGGGGGAGGGGGAGGGTGGTTAGCTTTATTGATCTGTAAGACTGCCAACCTACGGACTCTGTGCTTACCCGCTCTCTCCTCTTCGTTCTCCACATTCTCCACCACCGCCTTCTCTTCGTATGGCGCCTACCTATTCGCTCTTTCCTACTCGTTCTGTCTCTCTTCCTCTTTCTCTCTCTCTTTCTTTCTGTCTCTCTCTGTTTCTCTCCTTCTCTCAATTTCGACTCGACTCCTCTTCCTCCCTCGCGCGCGTTTCTCGGCCTTTGCAAAACACGCACACCAATCCACATTGTCACTCTCTCTCTCTTTCTCTTTCGCATTCGCTCTCTTGCTCTCCGGTCCATCCTCTTTCGTCTCACTTGCCTGCGTTCTCTCATCTCTGCGGTACGTCCCGTAAGCTCTACGTACCTACTCTAGCTACCCTTAACGCTGGCTTAGCAAGGGACAACCCCCCGACCGACGTCGCACACTCCCCCTCCTCCCCCCTGAGGCCACCCGTCGTTCTACTACCCATCTCCGCCACCCGCCGCCGCCTCTCTACCCCTTTTCTCTCCTCACCGACGGTCCTCCCGGATTCACAACCGGCTAACCAACACGCAAGTCGCTTAAATCCACGCTCAACCTAGTCTCATTGTGTTTGTGTAACGTCCGAAGACCGCACGGACAATGCGCGTTCGCTGTAACTTTCTCGGCGCTCACCTCCATGGAATTTTCTCCTCTTGCACTTTCTTTTCCCCTTTCTTTTGCCGCGACTTCTTTCACCGCGCGTACATTCAAGCGCGCCGCGCAAACGCTATTATCCACTCGACAAACGCTGTGAACGCGAATGCGCGATTACAAAAAAAAAAAAAAAACCTTTATCGATGTATCACCACGAGTTTAATATCATATCGGCGTGATTGCCGGTACTATTTAATTAGACAAAGATTATTCTAAAAATTGTCAACGTTGACGTTTTATTCAGAAAACAAATAAAATTCGAAAACACAGACTGCAATGCGAGAAAAATGGTATATTATTTTTTTCTGTATAATTAAAAAATAGCAATATTTGTACAACTGCTCGAACAATATCGGTGCTTTGATGTCGCTGACACGCGCGCATCGGGTAGTAAAGTCACCTGACGATGCGACGTCCAAAAAATAATACGGCAAGGGAATCGACGAGCGTACGTGACAACCGTTAACTTTACAACTTTGCACCCGCGAGATATATATATAGATAGATATACGTGTATATGTATCTATGTACATATATATGTACATATATACATGTATATATACATCGTTCCGGTCCAGTGTCGCATCCTCGTTCCTCGTTCTCTACGTATATGTGTCTTCGTTCGAGAGTTATATCGCACAGGATATAAGCGATTTTGGAACGTTCGCCCCCGCTACCACGTTCTCACCCTCTCCACGTCGTGCGCGCGTCCACCTCCTCGGTCTTTCCTGCTACTCCCCCGCGCATTTTTCTTACGTCCCCCTTTCCCCCCTCGCTCTGTGTATGTTCTCGGGGCGCTCTTCCCAACCTTCGTCGATCCACCACCACTGCGAATGTACACACCACCACACGGCGCGTGTCTCCACACGCACGCGTCGATGAACACGCGCCGTCCCTCCTCCTATGACGTTGAGATTAAATTCTAACGGACCAGCTCCCCAACGTGCAGGCATTTTTCTTAGCTCGCCGGGGAAAGGACCTACGTGCCTAAATTAATACTCCCACGTAGACGTCGAGGGTAGGTACACTAACGACATGGATCGTATAATACGCGCGCTTATGGTAGCAACCGCGCGTATACACACACACACACGCACACACACACGTACAAATACGGAACCGCGCTGTGATAGTGGCAGCGCCATACGGGCATTTCGACCCCCCGTTGAATTTCTAGCGGCCATTATTTAGCGCGCTTAGAACTTGCTGCCTGTGGGGTAATGGCGTCCTTCCGTACATCGTAGACCCTAGACCGTATATACCAGTAGGATAGCCAACGGGACCACGCCAGTAAAGGGTGAACGAGAGGGGGGGCGGTAGGGTTAGCGATTGCAGCGGAGCCTCGCAGCAATCTGGGAATTCCTGTTAGTTCTTTGGGCGTAATGACTCAACCCTTCCCGACAAAATTACGGCAAGAGAGAACGCTGTATGAGAAGCGAACGGTGATTACACGCGACGACGATAGGATCACATACGATATGTGTACGTACACGCGCTCCGTGAGAAGGTGACGCGACGATGAGTCTTGGGATAAGTCAAACGGGAGATTTTAAAGCAATTAATTAAAGGCCGCGGCGGAAGAAGTTCTTCTATTATCCGGCGCGAGCACGTGAGGTCGTTTCTCGCGATGAATTTCAGCGGACACCGCCTGAAGGCAAACACGAGGAGCTGCCGGAGTTACGTAATGCTTTCATTACTCCACGGTGCGGAGCTTTCCTGCTTAAATAATCCACGATTTAATACTAATTATCCGCGATTTAAAGAACCGTTTTTGTTGAGCAGACGAATCTCTTATACCTCTCCTTCCCTCGTCTTTCGAGTAATCTTAGGAAATGAAAGCGAGCACACTGTTAGCTGACACGGCACTTAAATCTTTGAGAATACCTTTTTTTTTCGGGCTGACGATACTTTTACATTACCCTCGGTTTTAATAAAGTGATGAGATAAAAGTAAAAGGTTTTCAGATACACACCTTGACGAGATTTCAAGAACTTAAAGTATTTGTTTTTCAGATTCAACATTCTTTTTATTACGTTCATGTAGTTTAAAACTTTCAATGTACAGTTGAAAGTGTAAAATAGCTTTCTCTTTTTTTTTCAAAGCTGTTTCGCGACGAAGAATAAGCGTTCGAAGAATTTTCTTGCCGTTCGAGAATGATTCAACGGAGCGAACATAACGTTTTCTACTCAGAGTGTACCGCTCAGGCGGACTTAGATTTAGGGGCTGCTAGTTGGAGGCAGTTCGCGGGGGGTGGCGGTGAGCCGAAGGGATAGAGAAGAGGGGCGAGGTATATATATGGGGGGTCGACGAAGCGGGAGGGTCGGGTTGGTTCACATTTACATAGCGGACCCAGCAGGACTAGATGACTAGGCGGTGGGATATTAAGAGGGAGAAAGGGGGTAGGTGGTGGCAATTCTGGCAACATGGCCGCGACCGAGCCGCGCGACGTACACCAAGGGAGGCTCCTGGAAAAGGGGGAGAGAGTGGCTGAATTTCCTATGCTACCTTCTCTCGCATCGACCACCCACCTTCGTCAGCCACCCGCCGTCTCCATCCTCCGCCTCCCTCTTCCCTCCGCCGGGACGAGTATCCCATCCGGACTCTGCTTAGACGCGATTTCTCGGAGCCTAGCTTTATTCGATTATTAAGGACTGCTATTGGATTAAACGCGATTCCATTCCACGCGCGCGATTCTGCGACTGATTTCGCCCGCCGCCCGCCGCCACCCACCTCGACGGTTCCTGTTCGCCTAACTTTCTCTCGCTCTTTTTCCGACTTCCTGTCTCCGTTCATTCGTGCCCGTGCCGTTGATTGGTCTCGATGTCAGAGGGGAATAACTTTCCTCCGGACGTTTATATATATATAACGGCGTGCCACGTTTCAGAGCGGCATGAGGACTCCCGCGGATGTAGAGAGGTTAGCCAATTAGATCCGCGACCGCGCGAAATCGGCCGTACATCGGCAAATTGCAGCGTGACAGAATTTCTCGGGATATGGACACGCTCGTTCGCGAAACAAATCTATTTTTCATCCTTCTGGTACACATCCCCTTGCTCGCGCTTACGGGAATTTTTCCATACTTTTATTTGCAATCAAATTCACAATCTGTTATATTTATTCGCAATGTTAAAAAAACTCGCAGACAGAAATAAGCCGCTATTTGAAAATCGATGTCTCGATTCATTCCATGCGTCCGCACACTTTTGCTTTTATCCGACTTTGTCTGAGGTTCTTTAGCGTCTGTGTAACACTTCGCCGATCGTGCGCGCGACATACGGCATTCAACTCGTGACGTAAAGATGAATCTATTTTTTTTTCCTCCCGAGTGTTCGCAGCGGGCCGCAACACACGCGGTGTGCTCCTCGACGCGCGAGCAAGGCGGACGTTAATTCCCGTCGCTGTAACTTTTAACGTCGGTAACTCATCCGATCAAAACCGTGAAACTTGGAGGCACGAGGCTTAGTCCTAATTTAAGGGTAGAAGTGAAAACCACCCCTGCCGGCGCTAATTTAAGGCCGGCACTGCCCGCTCATTTGTTTTAACCGCTCTCCCGCGGGAGAGTCGGGGATGGAGAAAGTACGCAGGGGCATACGCAGGTTTGCGGAATCGAGAGAGAAGGTGAGAGAATGAGAGAGAAAGGGAGGGAGAGAGAACACGGGAGTTCGATAGAGAGAATCGAGAGGTGTGAGGCGGTGGGAGGGAGTGGGATACGCGGTTTAGTTTAGTTGCAATTTGCGCCGAGTGCCGGTCAGCTTTGAGTTTGCTTTTATATTTTCAAAATGCGCCGGCCGAGCATCGACAGCTGATACTGTTTGATCGCCAGATCAGCACTTGCGGGATCAGCAGCTCTGTTTTTTCGAAAACAACGTTTTACCACAATTTGCAAAGTGGATAAGGGCGCAAATTTATTTATCCGCTGACATTTATCCGCGGATGAGCTAATTTGTAAATCAATTTGACGCGCCAGTCGGTTTTTATATGAAGTCGTGAAAAAGGGAAAATTTCGTTTCACAGAAAATGTTCTCATTCGAGCAATTTGTATATGTGTTAAGAATATCTTTTCGCGCTGTGTGTGTGTGCTGTGCAAACACACGCGACGAGAGAGCGACAAAGCTGTTACACACGTGAGAAGCCGTGGCGTGTAATAGTAAATTGCACAAAAAAAAAAAAGGAGCACGTGACGCAAGATGCGCGATGCAACGTCCGAATTTAAGCTCTTTAGGCTGCTTCGAGGGTTATCGAATTCTTCGATCTTTTCTCTTTTTATTTCGCCGTTCCATCATCCCGCAACGCGTTCTTTTTTCTCACTCGTCGAGATCACTTTAAAGCCGCTCTCTCGCCTGCGCGTCCCGGCAGCGTCCGGCATTTTTCTTTCTTTTTCCTGCATCTGGCTTGCGCGCGCTAGCTTTCTCCTTTTTTTTTTTTTTTTTTTTTTTTTTTTTTTTATTCGAACGAATCGCTCAGACTCACCCCGACGTAACGGAATTAACTCGCGATTTACCGATTTATTAGCACGCCGGTCTCCCTTTCTTTTTAAGCGCTTTACTCGTGTATGCTGTTTCCATTTTTTCTGCTTTAAGGATACGTCAATCGGAAAATAGCTTCGGCTCAAAGAAACGCAATAATATACAAGAAAATTATTTCCACATAACTTCAACACCAGTAAATGAACAAACAAATCATACATGTGTTGAATGTTTTTAACTTTTAATTGGCGTAATAAAAAACATACAATTAAATTCAATTAACGCTAAAGTAGAAGACTTTACATTTCTATCAGACGTTTTCTCAATCATTATCGCACTGCACATCTAGGCTCTAATAATTCTGAAACGCACGTATTACTCTGCTTTACCTCGACACACTGTGATGTAAAATAAAAAATTACCTAATGTAACGCGTCAACGCGGATGTCTGCACTCACCTCGTGAAATGTAAATCGGAAAGATCATGACACACCACCACAGAGATTGTGACATTCATTTTTTCGCGCGCATCAGTTCGCGCGATCAGAAGAATTCTTTGTCTACCAAAAATGTCAGATAGAGCCGTCGCTTCTGCTTTCACCGAAAAACTCTCCGTATTGCGTCTCTTTGACAACGCGAGCGCGGCGACACTGAGGCCTCAAAAGCGTCAAAGGTGATTCCGCGATCTTCGCGATCGCGTGAATCGGCCGACGAATCTGAATATCAAAGGGGGGGCCTCTCTTCGAGGACATAAGCGTGAAAACCTGACCGACGGCTGGGGGTCCTCCGGATCCAGGTGGGGTCCGCACCGGTTCGTCTGGTTCCTTCCAAAAAACTGGATCGCCCGACGTCCAATGGGGGGAGGCTGTTTCCGTTACAACGCGAGGGATACTCGCATCTCCCCGCAAGATGAGCGAACATCCCTCGCGGTCCAGAGTCTGCCGCTTTCGCGAGAAAACGAGTTCTCTCCCTGTGAGTGAGAACGTACGTGACACGTCCCTTGGACAACGCTTTGTGGCAGAACGAGTCCGCGGTGGTCCATAATTCGAAAACTCGTTTTTCGTGATAAACGGTTTGTGTCGGACAAAAAGAGCGGTGATTCTTGCGAAGATTCTCTGAGCGTGAATCTTACATGGGGGTCCGCGGAATAGAAACTCGTTTCAACATTGGGGGTTTTCTTCTCCCCAACCGATCTTGAGAACAAGAATTGCTTCTGAAAACATATGCAACTGTCTTGGCTAAATAAAATTTCACCGTTGCAATGTGGTTGTTCTCGTAGCAAAAGTAACGAATCCTTTTTGGACGCATAGTCCGACACTACTAGGAGAATCGAGATCTTAAACAAAATGCATCCTGAGTGTCGTTAACGCGATCGACGTACTTGCGCGTGATCGCATAAATGCAGGATGCAATACGCGGTCTTGTCCGAGGTAATAAAAAGAAACGACTGGCGCGCAGTTATTGAATCGCGAGAGGTCATTTGCTTAGCGCAAATGGTTAATAAAGCTCGAAGAGAGCGAGAATCGGTCGCGAGACGCAAGCAGAGAGTAGTTTTAGGTTGGCGTTAATGATGCCCGCATGCCGACGTCTTTCCCAGAAATGGCGTGAAAAAATAAAGTGCGAGTACCTCCGCCAGTTCTCGAAATCTTGTAGTATCCCTTTCTCGTAACATTTTTGCGATTTTCAGTGAAGTTTTTCATGATAAGTCTTTATAGAAATAATAATTTTTATCAATACACTGAACAAAATTCGCATATCTAATTGTTGTGAAAAAAAGAGCATCTGGCACATAAATGAAAAAAAAAAAAAAAATCTTTCCGGTAGAACCAATTATCACTTGGTCCTCTTCATTAACAGTTACAGTTCGGTGATAGAAAACTGTAAACTCGTCGACGTTGACGCGAAGCGGAAGATGAAGATATTGCGGAAGGAATCAGTCGATTGGAAATTATTCGGACAAGTGCGAGAGCCTATGGCTGAAAAGTTCGAAAATTGAAAATTTCTGTCGGGACGTTGTAATCGGTCGTTGGCTGGGATCGGGCGAGGGACGTAACACACTGATGGGTGGCGACCGGCGTTGGTTGAGGGATGGCAAACTGTCGGGCGAACGGACGAAACGCGCGCGCGAGGAACTGAGCAACCACGAGACTTGAGTGATTTATGTTAATTTGTGGTAAATTACTTTGCTTTCGGGAAACGCGAGACAGTTTTTAAAAGTCACTTGCGGAAAACTCGGGGAACAAAAAAAGATATGTTTTTGAAAAAAAGAAACGCGCGAGTGTGAAGATCTTATGAACTTTTAAAATCTTATAAACTGCCAGAGGTAATTGTAACTGTACATATAATGAAACTATATACATGTTGTCGCGACATTGTTTTTTTTTTTTTTGTTTTTTAATAAATAATACACGAGTACACAACGAGAGCAGAAAAAAAAGAGTTGCGCGCGTCTAAATCACGCCGTAATACATTTAACAAAGTTGCTTAAAAATTTCACACACAAAATTGCGAAAACCACTTTGTAGTTTCCGAAATGTAAAGGTCATTCCGTTATATTCCATACGCGCTTAAAATTTTCAAACGCACTCCGTGCACACATTGCACTTTGCGAACGACATTTCGAAAAGCGAAAGTTTTTCCAGTACTTATTATTTCATGAACTTAGCGCGATCATAAAGCAAAAGAGAGAGAGAGAGAAAGGGGGGAGAGGGGGGAGAAAGAGAGGAACGCATAGAAGTGAGTTTTCGCGTATAAATCTCACAATTTAAAATTACACTGCGCCGAAACGAGAGAACAGAGCGAAGGGGCACGGAGATATATATTCTCTCGGTGTCGGACGCATTCCGGATTTCCCCTATTAATACCAAACTTTGGGGCCGTCCAAGATTTTTTTCTCTCTTTCTCTTTCTCTCTTTCTCTCTCAAGTTATGCTCGGCGACATTCGTCCTCATTATTCCGCACACTCCGAATTTACCGGGGCGAGTCCCGGGCTCTAAATTCGCGAGCACACGCATTCCTTGAATTACGAGTCCTTATAGCGCTCGCACTTTGCATTTACGGGCGCATATAATTACAGGTTAAAACGTGCGGACAATTTCCTTCTCGTAAGTGTAAATTCCTTGAAACAGCAAACATAACAGTTCGTTGAGAGCTTTACAACTATAAACGCGACTATTTTACTGTAAATATCGCGTGATGGAAAAAATGCTATTGGGAATATATATATGCATGTGTACGCGCGCGTGTGTGAGTGTATACAGAAACGATAGAAGCGATATATCTCGCGAGAGCGAATAAACAATATTTTAAATAATATTTGCCCCGAGCAGTGTATGTTCTCTTTTAAAAACTTGTTGCTCTTTCTCGTCGCACCGTATCTTTCTCCCCCGCCGTAAACAGCAATTTACTAATTTTCTATAGACGACGAAACAAACTGCCGCGTTGCTTTCGCGATCGATTACATATAAATTATTTCATATGCGTGGATGAAAATATGAAATTCTACGTTTATTCACACAAGGCGAAATTAACATATCAAAAATATTTTACGCTCAAGGTAAACAATGCGAGTGTTGACGTTTGTCGCGCGACAATCTGAATCTTGTTAAAATTAGTATGTGTAGGAGCATCTCGCGCGGACGCAAAAAAAAAAGGCAGATTCCGCAAATATTTGCGCTTCTTTATTTTAATTGAAATCCACGTTCGCACAAGTGATACGCGAGTGCCGGCGATTTATAATTAACTCTCCCGTGTTCGGCGCGACACGCGCGTAATCAGATTGTAATAAATGCAGATCGCCTAGATTTCTTCAGAACCGGCGCCGCGGCGCCCGGATTAAGTCGCCCCATGTCCATACGCAACAGCCATCGGTGCGAGTTTAATGAGAAAATAATTACCACCGACGAAGAACGGCGAGCACCGTCGGCGAATTTAACGTCAACAGTACGTTTGCATTTGAACGTATAGGTAAATATCAAAACCGCGACGATACTCGTCAGCCAGCCGTCCCTTCGCGCTTCCGATCACAAAGGGATATTATCGTAATGCAGATTATTAAAAGAATCGCGAAGGGAGAAAGGAGAGGGAGAGACGAGTGTACTGAAAACTATCGCGTAATGTAACCCCGATAAAACAACGTACGAGTGCACAATAAACGTCCCCATGGCGGACTCGTGTTCACTTTGTATTTTGACGAGCGTACACGCGGTGTACCGACACGCGCACACGCGCGCTCGCAATACAAGCGCGAGCGAGCGAGCGAGCGAGCAAGCAAGCAAGCAAGCAAGCAAGCAAGCGAGCACGCGCTTTCGCCCTCTGTGCCATTCGTAACGTCGGCGTAACGCTGTAACGCTATGCGAAACAACGCGGCCCCGGCGTATTCTGCCCGTCGTCGTGTTGTAACTGCGCATTGTAACGGGCACCGCAATATGATGAACGATGAATAATAAACGGCGCTGCCGATGAACAACAAAACGGTGCGAAGTGTACCGCGAATAATAATTGGCAACCCTTTGGCTGTGTGTGCCTGCGTGACGACGAGCGATCGACGGTATCGCACCGGGACGAGGGGGATGGCAACGGTCACGGGGGAGAGAGTGGGTGCCGCCATCCCTCTGACCGGTGAAGGGGAGGCGCGGAGACAAGAGCGTGAGACATTGATTGACGATTTCAGTTCGAGCTATTTTCTCCGTAGGATTTAGAAATTCGCGCAAAATCGAACGGCAGCTTCCGTTTACCGTATCTTCTTCTCCTTCTCTTCGAATAAACGTCGCGTGTCGAGTGCGCGTTGCGCGTGCTCGATCGAGCGCCGACCGCGATACGCGTGTTTTTGTATCTACATGCAGTTCGACCAGCCAGATATACAGGTGGCTTTTTTTTTTTGTAGCTTTGCCCCGACAACAGCTAAAAAGAAACATCCCGAAATGTATATCCAGGTAATTGTTACAGTAAAATAAATGGAGAACACATGTATTTCGTAAATAATACAATTTCAATATATAATTAAAGAATCGCTGAAAAAGGATGGAAATATACGCATTTCGAAAACGCTTTACATCGATTGATATAAATAAAACCTGTTACTTCCAACGCGGAAAAACATTTCGACGCCATTGACCCCATTATCAAAATCAAGGCCAATTAATAATGTATAATTTATTAGAGCGGAAAAATTTGGAAGGCGAGAAATAATATTCATTGATATTGTTTAGTCGTTTTAAATTAACACAAAAAAATATCTATTGCTTTTATTTCACATTTCGATAAAGAGATACGCGATATAAATATATACACAGTCCGCAGCAAAACTTCATTGCCGCTGCAAATTAGCACGGCGCGAGAAAAAAGGGACGTAACGCTTAACTATTTAAACTTTCACATTAAAAAAAAGGGAGAAAAGAGATTTTTTCTCGGAGGTGGATGCCATTACGCGCGCCGACAGTACTCCGACAGTTCTTCATTGCCGGCGGAGAGTTTGCCGCGAAACTTTTCCTTGCCCGACTGTCGAAGACATCAGCCTGTCTCGGGGATTGCGGACATGTCTTGCGCAGGGGGTGCAAGGAAGTTGAAGGCAGTAAATACGACGTGTGAAAGAAAGACAGACGACATGCGAAGAGTAGAGAGAGAGAGAGAGAAAGAGAGAGAAAGAGAGAGAGGTAACACACGGTCGGCGAACCAATCGCATGCTGCGCCTGACAACCAGGCGACTACTATACCGCACCATTGCGACCATTTGAGTTTCCTACCACGGTCTCTTTCTATCTTCGTTCCTCTTCCGCCCATCTCCTCTCGCTCCGGCACCACTATCGTTCCTCTATCTATCTATATTCTGTTCTCGCTCAAGCCTTTTGCTCTTCTCTTCGTCTCGCCCGCGCGCAGTGCTTCCTCTCCATTCCCTCTGCTCGCCACTCCTCGCTACCCCTTTCTCGCTCGTTCGCTTCTCGTTCCCGTATCTATCTTTCTGTCTCTCATATCCTCTGTTCGCCTTCCTCGTTTCTCGTCGTTCCCGCACGTCGCTCCGTCGTCGTCTCGCTCGTGCCTCCATCGAACCGGCGGAGCACCGGCCGATTTTGCATTTAAATTTGGTAAATTTGCCGGAGTTGGCAAATGAGCTGCGGGCATGGTGTCTAATACTCGCGCACGAGCACGGCCGCCGATACACTGCGTCTAATACCTCTGGAGAGGGTACGCGCGTACAGTCCTTCGCGAAAGTAATCCCCGATGACCGATGTCTTGCAAGTATAATGTTACATATTGCACATCTTGCAATGACAATACAAATTTCATGTGTCTCTTGAAAAATTGTTTTCTAGATTAAACTTGAAAAAAATTATATTTTCAGAACATCGGGCTTATACGATGTTCGATAAACAGAAAAATATCATTAAATATCCCAAATATAACGAATATAAAACACAAGATTATTTATTCATTATTAGAATGCGGTGTAATAATAGTTTAAATTTAAATCATTTGTTCATAAAATGGAGCAGAGAGAGAAAGAATTATTAGAGATAAAATTTAATATATATAGAACGGAGGAACATCTAAAATAAATAGATCTTCCTTGAATAGATCTTCTATTCATCCGCAGCTTTGTGTAATATTGATAACACGTAACGTCAGCGCGATATAGAAACGGAATTAGTTCTTTGATTAACTGGACTCCATTTTTATAAACGTGAAATCTTCAATCAGCTATTTAGATCTCGTCACATGGCAGTCTGTGTATATAATTGTATATCACACAAACTACGTTGAAATAACAACAAAACGTAGATCAGACAAACGGAAAAAAAACGCACTCGCCGAGAATTGCGCGCGGTTAACAA
The DNA here is from genome assembly GCF_002006095.1 of Pseudomyrmex gracilis. NCBI lineage: Eukaryota > Metazoa > Arthropoda > Insecta > Hymenoptera > Formicidae > Pseudomyrmex > Pseudomyrmex gracilis. The sequence goes on from NW_018020600.1 coordinate 1,261,200, forward strand.
ATCGCTTTCATAAAATTTCATCGAATAAAAAGTCGCGGCGATACATACGCGCGCGCAAACGCGAACGTGCGGCGGCGGGAGCAGCGAAAACAGTTTCATTCATGGGTTCGCATTTTTTGCTCTCCTTGCGCGCAATAAATCAATCGGCGATAAGCTGATAAATTCTGTACACGCGCGCATCGGCCGCGCGGCCGGCCGGCCGGCTGGCCGGGCGGATTTCGTGCGAGACTGTACGCACCTACACGTGGGAAATAGTGCATAGGAAATGCAAACGTGTAGCGGAGAACTTCGGACAGCACCCTCTAATTTCAGCCTGCAGAGGGCAGCACCCTGTCATGCCTGTACGTGTCTGTCCATGTTGTATAAAGTTGCGTTCCATCCTCATCGTGCAGTCCTCTTTCCAAATTCAACCTCCAACAACGCCCGAAAACCGGAAGCGGTTTCATGGTCGCAGATGAATCGGCCAACACTATCTGAGATCCGCCATGCAATATCCAAGGAAACCGAGTCCGTTCATTAGCGAAGCTTGTTCCTCCCTGAACAAAAGATGATCAAATTTGTAAGGACACGAATACATACAGAGAGAGAGAGAGAGTGATAATTGAGGAATAAGTTTTGACGATTACAGCGACAGGCGTCTCGACGGTAAAGAACTCTTCTTTGTGCCAAGATGTCTCCTGATTATTTAACTTGGTTGTAATTGTTTTACACGCGTCCGCATTACGGCGAAGTCGTGCCGCGCATAAAATATTTTTTGAAAAAACGGATAATACCTCTACTACGCAGAAAGGTACGTAGCCGGGGAAAAAATGCGCAACGGTATTAAAATTTCACTATCGTATTACCCGCTATGTGGCCGACGTCACGAAACGTTGCATTAATCCACGGACGTCTGTCCAACGTTTCAATGAGAGCGAAGAAAAGGGAGTGCTAAATTAGGATACACGGCGCGGATAGCGAGGGTGGCGAAGAGGGGCAAAGAGAAGCCCCGTTATAAAAAGACTGTCTAGATTCGCTTTAGCGAGTTTTCCAGGTAACTTTCTATCGTTGCCCGCCAGTGCAACGCCGTCCGCTAATTAGCTCTGCGCGCGCGTTACACATAAAAATAAAGACAAATTCGGGAAAAGCAGAGCTTGCGGAGCTAAGACGCGACTTCGACAAGCCGAGTGTACGACAGCTTTAATTTTTCTGCCGTAACGGCGTAAAACAAACCGGTCAAATTTTTTAATTAAAGCTTTCAAAACAATTTATTGTTAAAAAACGTTCTAAATTTAGAAATTTAGTTGTTTTTATATTTTATAAGCAATGCGAAAAGTTGCAAGAAACTTAATCTATCTCAATCCCGTTAATTGTCTCGAATCCTTAGATAGGAGAGATCGAACCCCATCATCATTCGATCGGAAAGAAGAGACTAAAAGGGAGAGAATGAACCGGCATGTGGGCGCCGGTGAGAGCATCACCGCGGTGATCCCATGCTCTTGTTTCTAGGAGAAGGTATCATCATTTTTGCCGTTCCGCCGAGTCTCTTTCGAACAGCGACGCGGCACGTAACGTAACGCGACGTAACGTAATACGGAGAAATAATAGGTTGATGAGGGGTGGAGTTGAGGGGTGGGTTGGAGATGGGGTGGGTGGTGGCGGTCGCGCGGGAGCGAACGAAAGGATGAGGGGATGAGGGCGCGCGCGAGTGAGGCGCCTACGGGGAGACAAGGGGGTTTCGGTGAAGGCAGCACACGGGGGCCTGGGGGTGCCGGCGTCCTGTTCATTATGCAACGACGCGACTGCACGTCCCCCCGCGCGCCCGCCACTCTCTTCCACTCCACTTCATCCCCCCGGCGACGCCCGCCCGCCCGCCCTCCTCCCGCTACCTGCGTCCCACCCTCCCGGAACAACCAGCCACGGTTCTCCGGTGCAGCGGAGAACGGGCGCAAAGTACAATCGGGAGGCCCCGCGGTTAATGAGTCGGCCGAACAAAGCGAAAAACCGTCCATTAAATAATGTGCGATGCAACGTCGACGTAGCCGTGAAGCACGGCTGCTGCGCGGAAAATGCACGCAGAAAAAGGGAAACGTTTTTTTTTTTTCCAAATTTCGAGTGCTGCATATTTGAGCTTTTCGTCAGTTACCTACCTTTCTTTTCTTTATCCTTATGAATTTTGTTTCACTTGTAAAGACAGAAGAACAACCGATGTTCGACAAAGAGGATCACCACGAGATCGCGAAAAATTGACCGGACACGCCGGTTGTGTTGACAAGATCAATGTGACGTAACAAACGGAAGTTGCGGAACGGCGATCGGCGTATATGACAGACGCATTTAATATCGCTTTTAATCTTCGGCATTTTTAATGGTCTATCGCGGCCCATTTATCCCAGCGAATGCGGCGAACGCAATCGCGATCGCAAGAGACAGGGCATATAATTAAATGCGAAAGTTTGTTAGAATTGCGCGCGCGCTGCGTTGTGTGTTACTCACTTGTCCCGTTTCTCTGATAATTACTACGATGCATTTATTCGCGTTCTCTCTGCAAACCAGCTCGCTGGCTGGTTATGCTTTTGTAAACCCTTTGAGTGGTTTCTCCGAGAAACAGTCGCTCTGTGCGTTATTCCGCCGTATTGTTGTCCTTTTAAGCTTTAAGGATTTCTAATGCGTTGTGCGCGGTAGTGCGCTTCGCTAGTGTGCGCCAAAATGCACATATCCAAGTAATTGCTTGTGATTAAATAGCGTTATTAGGATAATTGACAACGCTGTCGCATACATGAACAACCGCGGCGTTTTGCTTCTGTGAGCTATAACAAATACAACTTTTTACACTATCCACACGTTTATTTATATATTCTTTTAAACTCCTTTTTCTTTTTAAATTTACTCGGTACGAGTAGCTGTTTATGTCATATATATATATATATATATGTACATATGTCGTACAATATATTAAACATGATATATTTTTGTACATATATATCGATATAAATATATACACATATTATATAAATAAAATATTGTACAAAATAGTAAGTTCGCACTTTCTTTCACTTTTGTTTAAGAAATATTTATTCTTCTTGTTTTTAGAAGAAGAATGTTCGGGTAATGAGAAAAGAGAAAAAGGTTTGCGCAAAACCCGAGTATTTAACTCACTCCAACTTTGTATGGTTCCTATAGCCTCTCTAATATTTAGTTTGTACTACATATAAAACTAATGTTACGAAACAAGAACTAGATATTTTGTGTAGCAGCGAATTATTACGCCATTGTTAACATTGTGTGCGCATGCACATCGAGAAATAAATATATTATTCTTGCGTAACGCAAAATTCTTTTTTGTAACGCATACGCAAGTGTGATGCTTAGTTTTTAATATTTGTACAACTATAATAGTCTCTGTACATTGTACTAAAGAGCATGCAATAAACTGCATTAAGACTTAAAAAAGTTGTTCTTTTCATTTCTGACCATAAATGTAATATAATCCTCTCTCTCTCTCTCTCTGTACAAATTAATTATAGATATACAAATATTCTTATCCTGTGCAGCAGTTTTCCGTCTCACTTTGCGAACTGTCAGATACAAATATGTTTTAATGTATCTGATGTGATTAAAAAATGCGATACACATTTATTGCGCATAGTTAATTAAGTCTTTGTGATTCAAATTAATTTTCAATGAAATAATTTAACATAAAATTTTGCTTTCTCATTTTTTTCTAAATAATATAATTTTATTAATATATATATACATATATGTGCGATACAGCTTACACGCACATGTTTGTTTAATTTGAGTGTAAGATTGTGTTTGTTGAAAGTATTTAAACGAAAATCATATGTTACACACAATACAGAAAAATTCGTAAAATTGATTGTTTATTTAGCAGACTTTTCAAAATGCAGAAAACTTTCAGAATAGTATAGAAAAGAGTTTTAAAAACAATTGTGACAACATTTATACACGGTTTGTAATTTGTCTTGCAAAACATATGCGTTTTACAAATATCAATTACTGCAAAAAAAACGTTAGTTGCAAAAACAAACAAAAAAATGTTTCTTATGCTGCGCATCCATTTGCTAGGTAGATGCTACTTCCTTTAACATGGACTGATCCCTATGTACTGCAGGGGTGACGCACCCTCCAGATAAGTCCGGCGATCTAACCTCTCTCATCTAAACTTTCATCTAAACTCTCATCTAACCCCTCCCTTCTGCTTCTAATCCCACTACCCTGTGACCATATTCTACATAAGGGTTAGGAAAGGTGTCGGAGTGGGGCTAACGAAGTAGGGGAAAATCCAACACTGATGCATTTGCAAACGGATGTATATACACGAACATGTATGAAACGAAGAGGGAGGAGGTTGGAATAAACGACTCTTAATAAAACGTAGGTTTCGGTAAAGACTGTTGTGACTCGCAAAAGAGTACGAAGAAAGAGATCATCACGAAAATGTTTTACCGAATTGGTTTATATATATTTCTAATTTTTATTAAACGTGCTTGTTAAATGTGTTCATTAAATGTGGTTGATTGTTTGAGTGATTATTACCGTTATGTGATTCTTTGTTTTCTATCTTTTAATTTTTATCGTTGCTTTCGCGATATCAACAGTAATTGTAATTTGTTCAACAATATTGTGTTTTACATATTATATCATAATTATACAAAAATTATACTAAAGTACATTTTATATTATCGAATAGTATCACAGAAAAAACGAAATCCGTGCTGTACTGCAAACTTTTCGATATTGACAAAAAAAATTGTACCGAATCAATTCCGATCTGGCGTATCAATAAAATAAGACGAGAAACGACTATCACTTCCAACGAGATATCGGATTTGCGTATAAAAAGACGACGGAAATTCGCAATCGACTTTCTCAGTTGGAAATCTGGCGTATTTGTTCAGCGTGCCGGAGCGGGTAATCCTTTTATTACTTCTGACATCGGGAGAACCGGTCAACCCGAGATCACCGGTCACCGGAGATCTGCATTCCTACTTCTGGAGAGCAAGAGAAAGACAGAACGCTTATCCGGTGACACGAGGAATAAAAATTCATGCCCTCGTGACACGTCGGGGGTAGATTCGCCGATCCAGCCGAGTAAACCGACGTCGTCGCCGTCGTCGCCGTCGTTGTCGTCGTTGTTTCTGGAAACGACGGAATTCTCTTCCTTTTTTCTTTTTTAGCCGCGCGGTTAAAATGCAAATTAAGTCGACGTGCTTAAGAATGTGAGATTATTAAGGGAGACTGCCGACTTGGGTACTACACACGGGTCGCGAAAACATTTCCTCGCTCTATCTTCTTCCCTCTTTTTTTCTCTTCTTTATCCCCATCCCCATGGCGCGCATTATAAAACACATATTATTCCCGCGGCTTGCTTCCGCGTCATATTTTTCCGTCTGCCCCTCCGGGGAAAACGACAGGACGTCGGCTACTTGAGACTGCAGGCAATAAACGACTTTGAACGCGCTCGCTCTCGCAGAAAAAAAAGCATCAGAGCCGAGGATTGAGTTCCCAGTAATTTTCCTCTGACTTCCCTCGAAAATTAACTCCGCACGACCTGTCTTATTTAATACTTAATCTTTTCCGTATATACGTTTATACATATTTGTTTTTTATTTTTTCAAAACTTTTTTTTGTTATTTTTATTTTTCTAATCATGGCAGTGGAGCAGACGCATTTGCAGTATGATTTGAGTATAAACATCATTATAGCGATCCTATTTTTCTATCTTACAAACTGAATGATATTTGATCGTGGTATATGTTTTGTTACATTGCGCTTTAAAATATATGTATATATATACATATAAAAAAGATATTTTTTTGCTTTGTATCAAATGTTGTATTGATCGATGAAAATGAATTTTAAGAGGGTGGGCTACTCTGTCGAAATAAAAACATAAATCTATACATATTCCGTACGATATCGAGGCTTTTTTAAGGGATTGTAAATATTTTTATTAATTGTTATGTAGACTTTAATTTTGTCGCGGATGTGTTTTTAAATACAAAAGCAGCTGAGAGTCCGAAGCGTCGATGTGTAAAATCTGTTTGCGATATGTATGAATTATTACACGAAACGCATCTTCTTCATTATCACGGTAGCCGACATGACGAAAAGCAAGTGTGCAAAATTGGTTCCCCAAGTATGCACAAAATAGTACGTTTTCCATCGCGTTTAAACGCACGCGGACACGCGCTGTAACTCAGTTACAGCTGAAATTCGTCAATGGCGCAAACAGAATGTACAACAAGCTTGTCGTACCGTTAAATCGATACAACAATTTCGCCGGTTCGCTCCGCTCGTTAGACGTGTTCCTCGGGAAAGAGGGCGCCACGAAACTATCCGCGCGCGTGGATACGATCCTTACCACGTCACCCCTCGTTCGTGGCGCGAGCGAATCTTTTCGTTCGCGGTGGCAATCGATTTCGAGGGAAACAGCTGTCTCGTCACTGGTATTCGATCCGAGCGTCGGCGCTGCGTCGACGAGCGCGACGAAAGAAAATGGAGAAAAATGAAACCTAACGAAGAGTTTTTAATCGACGTCGACGGGCGTCTCCGGACGGAAATCGGTCGAAGCCGATCAACAGCGGGACCTTGATCTAATCAAGATGCGGTATTTATTTTTGCGTTCGTTTAAAAACGTGTTAAAACACAAAAAAAGCAAAGCGACCATGGCGCTGACCGGCGAGAGGGGTTGAAGGAGGTAGAAACGCCGTAGTCGTTGTTTCGGTGGAGGACGCGCGGAGGCAGAGGATCGACAAGGGCGAGAAGGAGCGTGGCTGACGGCGTGGGGGGATGTACGCCGAGGGAGCGCAGTGAGGGGTGATAGCAGTCCGAGGACGCGAAGGGTAAGGGGATGCGCGAACGTCGGCGAGGTGGTGAACGGGATCGGGGGGATGAAAATGCAAAAAGGTGCCGGGGGCCTCGCTCAATACCGGAGCGACGGCGCAAGCGCTTTCATTTTGTTTTTCGTACGTTCGCCGCGTCGCCCGCTCGTTTTTCCAAGATGGCCGCGCGGTACGAGCTCGCCGATATAATGTCGGTAACCCCGGACCCCCTCGAGAGAGCCGGCAACGACACTCTACCTTGCCGATCGAGAAAGGAGAGCGATGACCACCCTCCGCTGCGTGGCGCGTTAGTCGTCCTCATCTAAGGGTTGTTTGGAGACTTCGATACCGCCGTGCGAGATCTCAGTGAGATCTCTCGCTAGGCGAAGAAATTTTCGGAATTTTACCGTATTTTAAATTAGCATAATTATGTAATTGAAGATTCAAGTAAACTACATGACATTTTGCACTAATATCTTTTTTTTAATTAAAATATTTTTTGTAATAAATTTCGTGTATCGAATACTGAATCTAATTTAATATTGAAAGATATCAGGAATTAATTGTTAAACAAGCACGTACTGTTTAAACTTCTATACATGTCGAAGAATGTTATATCTCTTTAATTGAGATCGAAAAAAATTTCTTCCACATTATCCGCAACAGTCATTGCTGGTCGTTGTATTATTCAATTTTTTGCCAATACCAAGACGCGACGCGAAAGTGCACACACGAATGTGCTTCCGACTTGCAGCGAAATGCTTTTAAACGGTTTTGAAAAATTCACGGTGGTGGATCGAGTGTCACGCGTTTCATTTATTTCTTCATTATCCGCCTCCTTCTATTTATCCTGCAAATATTATTTTTTTAGCACGACAGACGCGCCGCTTCGTTACAATCTTGACGAATATTTATCTCGATTCCTCGACAAAATACGATCAAGCCGTCTCATTAAAAACAGACGAGGATAGATTTGAATTGCAATGTTTCCGTTATAATTTAGTAACTCAATAAAATGCTGGCGAAGTCTCCCCCCATTAAGACCCCGCAGTCAGAGGTTCTCAAGGATGCAATTTGTCAATGCGCACAAATTCAGGAGAGGACAATCCGCGGTCGGGAGAAAAAAAAGAGGAAAAGCAAATGCGAAATTTAATGAGCAGACGACTGACGCAGAATGCATTTATGACGGAATTAAAAGGGATGAAAGCAGCAGCTTGGGAGATGAGCAGTAAGTGGTAATATTGCAAATATCGACGGCAGCGACGATCGCGAACACAGAAGTGATGCCTTGAATTAATTTCTTATTGACTTGTTTATATGTTTTTATCGTTAATTATAACTAAAAAATATATAACACACATGTGGTTATATTTCAATATCAATACGATCTGAGATGTACGCAAACGTTTTAAATAATAACGCGATTGGAAAATAAAAGTACAGTAGTAATTAAAACAAACTACATAAATTTTATTAAAATTTTAGTCTTTTTACATCACACTGGAAATTGCTGATCAAAGTTGAGATCTGTGCGAGCGTTCCATTTTTCTCATAATTTTACAGCATAATTTATCTCTTCAAGAAAATACGCGTTCTCACGATACGATATGCTCGTATAATTACACCTGTTTGCCAACGATTGGCTCGCAATAATTTTCGAGAGAGAACTAAATCCATATTCCATAATCAATCCCATTACTGTAGAGCTGAGAGCCACTGGCCTTCACAGGTAGATGCAGAATGCGGCGAATAACGACTGAAAAAAAGAAAAGATGAGAGGCGTCGACGGATCGACGTCAAACAGTCACGGCGGTACTTTGTTGCGCACGGTAGTCATATTGAAGTTTAAAAATCATCACTTCGGCAACGCGAAGTATTGATCAAAAGTCGTCGAATACGGCGGTAACGATCGCGGCCCATTAAGCACGGGCTATAATGATGGATAACGTGGAAACGCGCGAATTCGCTGCTCGTCAGCGCATCAAAATATGCCGCGCGATATATGGAGAAAATCCGTTTATGAAATATTTAAGAACTATTATTAAGAGAGCAGAATTACTCTCTCTCTCTCTTAATTGCGAATGATGAAATCCAAACCGTCCGAGAAACAATAGTCGCTCCAATGTAAAAGCGTAAATCATTGCAAAGATATTCAATATTGTAAATCAAGAGTTTTTGCTACAGAAGTGTAAACAAATGAATTGACTGTTTTAGCCGATTTGTTTGTGTAGAAATTTTATATATACATACTCAAGACTAAATTACATAATTTTTTCTAATACAATACATTTTGTTTTAATGTGTATAATTACACATATAATTAACTTCTACTATTTAAATACTAAATGTATTCAAATGATATAATTTTACATATCCGCAAAAATCTGCGTTCGAAAAACAAATCGGATTTAAATTTGTCGAGGCGTTTATAACTGAAAGAATATGCGATAGTTTCGGGAACAGATTCTGTATATGAAAAAGTAACAATGTAGAGTTGTAACTCTGTCAATAGGTCGAGAAAAAAAAATTCCGTTTCGGAGGTAGGAACACTGCAGAACAAACATTCGATGTGCAGCGGTGGAAATCAATATTTAACGCTTATCGAATCACGCAATCGGCGATAAACGCCGTGAGGCACATTTTGCGATCTGTCTCCCGTTAAACCTTAAGAAGCATCGATCGGGAACGCGATTTATATATCTGCCCATCGAGACAGAATTGTCAAAACGAAATTCTACACGACGAGTAAAAACAAACGGATGCGCAGCTTCCGTCTATGTTGCCGATGCCGATATTTATTCCCAGCCGGGTTCTTCCGTACGATCGTCGATTTAAAAATGCGTCGCCCGCATGGCTGCGGCACTCAGAACGGAAACTGCGCGAACTTTTCGGATATTTGCGGGCAAATGCGGCTCGATATACGGTTTCTGATAATACATCAGTAATAATTGCAGTGCGAAGTTGTTGTTCTTTGTTTTTTTTTTTTTTTATTTATTTTTTTTTTATTTCTTTTTTTTTATTTTTTAGAATCAAAATATGCGAAGGTAATAGAAAATCATGCTATGCCCGGAAATAAAAACAACGCGCGCCCGATGAGATCGGAAGAAGAGCCGCGAGCGTCACGACGCGCCGCAGATATCCGCACGATGCTCGCAATCGAACGATAATTGCTGCAGTTCGAAATCAATAACGCCTTGCCGCGACGTTTGATGAAAGCAAACGCCGCCGCGATTTGCAGACAGCGCTGTTTCAAAGGTCGTTCCAATACTGCATCGTAATATCGCTAATTTATCGAGTTTGCCGAGTCGAATGCCCCGCTCGCGCGTTGCATCAGTGCATCGAAGCGCGTTCCACATTAATCTAACAACATGCATACCGTATTTCTTTTTCTTTTTTTTTCGTTTTTTTTTCGTTTTTTTCCTTTTTTTTTTGGTAGCCAACCGAGACGATTTGGTCCTGGATATTTTTTCTGACGTGTTTAGATTTACTCCTTTGCTCCAAAATATGACACTTGAAACACGCGCGCGTCAGGTGTATGACAAAAAAAACCTGGTCGCGTATATTTCGCATTTAGTAAGTTACAGAGAAATCATTAACGTTGCGTGCGTGTTCAATCTCTCCTCGTTCAATCTCTTTTTTCTGCAATTGACAGAAATAGTTCATGATTGATCGAGCGCTCTGGTGCGTTTATAGTCGTCAGTCGCTTCGATAAGCGTGAAGAATTTGAAGCTCGCGAGCGTTTTATGTGCGCATTCCCAGCCTGGCGAGCATTCTCGGCAGGCAATGCCGACGCCCCGGTGTCGGATAAGCGACGCGATATTGAACATAATTCGTGCGTTTATCGCGTCGCAGCCGCTCGTAATCCGACATTCGGTGCTTTTCTTCCACGGCTCACGATTCGCCGTGGCGACCATCGCGGTCGTTTGCGCGTCCGCGGCGGCGAGTTGTGTGGGCGGCGGGAGTCCCGCGGAAAAACAAAAGAGGGAAGAGCGACCCTCGGAAAACAGACCGCGAGGCGGGCATAGAAGAGGGAGGCACGAGAAAGGTCCGCAAAAGTACGAAACGAGAGGAAAACCCGACGGATGGACTGCGAGAAAGAGAAATAGTTGTGAGGGAGGCGAAGGGTTGCGAGCGGCGAAAGGGACAGAGACAGGGACAAAAGAAAAAGAGAGAGAGAGAGAAAGAGAGAACGAGACGGAGGTCGCCGTGGTTGGACATTAAGAACGTTTCGTGCGGCAATTTAACCACCGGCCAGAGAGGACGGGGGGAGGCGCGCGGTGCGGGCGACGTCGCTCGAAAGGCGCAGGAAGGGTGCGTGGAAAAGCAGAAGCGCGGAAAGAGAGAAGTGGTGAGTCGGGAGCGGGAGAGGGTGTTGCGGGCAGGGCACACGAGAATTTTTACGACTTCTACGCGCTTGCGCCTGCACACCTGGAGATTAGGTTTAACAGCCTTAATTTTAAAAAATTGCCACTTCTCTCACTCGCTCCCTTCGTCGATGTTCTTGATCTTTTTCCCTCAAACTTCCCGTGTTTTCTCCGGTTTCGGCCCTTTTCGTCTATGTTCGATCGAGCTCGTTCTTCCCTCTCGAAAAACGAAATTGCGCCGCTTTGCACCGTTGGTGATAAAGTCTCGTGTTCTTCTCGGCACGCTAGCCCTTCCTTCATCCCTTCGCCTCGTATCCATCCAAACCGACGCCCACGACACCCCCGTGAATACTGAAACACGCGAGGGTATTTAGTCTATTTGCGTGGTCGCCTATAGAACTCGTTCGGGGTTAGATATCGCGCGACTGACTTTGGAGATTATCCCCCCAAAAAAAACTCCTTTGCAGCTCCCTTTTGGTTGGTCTTTTCAGTCGGAGCTTCTCTTTTCTTTCTTTCGTAGTTTTGTTTTTTTGTTTTTTTTTTTTTTTTTTACTTATTCTTCTCGCTTTAAAGCGAGCATGAACACGCACTTGTTACGCTTTACAGTAGAAAGTGTAAGAAAGCGCGACCAAAAAGAATTATGGCATGTCTGCCCTTTAATTCCTCTGTGAAGAAATTTTAAATGAACATTCCGCTCTATATTCCTTATGACTTTCTATTATTACTACTTAAATACGACCAAAAAAGCTCTCCTCCGAAAAAAAATAAAAAGTTAGAAAAACTGTGTCTTTGTGCAATGATAGAGTTATGTACAAATTTTAATTGCGAATTACAAGAAAGTAACAATACGCAAGTAGTCACACTATTTTTCATATATAATTTTTCTCTCTGTTTTACGACAAGTATCAGAGATTCTGGTCTCCAATATTCTTTGAGAAAAAAATTATTTTATATTCGAAAATACAATAAATATATACATTAAATTACTCGCTTGCATTCTGAGAGAGAGAGGAAAAAATTTATCTTTAGATCTGTGGTTTGATAGAAATAGTATTAATTATTTTTTTTTATTTGAATTAACTTTTATTTTAATACGCTTTTCGTGTTTTTATGCATTGTCTCTTGCGGTTTTAACGATGAAAATTAATAAATGTTCTGTCTTGAACACAATCAAATAGGAATTTTAAATTAACAAAAATTAGCGTTTATCGATTAGATCGTCGCATATCCCAATAAAGCCATAAGTACGTATACTGCAACTTTAATTATTACACGTAAATTATTATAATAGCATGCCGTTGGAAAGCCTTTTAGCAGATTTTGCTATTGTTACTATTACGATGAATTTCAAATGAAATCATGAATAACCGCCGCAAGATCTAATAATTACAGCGCAGGGTATAGCAGTCAAATTATTATTCGCGTTACATACTAATATTCTGCATGAATCATTACAACATTGTTTGATAACTGCTTTTACGTTGTACATCTCTTGGAAAATCATTTTCGATGGTGCAGCAACGAGGAAGCCTTCACCAGCCAGTTATTGTATCTACAGTGCTCCATCATCATTCAAGTTTAGCAATTTGAAGGAAATATTATGGAAATTTATGATTTTGAATTCACGTGACGCGAATAATGAATGTCACATCGAAAATCGTGACAGGGGAAGAACTTCTTCGCGCGCAGTTCCTCCCCCCCGTCATTTCGGCTCCAAACATACCCTCCACGCGGCGCGGCACGGAGGTGCATTCAGTGTGACGTAGAGTGAGATCAGTCGACCGCACGCACACAAACCGAGACGCCTAGATTAATTAACAACTTCACCGGGCGTTCTTTCGCGTAGTGCCTTTTTGGTAATTTCGAGAAATTTTCGTGTTCGTGTGTGTGCGCTCTCTCCCCCTCTTACGGCCGCAATAAAATCCACGTTGAGCCAGGTTCCAGACTCGTGTGAAATATCGCCGCGAATTATCATACCATCTGAAATTAAAGGGCTGAAATTTCGGGGTGGTACCGCGCCGGTGGTAGTGCCCGCTGGAAAATAATTTTGATGCTGCTCGCTCTACGTACTCTCCTACAGTACCGTCGGTCCCCTTCTTCCCCCCTTAGCGCGCGTCCTGTCTCTCTCCATCTACTGAGTTACTCGCTATATAATCCTCTTTTTCTCTCCGTGCCCCTTCGCGCCGACGCTCCTATTCCGGCACTCTAGCCGGCAACGCGGAGAAGGAGAGAACTCATGAGGAGCATGAAAGGGGTGGTTACCGTGACGAAAGGGGGACGGTGGAGCGCGAAAGGTACCGAGGCAAGAGCGGGATGCGGACAACGTTAGTCGCGAGCAGAGGAAGAGCGCGATCGGTACAGAGAGACAAAGAAAGAGTGAGAAATCGTCGAGAGATTGAGAAAGAGAGGGACGGAAAGAAGCGAGAAGGGATGATTTTCGCGAGAGAGGGTTGCGCGGTTCGCCGCGTCGCGGCGCAGAATCGCTCTCTTCGCTCAGGCCGTCGCGCGCATTTTCCTCCCTCTTTCTGGTCCTCTTAGCCGTCCTCTTTTTTTTTCCGCCGAGCGCCACCGACGCCGCCACCGTTGCCGCCGCCGTTGCGGCGCGCGCGCTGCTTCCTCGTTCTCGCGGATACCGCGTCGATTTTTCTTTTCGAGCGTCTGCGCGGCCACGCCCCCGCGTCACAATGGCCGCGTGCCCGAAAATTCGTCGCTGGGGCGGCGCCCTTTCCCGCGGCCCCCGCGTCTTTTTCGCTGATTTTCCCTCCCGCGTCTCGCTCACCGGTGTTTCCCCCGTGTCCCTCTGGAGTACCCCCGCACGTCCGCCCTTTTTTCTCTCCCTTTTTTTTTCGTCCCAGCCGTCCCTTCCGCCACCGCCTGGCGCCGACGTCGACGTCGATCCGGCGTTCGTCGTCTCCGTCGCTCGCACGTTCGTCGCTCTCCTCGGCTTCGCCCCCAGGGGTGTATTTTAAGAGGTCCCTCGACCAGGCCCCTGTCGGCCACGGTGAGCACGATACGTTCGTACATGTACGGCGGCTATGTGCAATACTTGAGGCGCGTAATGTATGCGCTCGTCTTTGGCTCGGGTGTTTACACGGCCGCTGTTTGACGATCGATTATGCCTTGATGCTTAATGAGACGCGTCGGAGTTATTACCGATTGGTTTACTGCCTTACGCCATTTAGACATCGGTGCCGTTTCACATGGAGCCACGTGTTTAGTCTTGTCTGGAATAGGAATAGGTTTGTGTCCTGATCAATTAGGGCCCGACAGATCAGATTTCAAGTCGGCGGCGTTCGCACTCTCGAGCAGCGGCGGCGGCAAATATCGATCCATAAACACACGTGACGACAACTCGATATTTCTGATCAATGAAACATACCGAACTTACTACTGACCGCTTTAAACGGATTACGATGTTTTAGCGCGGTCGTCTGTAACTAATACGGATGTACCAAGGTTACGCATTAGTCAAGTATGACCGTGTTTAGTCGATGTGTGCCTGCGATACGCGTGTACGCGAGTGTGCGTAATGCGTTCGATAGAGCACGTGTCGAACCTATATCGAAATGTAATGTTCGCTGCGCTTTAAATTCGGAATAATTCTTCCCCGAATCGAAATTTCGCCAATTGATTTTAAATGCGGTGCGCTGTGTTTAATGAATGTAAAAGGACCGCGATTTTAAAGATCCGCGAAACCTGTATTACTTTTATTAATGAGATCAGTAGAGAATCAGCAGAACGTCAAAATATTTATGACGATCATTAATCTTCCTATTTGATTTAATCTGTCTGTTATGAGTGATTATGAAATTTTCAACGTACATATTAGTTGTCATTAAATTATTAGGCGTAATGAAATGTGTAATTTGAGAAAGAAATCTAAAAATAAACTACATACATACATATATAGCGCGAATAATATTTATAGTTTCTCATTCTGCTGCGCGTTGTCCCTGCCCCGGATAAAACATCTCGCAGGTTTAATGTAATCAGAATATAACCTAACCTAACCTAGCGTGGAAAATAATAATAATATAATGCGCATAAGAGACAACATTATACGGAACGAGTATACATACATATATTCATATAAAGAGAGCGCGATATATAAATTATTAATTTTCACTTATAATTATTCGGTGGTACTTTACATTATGCATCGAGTCGATGAGCGCGTTAAATTATGAATCAAGAAGTACATTTTGTAGCAAACCGAGCGTTCTTTTCCTATCTGTCTCTCTCTTTTTCTCGCGCTATTCAAAACTATCCGCGTAAGAGGTGTATATTGACGTCACAATGTGTGAGCGAGATTTTGATGAAAAAAAAAAACCCCAGATATGAATTAAGTTTTTAAGCGCGACAGAGATTGACGAGATATCAACCGGGTTGATGATGATGGGATATCGCCTCGGATAAACCGTCTACTCCGATGTCAGAAGATATCCGTTTATCGGCGCGCATGTTGGAGGGGAGGGAGGAAGATTACACTTTAATTATGTTTATCAGCGTCGAGCGAAACTAACTAGATTTATCAAGAGCGGTACGATTTGCGTTGCTGTACAAATGCTCATAACTCCGTGAATTACACACAACCGTAAACCCGGCGATCGTTTATCTCTTTCTGCTGTCCGCGCCCCGCCGCATCGGCGCGATTTGACGAAATTTAAAGGGCTAATACGTGAAGCCTCGATGATTATGCCCGCGGATTGGTAATTACATCTGGATTTCCATTTCGATTCCCGCTGTCCGTCCACAGGCGGAGTAACGCGCGCGGCGTATCCATTGTATCCGGCTTTCAAAACGTCCCGAGATTATCCAAACGTCAAGAAGTTATAATCCCGCGAGATAAGAGGAAAACCGAATTTCCGAAAACGTTGGCCGTCACGCAAATCGCGAGACTGAAGAAAAGCGACGTTGTAGAACGTTACGCCGTCTACTAGTTTCGCACACAGAGCGCGACCTGAAATTTAAATTCCCGAGAGCCCGATTTATCTTTTCCGAGTGTCTAATTAAACGACGGAATCGACGAGAATTCATGCAAAAATGTAAAACTCGAGTATTTTCTTTTTTTTTCTTCCCCCCCTCCCGAGGCAACGAAAATTACACAATAATAATTCTTATGAAAAATAAAAAGTTATATAACTTACAGAACGCGCTCGAACGGCTTATCTTGTTACGCGTTAACGCGGAACGTAAACCGGTGAGATTAAAAGAAGGCTGCCATCGTCGAAATTACGCGGAAATCTCTGCAAATCCCTAACCCATCGCGTCCGGTCCATTTGCGCTGCCGGTGTAATCGCGGTCGGTCGAATAAAGAAGCGCGATCGCGAGAGCATCGGGAATCGGCCGCGCGGTGCAACAGCGTAGGAGAGGAAAAAAGAATCGCGATTCTTTGACCCCTCCGTCGATACGGCGCTGGCCGTGTTCCCGAGGTTCTCCGCGTATATGCACGGAAAAAAGCTCGACGACGAACAGGTTGGTAGGGGGATTGAACGAGGTTCACGTACAGGATGCAACGGCAGGTGGGGATGGATGAACGAGACAGCGGGGGCGGTGGACAAGGGAGGAAAGAGCGAGGAGGTATACCAAGCAGGTTGATTAGGGGAAGGGTGAAGGGTGTCGGGTGTACCGGTTGTAGCGGGGATCGAAAAGTGGGAAGAGTAAAAAGAAAGAATGGAAGAGAGACGCATCGGCAATATCGGCGACGAGGTGGGGGTCGGTCGGTGGCAGTCGGAGAAGGAAGCCGACCAACGCAAGTCAATCGTGCGTCTCTTAATAGAAAAGTGGGGTCGATTTATGGGTTATAGGTAAACTGCACTCTCACCCCTTCTGTATCATCGACCCGACCCTCCCCTCGCTACCGATGTCCGCGCGCGTTTTCCTCGCCACCTCTCCCGCGTCACCGGCCGTCCGATCGTCCGACAGATATCGCTCTTTCGTTTTCCATCGTGGCATCCCCCTTTTGTCGACGGCCCACGCGTGCTCCACGGCCCTGACCGACTGCCACGTGAGAATCCCCCCATGTGACGACCGGCGATCGCGAGGCTAATTGCGCGGCTCCGCCGGAGACAACACCTAAACGACTGATGTGCGGTGACAAAGCGTGCCGCGTACCGTCGATGACCGATATACGCATTGTGATACTATCGGTTACAGACGACGCGAGTATAATACGCGACGTGTAGCGCCGGAGAGAGATGCTCCACCTTGACGTCAGAGGAACATTAGCGGTTCATCTAAAGATAGAGATTTTTTTCACGCAGCTTATGGTTATTGGCTCTCAAATAATTTTGAATAACTAATAAACAATCTCGTCTACAAACATTCCGCGCATATTAACAATCACAATTAATAACACTTTACACGTATTTTTAATTCAAGTAAAAGTTGTAAACGAAGTGAGAAAAGCTTGAAATAAAAAGATGCATATTTTATAATTGAACTTCTCGTTCCATTTTATCAAATGAGAAAAGAGCGTTTATCTCGAACGATGTGTGCGGGGAGTTTTGTATCAGCGTTGTCGAAAAAGATCCAAAATTTTATCTATAAATTATAAAAATAGATTTAAAAGTGGTTGTTCGCGTATATTTTTCGAAAAATCTCATTGCACAAGTCACGTTTCCCGATCGTTTCCCGATTTCGGAAAAGTCACTCTCGTTCCGTGCCTGTCGAATCTATTTATTTTCGTTCTAAGTAATCCAAATCGAGAACAGGAGAAACTGGTGTTCGCGCGTTATAAGCTCGGAAAAAAAAAAAATTCAATAAAAATAGTTCGTATAATTCGCTCGTGTCGACGTATCAAGTTTTGCTATTTGTCACAAAGTGAAAAAATAATTGATTCAATCGCGCGATATAAATTGCCGCAAGCATAGCGTCTATATTAGAGGTACATGGGTTTCGAATAATAATCTTAATCATATAGCTAGGGAAGCGAGATTTTCTCGCTGATACAATATCCACGCGATTTTCTATCTTTAGCCGTTGTAATAAAGTAGTGTTCGCCGACTCGCGGGGGAAAAGCATCGCGAAGAGTTGCGGTAGAGACCAAGGGGGAGGGGAAAGGGGGAGAAAGAGCTGTTATTCCCGACGGCGTCGTTGTAATTTTTGCGTAATGAATACGCACTTGCATAGCATCGCACCCGGAAGTTCGCTATGATTCTCTTTGGAAAATTCATCAGAATACAGGCGGTATACGGAAAATTAACTCGCAGAAATGTACTCCGCATTTTCGTTGATTCATGTTTAACAATAGCTTCTCATGTAGAATGGAATCCATTTGTCGAAAAATAAAGAGAACCGGGGAAAATGTAATTCGTAAATAACGCACGTAATCGCTTTAGCTGATCTTTAAGACTCGTTCCGCTAAATATACTCCTCTCCGCGGATCAAATTTTTCCACAATCGGTTTTTTTACTACCTATTTTTATTCGACGAGATGTAAAATTTTAATAACAAACATCTCCCTTGCATTCGCGTTCGTTTTATGAATTCGAATTTCCAATAAACTTGACTCGGTGGATAACATATTGAAGCGATTGACAAGAAACAAGTTCGTCGTATATCGCGTTTATATGCTGATAATTAATTTTGTTTCCCAGCGTTTCGTTCGTTGGCGACGAAAACGGAATGCTATTCTTTCGTCGCGCCGTCATCTAAAATGCCAACATTACTTTAATATCGCATGAATTTTGTGGCAATTTGAAATTTCGCGCAATAAACGTTCGTTGTACACGATAAAACAGCACCGCGAAGCGTGTCGTTCTCATATAGTGTTCAGATAGAAACTAAAATTGCTTGGGTGGCATATGAAAGTTGCACGTGAAAGTTGGCGAGCTTAGGTCACCATCTCGCGTTGCGAATTAACGATTTCCGCAGGTGATGCGTGAATTAATTAAAAAAAAAAAAAAAAAAAAAAAAGTGTCCGCTTCCCGCCATCGTACTCGACGCAGGGACGACCGCGCGATCAGAGGGAAACGGGGAAGAAAGGACAAAAGCCGAATCGGTCGCGATCCCGTTTTCCTAATTAACGAATTTATTAAAATCACACGCCGTTCTATCTCCCTTTCACGCGCGCGTGCGCGCGATTTCTTTCGTCGACGCGACGGCAGTGACTAATAACCCGATTTCCCGTAAATTTTGTCCAACCCTCGCGCGTCTTTTTTTCCCTAGGAAATAACCGGTTTAATCAGGAACGGCTTCCTTCCCGTGCTATTTGCACGAAATTTCGGAGTTTCGAGCCCGCACGATACATGCGGGTGGCACAGCTGCGCCGAATGCCGGCTAAAATTAGGATGTGTGCGCGCGCGTGTGCACGCACACTGTGTTGTGTTTGTGCGCGCACATACGTACATATATATATATGTGTGTGTGTGTGTATGCGCGCAAACGCGCGCAGAGGCCTCTTTCTCCTTCCGTTTTCCGCCGCGTGTATCTCACCGGCTCTCTCAGCCCCTTTCACCCCTTTCCGTACCCGGCGCTCTCTAGCCCTCTCGCTCCGCCGCTGGCCGCGCACTTTTTTCTCGCGTCTGCGGACGAAGATCGGTCGCTTGCTACGAGGAGAGAGAGAACGAGGAGTAGAAAATGAGAGGGGCCGTTGGAGAGAAAAAGCGACAGAGAGTGGCAGAGAACGGGGGAGGAGGAACGGCCGAAAGAGAGAAGCCGACCGGCGGAAAGAGCGAGAGAGAAATCGGGAGAGCCGAGAGGGTCGATAGGTGGGCACCGACCATCCCAAAAGTACGCGCGCACTACCACTCGCCTGGGGTACGAAGGGTCGTCGGAGGCGACGACGCTCGGCTTTATAAATATCTGCCGTAGAACGTTAAACAGTTCCGCCGTCGCTAATGAAAATAGGTATAGAGTCTGAGAGCTGATGCCCGTCTACGCGCGCTGATCTGATAGAGTTTTATATGCGCACGTATATACACTGCGGGTTTAATTATTTCTTAAAAAGATCCATAACGCTTGCGTTTTAGTAGTTAGCGCGAGAGAGCTCGGCTAGCGCCAACTCTCGCGGCCGCCGTGCAAAGCGACTAACGAGATGCCGCGCGTAGTCGAGACGACCAAAAAATCGCCGACTCTGTGTTTTGTGACAACGTGCAGACCCCGGCGCACACGCTTCGGCTAAATGAGCCGTCTTTGATTTTGAACACGAAGAATGTATTTTTAGCAAATTGTAATTACGTAGACGTATGTTCTCTTCCTATTTCCGCTGCGCGGCGCGTCAAACAATATTATTTCTCGCGTGTGCACCTGTGCGAGCGCAGCACGAAACGGTATTCATTTACGTAGCACATAAAGAGAATATATGTACAAGGCAAAAATGGCGGTAGACGTTTCCAACAAAAATAGGCGCGGGAGAATATATTTTAGCAAAAAAAAAAAAATTATTATTATGCGCGATGTATAATTACGTGTAGCGCGTGAAGAGAATTGTTTGCGATATATACAAAGAGAAAGGCGACAATTCGCGGAATCAAGGAGCAAAAAATAATTGGTTATAGAAGAGGAAACTCGCTTTTACTTAATTAATTACCGCACATTCAACCTTTTTCGCAACTCTCCGCGTCTATTTCGATTTTCGCGTTTATTTAGATAAATGATTGGGGGCTCTTGAAAACGGGACCGCGCGCGCAGAATCGCCGCGCGCGTACCATAAATCCGTCACTGTCGATTATACTTTCCGTTCCTATAATCAACAACGGGGGCAAAGTAACGGCAGCGCGATTAAAGCAATTTTAGTTTTCAATTAAATTTTTTAATATCAATCCTAACATGAGACCTGCCAGAATCATCTCTTAAATTAAAATTATTCCGTGTAAAATAGCTTCGCTTTTGCATTGAATTCTGTATAGTGCGCTATACGTCCGCATTTGCGAATGTTCTTTCGTCGAAATTCAGACATAATTTATACGCGTTTCGCAAAAATATCCAAATTATTGCAAATTATTATTATACGTTATTTAATAGCGAGATTATTCCTTGTAAAACAATAGTACAAAAACTAATGGTAATAAGAAAGCTAGAGCTTACTGACGTAGGATATTTTTAAAATTTTTGTCTCGGAATAAAAAATATTGTTTTTTTGTTAATACGACTAAGAAAAGAACCGAAAGTATCTCCAAAGTTAAAAGTACTAAGTCGGAGGAGAGGTTGAGAAAAGACATTAACGCGCCTTCAGAAGTCGTCGGCTGACGTCTGAGATTTAGAAGCCGCAAAATAACAAAAGCTTAAACAATTTCCGGCTACAAAAGCGGAGCCATTCTCGTGCCCGACGTCGCGCCATTGTTTGCCCCCGCTGGTCACCGGCAGGAGCTGCGGAATCGCGGCGGTCCAGAGGGCGGAGAGTGGTATGGGGTCACGGAGCTGGGGTAAGAGAAGCTCCCGCTGAACCGCCACGTTAATATCTCGCGAATGCAGTATCGCTTTAACGGCCGCGTTGTTCCTGGAAGGAAACGAGAAATTCTTCTTTGCAAAAAAAGTCTGACATACTTTAACTCAACCACCTGGATTTATACAATCGGCTAGCTTCGAAGAGAGATATGATCTAGTTCGAATAAACAAAAAAAATTTTTATATTATTTATTTTTTAAATATTATTTTCTTTACACGCCATTTTTGAAGAGAGGATACTAAACTGAAGATAATTTTTGAAACCGACATTTTTGTTAGATTCTTTCTACCAGAAAAAGCGCGTGTAAATAATCACAATCGATTCTATGAATCTTGATTGTTGCTGCTTTTATCTAGACGCTGATTAGACTTTTCTCGAATGTGTTTCTCGATTCATGTCGTACGAATCAAGAGGCACGGTACTGCCTCTGCGTCGTTCGAGCGCGACTTCGTGCGTGTCATTAAAAACGTAACTAAACTAAAATCACGTGACAAAGAAAAGAGTAAAAAAGAGAATATATATATATATATTATTATATATATTTTTTTATATATATTATATATAATATTCTATATTTATATATCCTTAGTCACGTGACCGAGGTCAGTGACCTCGCCGCGGTCACGCGACCGGGGTCATTGACCTCGCGGCGGTCACGCGACAGGGGTCATTGACCTCGCGGCGGTCACGCGACCGGGGTCATTGACTTCGCGGCGGTCACGCGACCGGAGTCATTGACCTCGCGGCGGTCACGCGACCGGGGTCATTGACCTCGCGGCGGTCACGCGCCCGGGGTCATTGACTTCGCCACGGTCACGCGACCGGCGTCAGTGACCCTGCCGCGGTCACGTGAGCAAGGTCAGTGACCTTAGCGTAGTCACGTGACTTTAAAAACGTGAGTAAAGTACAGTCACGTGTTGTCTTTCCACTTCTTCTTTTCAATTTTTGATTTTCATTTTTATACAATATTTCTGACATCTCTTTAATGTGTATTATATGATTTGTAAGACGTATACTAGCTGTCATCGCGGTAACAGGTGTGTTCACTGACACTACACGTCAAAATAAAAACTATATTGCGCGCGCCTGTGTTGTGCTAGTATTAGTAAAATTTAAATATAAAATATTAACATAATATTTTAACTCCTTTTTTTTTTTAACGCAAAAGACGCATTGCTGCAACATTGCTTTCTAAACTACTTTTTAAGAAGTTTCTTAGCAAACGTACATAAGCCTCATACATAAATCTGTCGAGTCAGATATTTTCCAAGAGTGCAGTTATATCTTTACTTAATCCGTTCCTTACATCCACGAAGAGGGACTAGCCCAAAGACTCGCGATACACAGCGTGATATCAAACGAAACGGGGGAAGGAAGGAGGAGAGCGCATGGTAGCGGTCGTGGTCGGTGGCATTGCAGAGATCCGCGGACGCTCTGTCTTTCTCACTTTTTCTCTCTCTCTCTCTCTCTTTCTCTCGTATAGTAGTAGTGGTGGTGCCAGGCAGAGATGGTAGTGGTTCGGGCGACGGTTATCAAAATTGCGCGTGCCATTATAATTTTAAAGCCGGCTTTCCTCGTAGTACCGTCGCTTGGACGTTGGTCCAGGAGGCAGGCGGTGGCTGAGAGGGACGGTGGAACGAACGGGGAAGGGAACGGGATGGAAGGCCGGCGAGAGAACCGTGGTCCGCGGTGGACATAGGTAGAGGAACAGGAAGGCGGAGGTGGAAGAGAGGATGGCGGCGGCAGTGACGGTGACCGAGGCTAGGTGGCTGAGGAGGACGGCGGGGCTGGGGCTCCGTGCACGCTGGGGATTGAAGTTCGGGACGACCGACCGTGGGGTGGCGGCGGGCGGGAAGGGCCGGCGAGGGTGGGTCATTTATTTCCCTCCCGCACGGCATAATTTATCGCGAGGATTTTCGCGAGAGCACGCAGAGAGAGCGCCCGCGATAGAGGAGGAGGCGGATAGGCGTGTGTGCGGAGAGAAGAGAACCGTAAGAGGGTCGGAGAGAGCGGCAGGGGGCAAGAGAATGGAGAAAGGGTGCTCCGTCGCTGCCGCTGATGCTAGCCGCTGGCGGTATCAAGAAACCGATGTAAATGGAGGCAAGGCCATACTTATTCTACGTGTTGGACCTTGCGCCTCGCGTTTGATGAAAGAATCGGGTTTGTGGGAAAAAATTCAGAACTCTAATGGGAAACATAAATCTACCGATCAAAAAAGAATCGTGTAACATATCAAGCACGTTTTCTAATTAAATTATGTAAAACTATAAAATAAAATTTATATCACCCTTTAAGTATCTTTATTCGCATCGGAAGCACAGCTCGGTCTTTTCAAAGAAACATCGTCGCGATGGAATCGCCAGGAGATATTAATGCTAGTCAAAAATATCTGTTTATTGATGACTTTTGTAATATTGAAATCGTAGGACAAGCTAAAACACACACACACACACCCGCATGTCCAATACATTGATATCCAAGACATTAATCGAGAAATGTTACAATATGTATAAATGTCTCTGGCTATTATTATATTGCGTAGGTTCTCGCGCTGTACTGACCACTTCATCACGTTGCTACCAGCTTGGAAATATTTAATTATGTTCATTATTTAAGTATTTACTTTCCTCCATTGTGAAACGAGGGAATTAATATTAACTACTTTCCTCAATTAAACCCTTAAAACAAAGGATCGCTTGATTAACGATTATCGACGAAAAAAAAAAAGTATTATTCTCGTAAGCTAATAAAGTTAAGCTGAGGTGCCTGGGATTAACCTCATTTATATACAAATCGATCACACGTAAATTCTATCGGAATAATTAATAATTTGCGCAATTCGATGTACCTCTTACATGAATAACATGTTTGCTAATTAACTGCATGTTTTATATGTATATAAGTTACATATAATTCGATCTTACTAAAAGAGAGACAGATATAATGTTGCTCTCTAATATATCAATCGTAATAAAACGTTCTTTCTGTTTTATTCTTTAATATATAAGCATAGAAATAAATGGAACTTATATATAAATATATGTATATAAAAAAAATTATTCTTTTTCAATATAAATAATAATATTTGGTTATTAAATTTTGAACAAGTTGTATGTCAGGAAACTTTGTTTTCGCTATTATTTTAACTATTTGGTAGTTTTCGTGAAGTGGTCGCCAGTTGGAAAAAGGGCGTGATAGCCCTAACCGCGTGACACCATCATTGATTTTTGTCCACACGGAAGAGGTTACCCCTGGCGGAGGCACGTAGAAAAAAGGGTGAACGGTAGGATCAAGGACGACAAGAAAAATGTGACGGAGCTTCTTCGCAAGCACAAAAAAGAAAACCACGAAAGCCGTTGTCCTTCGTTCTTCTGACCAGACATGAGGCTTTCCAAATAACAAGGATCAGGAAAGTACAAAGATAACTTAGAGATTGTTTTTCTATGTAAACGCAACAAATAAAAGAATCAGAAATACAAATTTAAGATTTAAATTCTGATTTTTGAAATTCTGATATTTAGTTTTGAATAATTAAAAAAAATAATAATAAGGTAGTAATGATAGTCACTGGCGTACGATATTTTTTTCTCGATTATATCTATACTTTTCAAATATGTGCTTTTATATATTTTTTTTCACATGTATTTTATTTTGTGGTACTAAAAGTTTTTTTCTTTCAGAAATTCTAAATCGCACAGAAAATAATTATTATCGAATGTGTAAGAAATAAAAGATCAATTATTTAATACGTATAATATAATGACTCGGAATTGTAACAGCAAAGTATAGAGAATTTTTAGTTAATTTTTTATATAAAACAAAGAATATTTTGCTTCTTATGCAAATCGAAAGATAACCGGACGTGATAGTGAACGATGTGACATACGTGTGACCGTATGAACCTATCATTGATTTCCGTCGACGCATCGGAGGTTAACCCCAAATAGAGGGACAATGTCGGGGCAAGAAATACGAGAAAAAAGAAACGCCGGCATAGTCGGCGAATATTTCGTGGACAGGCCGGAACGAGGATGTTGTCGCGGGCAAGAAATGGGGTAAAATTACGGCGAACGGGGTGAACCGACGAGGCAGTATTTGAATCGATTCGGAAGCCTTGAAAGTCTAAGGGATGTTGTTCCGAAATTGATCCTCGGCACACACGGCGCCATCGCCCGCGTAAAAGTTGCGTACTGCGCACACCCCTGCACCGAGAGCCCCTTCTACAAGCCTCTTTGCCACCCCTACGATGGCGGAACGACGTGTCGGTTGCGTGCGAGAGAGCGAGAGGACCGAAGGGAGTCGGGGTAGCGGGAAGCCACCCTGGTGCGACCTCAGAGGGGAAAAATACACACGTCGAAGTGCGTTGGTCGCGAGGGTGGCGGCGCACAGCAGCGCCGTCGACGCTGATGGTGGAAAGGTGGGTAAAAAGTGCGGTGAGTCCGGATTGGACCGTTATCCTGGGGTGGGGCACCTTCTGGATCTCTCCCGCCGCTAACCCCGCCGCGTCCTCTCGTCACGCCGCCGTGGAAACTACCCTACTGTCGTGGAAAACCTCTGCCGTTTTCCAGATCTCGGCTTTTCCGTCAGAAAATATTCACTCGAAGGGCGAGGGTACCATTATTCCCGCATACATCCCTGAATCCTTGCGGAATTCTGATCTTGCTGAGACAACGAGCCTTGGGAAATTTCGACGGGACAAAGGGCCGTTAATTTCGGAGCGACTTCGCGTGAAAGTTGAAATTTTAGAGGACGGATAATCATCGTCGCCCTCGGCACGTTTCTTACTTAGCGCTCATTTGGCCATTACTGTTTTTACAAAGGTCGATTACACTAAATCTCTCGAGCGCTTTTAGTAATTGTTTCATTTTATAAAAGTCTTCGTTAATTAGCTATTTAATTTATGTACAAATATTCATACACGTCACATTCAGAATCTTTTCTTTTATTAATTTTATCATCAGACAATAAACGCGATCAAAAAAACGTTACATAATTTTTGATCTCTCATATTATTTTACACTATATTTTACTTCCCTCATTTTCTAGAACCATATACTAAAAAAACGTGCTCGAAAAATTAAAATCGAAAATGATATTACTCTTATTTCTCTTCGATTAAATGTTTCTCTGTCACATCTGTAAAAATTCTATTACAAGTATTCTTCGAATAAAAATTAATTCTCAAAATAATAAAAAGGTTCCTTAATTTTTTCTATTTGTCAATATACTTATATACGTCACAGACAGTAATGCAATACTTGACTGACGCGCGAGCGAAGTCCGTCCATTAGAGAGACCATCTATAGATTGTTCGATCTACACTGACCGGGTGATATCTTTAGAGGTATAGATCGGAACGACGGCGCGCGTGGGAAGGGAAAAAAACGCCACCGGTTGCGAGAGGCTCCTTGTCGCCTAATGGAAATTCCACGTTTTGTCGCGAACGAACGGACGGACCGACGAGTCGGCGGGCCACTCGGAAAACGTAAAAATTGTCACTTTCAGCCGGCGCGCTTTGCATAATGCGCGTTACGCGGGGCGATCAGCATTCATAGAATAATTTCGTTCTAGAGATGCGCGCGCGCACGCTCTTTCGCGACCTATCTGTCCGCCACGGCTGACAGGTTTTCCGCGGACCTATTTTAATTATCTCGTCCTCCGAATTATTCGCTCGGGAGAGCGTGACCTGCCTTCGGAAACAGCCGAAAAACTCTTTTTTCCCATTAATCTGTCTGCGTTCCGTCTCCGGATGAGAACGTCCAAAGGCGACTGACTGACTCGCCTAGGATGTAAAAGGCGAGAATCGGTCGCTCCCGTTTGTCTCGTCGAAGCGAATGATATTGAACATTTCTAAATACATTGCGATTCTGCCCACGATCTAGCGATGATTTTAGGATCATTCATATGCAACAATTTTCTCACGAAATTACGTATTTAAGCTATGATAAATTGGCATGTATTTCCGGATTTTGCATGCGTTAACAACCGACTTTGCAAATTCGGCCTGGCTCTAAAGCGTGTAAACTTTCAGTTCTACGCGTTTGTTGTTCAACGCAATGTATTTATACACGATTCATACTCCAATTACCGACGCTAAGGAGATTTTAACATGAAACACACAGTTTACGCAGGGAGCGTGCAAATGTCCGGGCATAAAGAAGTGCACGTTGTACAAAGGGGCAAAGGAGCTTTGGTAATGAAAATTCTTGCATCACGCAAATGTCCGCGACGCTGCCGTTTCCGCTTTTGCAATTTCACCGAGGAGTGTCACCGGCCGGCCTCGTCGTCAAAGGAAGACCGAAAATACGAGCTCAGGACGGGTGGACGCGTATATACACGTCACTCCCGCCTTTTTGCTGAACGCTTGCAGCTTTACGACGTATTTAAAAGCCCAATTTATTCGTCGCGCGCACGCCACCAAAGACGGCCCCGTCTCATTCACGAAATCGCGCACGGCCGGCCGCCCTTTTACAATTAGCGGCGTCGTTCTCGGTCGTCGCGACGCGACGAGACGCGACGCTGGCGGCTGCGAAAAGCGAAGAACGCGGGTGGACGAACCGGGGAAAAAAAGGTCCTTCCAGATCGTAACATCCCCCGCGCGCGACGCGATAATTAATCAAGCTAAGAAAACCGTACGACCGTGAATCGTTTGCCGGAGAGTAGAAGGAGCGGAATAAAACGAGA
This sequence comes from Pseudomyrmex gracilis, assembly GCF_002006095.1. Classification (NCBI taxonomy): domain Eukaryota; kingdom Metazoa; phylum Arthropoda; class Insecta; order Hymenoptera; family Formicidae; genus Pseudomyrmex; species Pseudomyrmex gracilis. Next base: position 1,289,465 of record NW_018020600.1, read on the forward strand.
GAAAAAAAAAGAGAGAAGAAAAAAAGATCGAGCGGTGTTGCACGATGTTCAAGAGAGGGTAAAGACGGGGTTGGGTAGGTATCAAACAGAGAGGTGGCAGCAGCTTGTAGGCAGGGAATTTGGCGGGAAAAACGAATCCAAACACTACGCCGGGGAATGAGCGAGAGGAGCAATACATCACGTTCTTCTGGTAATAGAGACTACACGACGGTGGGAAAAACGCAGCGGGAGAGGAAAAAGGAAAGAGGAAACCGAAGGACCCATGGGGCCTCGCGGGGTGTTCGCGCGATCTTCGTCTCTCCGTTTCTGATGTTGTTCGCATTTTTCTCCCTCGTATGCTTTTTCCCCTACAGCGCTTTTTTCAGTAACATCCCGATAGGGGAAATCAACTCTTCGTAACGACACGTTCCCCACCACTCACGTCTACCACCACCACCACCGTGGCTCATCGGGGGCGAAGGGGGGCCGCAGGCACGACGGAGGGTAATTTTTAAAACGCCGCTTGCGGGAAAATAAAAATTAGCCGGGGAGGGAGGCACCATCGGTCTTCTCCCGAGGGGAAAAAAGAAAGGAGGAACGGCGAGCGAGAGAGTCGACGCTCGACGAGCGGGCGGGAACGGGACGGATATAGAAAAAAATCTGAGGGTGGAGGCTCATTTTTCAGAAGGAGAAAAAAATTCGGGAGGGTGGAGGTCAGGATCCTCGAATCACCGGTGGTAGGGATTTGGCGCGGGCGGGGATTAAAAAAAAAAAAGGATAGCGCGATACCCCTCCACAACATGTCCCCCTCTGCGCGACTGGATCGGAGAAATTTACAGGGTGTTCCAGAAGGTATCGTTCCGCTTGCATTTGTGGCGCGCGCGATGCGTCACGAGGTAACGCGTTATAGTATACCGACCGATCAATTTGGCGGGAAACGATCGAACCTTTCACGGCTGAAAACCGACTGACATCTGACAGATTGGTCGTCGCGCCCACCACGAGCGTTGACCTACTCGCATATAATAAATACCGAGACGGGCACTTAAGTGAAATAATTCGGCTAATAGTTTTTTCTTAAGTGAAAATTAATTCGATTAGTTTTTCTCTCTTAATCACTTGCCAGACAGGTAAAACCGAAAAAGCAAATCGCATTGAATTATTCAAACTGAAAACGTGGAAGAACGCATTAATTTTCTTCTTTTAATTCAATTTGAAAGTTCCATTTCCAGCAAATATATTCGAGAATTTAGTGAGCTAAAAATTATTTTCAGAAGTTTATTAAATTTTTGCCAGAAACCCCAGTACATAACATTGAACCGAATCTTCTGTGTGCGTGTGTATTTCTTTAATGGATACGTATTAACAATTACCAACACTAAAAGAAACATATCGTAGAGGTGACAACTTCCGTTTCGTTCACACTCTCGTCGAATCGGCTCTAGAGAAATTTATAGGCTGTTTCCAACAGCTATCGTTTCACGCAGATTTATTGTCACACGCGATGCGGTTCGCGGAGAGGCTCTCGCTATAACAACGAGAGAAAGAGAGATCTATAGAGATTGATTAATTCTATTATAGAGAGAAAGCGTATAGATTTCTTGACGCGTATTCTGCTGTTATTTAACATCGAGAAGAAAATAAGTAATCGACGAAAAGTAATTAAATTAAATTTGGAAGCTGCAACATGTGCTATTTAATTTCTGCAATTTTTAACCGGAAAATGGAGAGCGTTTCAACGCGCATATCATTAATGTTATCTCAGATTAATGTCAGCCGCACGTCCATCTTCCAAATCGCCGCGCCATGTTTACATTGGTAGCTTTATTCGATTCGAACTAACCGCATCGTTATCGTCCCTGGAGGAAAAATCATAGGGATTTTAGCGTCACCGAAAGTATCGGCCTGTTCATGTTTATTGGCATATGCGATGCGTCATGGGAAATCGTGTTATAGAACAGGGAGAAACGAACGATCGGTTTGATCGGGAAACTCACCGAAATTTCCAACAACGCGATCGCTACGCTGTGCGATATAAATCTGCTAGCTTGCATAACAGAAATTCGCTATGATATCACACGCGACACGCGGAGAATCAGCGGCTAATAAAAGTAATACAAAGTTAAAGAAAAACTCAATCAATCTCACGCAGACGACAAAAATTAAATAACTTTTTGCGATATACACAAGTGTTCGTATTATTTTTTTTTTTTTTTTTTTTTTTTTTTTTTTTTGTAAAAGAAAAGAGAAAGATGTGAGACAAATGTAGAGTGAAAAACTCTATTCTCTGGTGGAAATTTATATCGATTTTAAAAATAGAGAATGGAATCTTGACCTATTCCTTTTATTTATTTTATAAAAAGTCGATACTTTATCCGCGAGAAATATTGCGACAGGTGTCGCTACAAACGTACATACTGCGCTCGTTATTATACAAAAACAAATATTAACTAATATTCTTCCTCTACATAAAAACCGAATACAGTGATACGATTTATTAAAGTGTTCGCGTGAATTTTTTCATTTCGCACCATCGTCGTAAATGAAAAGAACGTTCTGCTACGTGCATTTTCGTATCGCGTTCGCGCGTTATCGCTGCCAATTAAAACTCCAGCGCAATTCTCGCCAAGTGCTCGCGCGAGCAACGAAAATCGTGATACTTCGTGCGTGAATTGAGACAAACTCGATGCATTTTTTTTTTTCTATCAAAAAAAGAGAACATCCTTTATGAGGAACTTGGGCGATACTTTTGGAGGATCTGACAGCTCGCGGGCTCGCATATCTCCAGCTTGCGACAACGTGAATGCGCAAAGAGTTGAAATACTTTTTATATTGTACTCAACCGTTCTCGTCTCTCTCCCTCTTTCTCTCTTTTGCTGCGAATCATCCTAGTCCAATGCTGCGCGACTCACTTCTGATTAAGTTACCCTCCATTCTCGCGCGAACGATCGTTCGTATGTCGAGAACTGCTCCGCGCACATTCGTAATTCGTAGCAGGCCGCACTTAGCCGCACTAAATTGCATTCGTGAATCTCGTTAGGCAGCGTTTCTAGTCGGGCGCGACTGCTGTTCCCGCAATTTCGCACAGTGGAGTAGTCGTCGTCGAAGGCGGGATCATATCGCGATTTGTGAGAAACTCGACGAAACCTCCCATGAATACGTAATTTGCGAAATAATATGCCGGTGCGATCAGATTAGCGTGTTAGTTGCCTAACGAAAATCATCGAAGAATACAAAATTTATACGACGTGCATACGCGCGAGTATATACATATATAATATTGTTGTAGAAATTTAAAACTACCTAATATTGATTGTAGCTGAAAATCATAACCGATTCTCAATATATATTTATTTGCTTCGCATTTCAATCCGCACAAAATCATAAATCGGAACTGTTTTAATAATTAATTAAGTGAAGTATATCCCAGAAACAATATTAACAAATCGAAATCGCGCGGTCAAATTTCATCGCTCGCGCGATTACTCATTACTTAACTAAATTTCACGAGAGAGAGCTTAATATTCTTGACTAATTTTTCAACATGGCATTCTTAATATAAGCGAGAGCATATCCATTGTGCAATTTGAGCCTCAAAAGAAAAATTTGATACTGAAAAAACATTGACTATGTCATCGGATATTTTATTTCAGAAAACAGATCGGCGCTGAAGTGGAAAACGCTTTGTTGTCAAAAGCAGAATTAAGATCCTTTGATAAAATTTTTGAAAAATTTCCAACTTATAGCAACAATGTTGCCAATTGAGTTTACATCAATCAGACAATTTATTGTTGCTGTGTTGATAAAAATCAGTATTTGTTGATGCAAAATTAGCATTAATTAATATATCGCAGCGCGCGCGCGCGCACATACACGCACACGCACACGGATGCGCTGTAAATGTAGAAAAAAAAGAATATACGTAAGCGCGAAAATGTAAAAGTGGCAAAGAAACGGCAGAAGTGCATAGCAACGATTTTCTTCAATTACATTTCGCGACATTTGCAATAATACAAAGTACATACTCTAGAATCCCATCAAACAGCAGACATTCGCACTTAATGCACGGTTCATTGTGCCGCGATAACCATCCTTCGGAAGATCGATGGGAAAGCTGCAAGGCAAATTTCGCTTCCAGTATTGCGTTCGTCATATAACATGCGCGGGTTATAATCACAATGGAATTAAAGTAAAATCGCTTCTAACAAAATTAAGAAACAAAAAAAAATCATTACGTTTTAGTTTTACACTTTAAGAGTAAAACTAATTCTATCGATTTAATAAAAAGAGAGACTAAAAACAATTTTTTGTCATTTTGTCTCGCACTTATTGGTAAATTGAATTTTTTTTTGCACCTCGAATATTTCCAAATCTCTGAGCTTAATTGCAATAATAATGTGTTCGATTAACTTAAGATCGATTAAAAAACTCTAAAATAATCGTCTATTGTTCATTTACATTATTCCAGTGACGATCTCTCTAATATTCAAAATTATATTCGAAAATTGGGTTTTTATCGATTTTTCCCGTGCGCTCGTAATGCATTATATGCGGAGCAATGATGCTGCATCGTGAGCCGCGTATTAGTTCTATTACATTTATATTCCTGACGTATCCTCCCGATTCGTTTCTCGTGTGCGGTAACAAACGGCGGCGCGCACGTAGTTACAGCATTATCCGTATGCAAAATAATTACGAATGGCGGTGCACCACACACACACACAGACACATACGCATATACATGTGTATATATATGTATATACATATATATATATATGCGCGCGTGGCGGAATTTTATGTAAATCCGAAACCGCGGGTTGCCGTCTTAAGCCGCCGCCACCCTGTCGGTGTTTTATTTTTGCAAAACACCAGCTTAATACCCTAATTAATGTAATTTGGTTTCTATACCGGAGCAACTCTTCCTCCTCTCACCACTGATTTCTCGCGCGTCCTCTCGCCCCCGTGTCACCCGCGTTTCTCCCGTTAACTCCCGGCTTCTCTGCACCCGACGGTGACCATCCCCTTTCCGGCCACCGAACGGCCCGATGGTCATCTAAACTTTTCCCGTAATTAGTTATAAATTTCATTCCCGTTCTACGTAACAATATTCCTACGCGACCTCGCTGGAACACCGTGTAGTGGTGGTCGCGCGGAACAGGAAACGCCTGGGGAGTGGGAGAGAAAGAGAAAGGGGGTGGAAGAGGACAACTTTGGGGGAGAAAAAAAAAGCGAGGAGGGAAGACGCGGGAGATGTGAGAGAAGGAGATGCTGAATTTTGCTTCCCGCCAGCGCGGTGCCTGTCAGAAATACGGAGGAAGGGGTGAACGGCCGAAAAGGAGGGGTGAATGATGCGGCTGGAGGGGGTTTGATGGAAACCGGACGATCGGAGGAAAAGAGAAAGAGAGATGATGCGGGTTAGGAAGGGGGTGGCGAGGCAGCGCACGCTAACGAACGAACGAACGAACGAACGAACGAACGAATGAACGAACGAACGAACGAACATGGTATAAAGAGAGCAGGATGGAGAAAATTCGAGCCCTCTACACTCTCTAACCAAGTAGTAAAGCCACCTGGTGGGGGCGGCGGCCATTTTGCGAGCCGCGAAAAACAGCCCTCCCCGAGATAGCGCGAAGGGGGTTTCTGCCACTGAACCCAGCAACTACCATTCCCCCCTGCTCTCTTTCCTTCCCCCTCCTCCTTCTCCGACCGTCCCTCCAAGAGAGAGAGCCACCCTCGAACCCCTTCGCTCACGTACACGCGCATTTCTCTCGGGCGCTCTTATTCACACGGTACTTCCTACGACCCTGTATTAAGAGCAAAATGTGGACGAACATTAGACACTAACGCTCGTTTAAAAATACATTCGTATTTGCGAACTCTCTGGCAGTCAGGCTCGGCTGCGCGGTGTAAAGAAAGACGAGAAGCTTCGTTGTTAGCGCACGGCTGCTGGCGCAGCACGCGAAATTTTTTCGGCGGAAATGAAACTTCTACTCGCCGCGCGCTTAACTCAATTAATCGAAAAAATAAATCAAGAGTCCGAAAAATGTATTTACTCACTTATTTTATTTTCTTATTTTACGAAGGGAATATAGCTTTTCCTAATAGTTCTGTGTATCGATAATATACAATGCTATAATGTTTTTTTTATCAATAATGCGCATCTAGCAAATTTGTTTCTGACAAGTTTCCAGGCAGTTTGCGAAGTAAACAGACGCTCCGACGATTCAGAATCTGAACAATTCGATGCCAATCAAATGTAACGTTCGGAGCGGTGCGCATTATCGACGCGGTGACAAGAAAATAAATTAAGAACGCGCGCGCGCGATGATTTGATTTTTAATTACTGGCGAATTTCGTGCAATTACATATTACACCTCGACGGTCTCGCGGGCGCGACATGTAACGCAACACTTAACGCGGAATTCATTATAGCGAAATAAACGGTTGAAATATATTATACTTAATTAGCACATTGTCGAATGCCGCGGCAAGACCTCATAACCCACATTTTCGCAAAATCAAATTATTGTTATTTTCGGAATCACCTGTTGGCAATACCCAATCCAATAATACCTCACGTCCCGCAGAAATCACGCGGCCACCGGCGATATATTTCTACGCGACGATTTTTCGATATATCGCAGAATTCGTTTGCGAGCAGATTACGAAATACCATTCAGCGTTTCGCGAGCCACAGATCAAGTTTGTGTAATCTAGCGAAAGTTAGATTGCTGCTCTTTCTCTTTTTCCCCAAATATTTACATTGTTCAATTTTACTTCTTTTTTTTTTTTTTTTTTTTTTAACGTAACCACAAAACTGGATTTCTCAACACTCTGTTTAATACAATTACTCGAGGTAAGATGTTTTAACGTTTCGCTCGCTTTCTCTTTCTCTTTTTTACACAATTCCAAATATACGTGTGATGTTATTATACACATGTGCAATATACGTAACCAGAGTTGAAAGAAAATCGGTAAAAAGACGCACAGAATACGCATTTAAGAGACAATTAAGAATATCTAAGAAAACAAAAAATAATAATTAATTATAGAACAATTGAAATAATAAATAAGAAAATATTTTAATTTATAAATTCGCAAGGGGAAAAAGTCAAGACTGACTCTGAGAAAAATTGAGCACAGTGGGAGCACGAGGCGATTAACCACTTTCCGTACGCCAACATGTAGAACCGCCTGCTCGGATGGCGGTCGACCCTCAGCCGGAGGGTGAACTTTTTTTGTCGGTACGGAGTGCGTGCGGGAACACGTCACCCTTAACGCCCTAACCGCCGCGGCCGATCGGCTGTCGAACAGGTTTTCTCGATCGGGCTGGGAGAGGGTGCGGCCCGAAAGCCGCAGGTGCAACGAGCGAAAAATTGAGGCCGTCCCCCCTCGTCGCACCGGCGAGGGAACAGTACTCTATTTGGTGAGGTTTCGCGCAATGTTTCGCCCTCCAGAGAAGGGCGTTCTGAGACCGCGAGTTGCCGCGAGGGTGCGTGGAAAACAGAGACTGTAGGTATTCCACGTGGACACGCCACGGGGGTGGAGATGGACAGAGCAGGAAACTGCCGTGGAACAATCGAATTCGCATCACATAGTGTCTACGGCTCTAGACATTCTCTCCCGTCTCTCTCCCTCTTATTTATTATCAATCCCCTCGTTCCCTTACTTCAACCATCCTTTCGCGGTTTTCTCCTCCGGCTTGTCCCACCCCCTCGCCGCCCAGGCTTCCCCGGCCATTCCTCTTCCGTCCGCGTTCTCGAGGCAACGAGGGCATTACGTCCAATTACAAGAAGCTTTCAGCAGATCAAATTCGGGATGGCGGAGTTTTGATCACGACCCAGAAGAGCGGCTTGGATCAATTAGAACGACGTCCGCTTCTCCGGCCCGCTTCACCCCCTCGTAAATTCGTTTTCGCGGTACGAATCGCATCCTGGCTTCGCTCATTCGCGCGAGATCCCGCCCGACTTCGCTTTCTTCCTTTATCCTTTTGATCAGGCTCACCGGACCGTGCGACAGCGTCCCTTCAACTTCGTCCGGTTGCGGCGACGCGCTCGGAATTGACTGATTGGAAGCGATATTCGCCCGGCTGAAAGAACCGGACACGCGCGGTGTCGCGAGAATAAAAAAAAAATCATCGCTCGATCGTTCGATCGCGCGCCTACAACTCGGCGCGGCGAGCTCGACGCCGCCGCGTTGTTTCTTATGCAAGCGCCGCGCCGTTTGCGCGACATTATTTCCGTGCGATTGAAATTCTTATCGCGCGCCACGTATATCCGCGGAATATTTTCGCGTCGTGCACCCACGACGCGCATAGGCGTTTATTCAGTCGGTGGGCATTAACGTGAACACAGCTACAGCGACTACGAAAGGTCGACACGAAAATTACCTATGCGGGGTGGAGGATTACTTATGCGGAGGCGGACGGCTGGGCGAGCCGTAGGGATGCAGACGATGTGAAAGCTCAACTACCGTGGAAAAATAAATGTGCCGTCTGGCCGGAGGGTGGGTTGGCCATGCGAATCGCAGTTTCGGGAGGGAACTGTGTTTAAAATACGGACGACCGGATTAATCGGACTTGTCTTACATGACCCTCCCAAGACCTCGCGAGCGTCTCGCGCGGCAGACGCTTTAATTTCGGATCGCTGACATAAAGAACACTTTAGACTTTTCTTCGCGAATATATTCTTTCTCTTTCCGTGTGTGTTTTATTATTTTCAATAACAATATAAAAATATACGACATCATTATGTAGCGCGGAGGAACGTCGCAAATCTAATTCTGTAAAAAACCTATTGGTGCGAGAGATTTATCAACACTTTTACGACTTCTTACTTTAATGGCGGAAAGAGCGCGGCGTGTTTTTGCACGCACTTCGCGTGGGAAAATTCTAGAGCGTCGCGACTGACGCGAACGACGGATCCGTCGGCGTAAACTGCATCGTAAACTGCATCGTGCTCCGGCCTTTACGAGCGATCGAGCAATTACATGATCGGCCGTGGCGGGTCCGCCGAGCAGGTCGTACGTTACGTCGCCAGCGAACCTGGCACGGCCGTTGCACGGTCGACCTTTATCTGCCAACCTTGTTGTTCTTACATGACTCCCCTGATCACTGCGTAACCTCCCCCCTCCTCCCAACCCCTCCTTCCGAGGGAACCGAATCCTCTCTCTTCCTCTTGCGTCTATCTGCTTTCCATCCTCGCGGACTGTCTCGCTCGCGAGCACACGCCAATAAACAATGAATACATGAATATGAAAATTTCCATGAGAATTTGCCCGCGTATACACGCATCGTGACTCCGGGCCTCGAACAAACGCAGTGGCGGAGGCGGCGGCGGCGGCGGCGGCGTCGGCGGCATAACGGCGTTGCATTGCGTTGCATCATCCGCGTATCGCATCAATCAGTGATGAGCGGATTCTGTGCCGACTGAAACGCATAAATTCGCGATAGCGCGATTGAAACAAAATCCAGAGAGATAAGACTCTTTGTTTTAATAATACGTGTAAAGATGAATGTTTTGGAAATTCATCTTTTCTAGATTATACGTTAAAAACATTGCGTGTTGAAAGAATTTGATGCATCTCGAGCGGAGAGAGCAAAGAGAGAAAGAGAGCATTGCATTAAAACTTTTCGCAGAATTATACCAATCAATCAATCTCTCAATTTCTTTCGGAATATCTGTAGTTAGAAAAATACGCGACAGAACTCCGTTCAATTAGCGGCCAAAGGTGGATACTGCTCAACTCTGCACAAACTCGTACCTTTAAAAAAACGGATCCACCATGCCTAGACGGCGCGCACGAAAAGAATCGACATTAACGCCGATAGAAAACAAATCTCCGCCGACTGCATTCGTCGTGAGGGAAAAATGCAGCGCAGCGCAGCACGAGAACAAAAAAAAAAGAGAAAGAGAAAAAGAGAGGAAGAGCGCGCGAACAGAGAGTATGAAAGAGAAGAGAGAGAAAGAGAGAGAGAGAAAGAGAAAGAGACGAATACGCGGCTCGGCGAGCATCGGCGCGTTTATTCTTCCGCTGCAGGGCGGCACGTCGGAACATCGGAACGTGGCGGAAGCGAGCGGAACGAGCAGAGGCCTCCTCCCGTAATAACAGATGTAAATTACGTGCGTACACGTACACGCGCAACCAGGTACCGAGAGGGGTCGTCCCGTACGTGCGTGTGCGTGACGGCACCGACGATGAGTACGTGAATGCACGGCCGGGCTTCGTCGTCGTCGTCGTCACCGCCGTCGTCGCTGCCGTCGTCGGCGCGCACACGCGTATAGCCGCGGGTCCGGAATATTTGCAAGCCAAATTTTAATACCGGAATTAATTTGACCCGAGGAGGCGGACGAGTTTGAGGTAGTTAGGTACACACCTTCCCGGGGGTGCACGGCGCCCCGAATGAAGTTTCGGCAACGATGGCAAACGAGAGGGGAGAGGGCCTTCAAGCCATCGTCTGCCACCTACATCTAGAAAGGACCTCCTCCCCTCCGTCTCGCATTATGTAAAAAGTGTAAGCTAATTTATCGACGTCGAAAAGGGACGCGGACGGACCTCTCGCGAAACTTTCTTCCGTCCGTGGTACTTTGGCTTTATATCGTGAATTATTATGGCCGCCGCGTTCGACCCTTTTCTCCCTTTCCCGAGAATTCATCGTTGCCCCGCCGAATGCGCAGTGACGCGCAACTCCTCGCGCGAGAGATCTCCCGTAGCACACGGAGACGTTTAATAAACGCAACATCTCGCGGTGTTATCAACCGTCTGTGAGATCCCAGCGTTTTGTAGTGTATTTCTGTAAAACCAAAACGGGTCTTATCTCGGTCCTATCAGTCCGCAAAGTAATGAGCGCTACAAAGGACAGAGAAATTAACGAGACACACATACACACGCACACACACAGAGAGAGAAAGAGAAAGAGCATTGCCGAAGGTTGCGCGTCACTGCTTCATCTCGCGGCGGTTCTCTCCGCTTCGCGCTCTCTCTACACGTCTTTCTCTTCTCTCATTTCGCTCTGTCTGTGCCGTACCATTTTCTTTCCCGGGTGCTCCCTCTTTCCCCCTCCGGCTCGTCTCCCTCGCGCGTTCACCTACGTCCGCCCGATACAAATGGCCAAAGTAAACTTCGCCATTACGAAGTACCTGGCGCGGAAGTCACTCCGCTCCACGGAGCCACCCACCATTTTGGCGCCGCCATCCCCCACGATGGAGAAACTCCCCTTGGATTTTCCCGGAGAGAAAGAGACCCCCCCTACCCCCGGTGCCTGAACGCAAGCACGCAGCCGGTCATAGAAGGGCACCGGAAACTTATTCTGTCGATCCACCTATATTAACGTTTGTGAAAATAACGTGGAAATACACGAGAGTCACGGGAGAGTGAAGAGCGGCTAGACTGAATTAACAAAAGAACGAACAAACGGGGTTTTCGCACNTTGTCTACGTAAAATATACGTGAATGCAAACTCTAATGAGTATTAGATTAATTAAATACATGGAGTTTTGTGCGAGCATAATAACTCGCCTTGTCTCAAAGATATACGCGAATAATTGCTCGCGTGAGTAAGAGAGAAAATGAAGAATACTTGAAGATTGAAGACAGGTTTTCTCTCTCTCTCTCTCTGAAAGGATGACTTAGCCTTTTCAACGAGACTGCATATATAAGCGGAGCTTCTTTGGTCCTAACAATAAGATATGCGAATACATTAAACCGGACTTTTGTACGCGAAATGTCTCTTTCGTCGATTGTAAGCCAGCCAAAGTGAATTGTCAAGCGAGAGAGAGAGAGAGAAACTCGCCGAGGGAAATTGTTCGTTCTTACGCGAATAAGTTTATATCCGGAAGACTCAAAGCGCGATATTGAACTGCTTATAGCTGGCGGGTAATTAAATTTCGTAATTACCGGCTTGGTCCAGGAGAGATGGTGGGAGAGGAGAGCGCCGTTCGGCGATTTTAATTAAACTTATTTAGAGGCGGTACCGGGGCGACAATTAATTAAGAGTAAGGATACGCCGGTAATTAAAATCCCGCGAAGAAGAGGCCGATCGCACTCTGTATTACACGGGAGATACAAGGGCGGAGGGAGTTCGAAGAAGGGGCGACAAAAGAAAGGAGAACGTAGGGAAGAGAGACGAAAGAGAGAGAGAGAGAGAGAGAGTTGCGAGTTTGTCGGAAGGCTATTTTTGCAATCCGGGGAATTCGTGGGGTACGGCGCGCTTTTCATCGGGGCGCGCCATCTCCTAGGAGCATTAATTCAATATCTAATTAACTCGAGACCGCGCGCGAGTCTCGAGACCTCGTCTATTCTCGCGGGCGCGCTGCTTCAATTTTACGAGCTGTCGCGAAAGGCGGAGGCGGTGGGCGCGCGATATATCCTCGCTTCATCGTAAATAGCTTTCGCTTGGGAATTGTCGAATAATTCCAGGGAAAAACACAAACCGAGCGCCGGAAGNTCGCGGAAGTTCGCGCGATAGAAATAAATCATTGAACAAATATATATTCAGCCGCGAGTGATAGGAGCGGCTGTGCCGTCGCGCGAAACTTCCATTATGCCCGACCCGCGAGACTGCCCCGTCCGACATCTTGCGATTGCCGATGAATAAAAGAACCGCGGGAATTTGTGAGAAAAAGTAATGAATATACACATACATACACACACACATACACATATATGCATTACGCTATATACGACTTTCCTTTCAACTTTTCGTGCAACTCTTTTTCTCTGCCAGGTCGCGCGAACTACTTTACGAGCTTTACTACTTTACGACGTGCATATTCTCCGCGGCGCGACGGAGGGAAAATCGCCCTCCGTGCACCGTTCCCTTCGGGTCCGACCCTTCGTATCCTCCCTGCCATTCGATAAACTTTGTCGATTACACTTTTCCGTCGAGCGGGGCCGGCGGACGTAAGCGGCAGCCGCGCCCGTGTAAGTTAATGAATCTCACGTCGGGACGCGGGGCAGGAGGATATCCGGCTGACCCGAGGAAACTTGCGTCCAGAATTACGCAGGGACGAAAAGTGGACGTAGGTTCGTGTGCCTGGAGGGGAATAATCTAGTAATAGCTTCCGATATAGTCCTCTTCGCGCCGGCAAAAATCCGCCACGTAGGTTATAGCGAACCGATAACTGTTCAAGCTCGGTTTTAATTAATTAGAACAATTACTGCTTACGAGGCATTAACGTCCCGAAGAAGAGTACAGATTTGACGAGATAAAACAGAATTGATTTTTTTTTTTTTTTACAACGAGATGTAATGAAAACTAACAGAAGTGTCTTTCGAAAAACAGGAAGAAACGTTATCATAAAAGCGTCGTGAAGCTCAAAAGTAAACATATAAAAATCACTCTCTAATATTTCAATGATAATTGAAAAAGTGAATGAGAATATATTCTATTCTCTTCTAATTACGTATAAAAAAATTTAAAAAAACAGATTTTGTTATCTTTTCGAAATCTAATGATTGAATAAGAATAACAGTTTACTTTGATTAACTGCATCAAAACAAACAACCGGGAAAAAAATGAAATTGATTCGGTGAAATGTATCGCTTTAAGGAAAATGTACCATTGCGAAAAAGAGAGAACGTGGTCGACGTTCGATAAGTTTCACGTTCGCGTTATAGCATTCTCAGATACAAACATTCTGTATTTATAGAATGGTATTTCATTTGTCGAACGAAAGGGAAATAAAAACAATCCCCGTGCATCAGCTCGAAGCCGCTTGCTGCGAGCTTCAACGCGCGCGCGCGCGCGCGTGCTCGTTCGTCCGGCATTCTTTGATTTTCACTCTCGGCATCCTTGACCCAGAGACCACGTTCGATTCCAGCGTCAGCTTCAATTTTTTCGCGCGGTTCTTTTTATTCCGTCGATATACCTCACCTTTCTCTTTCTCCACGCCGCGCTCCTTCATCTCGCCGCGCTCCTCCTTCACGCCGTCCGACTTCCTCTAACCCCTGGGCGACAGCCCCGTTTCCTCTCTTTCCGACCAGACCAGGAGAGAAGCGCCGCGTCCTCCACCCTCCTTCTTCCTCCCGCCGCGCGTCTATTCGCGGCCCTATCCTTTCGCGTCGTCGCCATTTTGCGCCCTTCATCGATCCTGCGCCCACGCACTCCCATGCTTTTCCCGCCACTTTTCTCCCCCCTCGACCAAGCCGGTGTGCATCTCGTGCCGGCTCGCGTACGATGCGTACAAATCTTCTCTTCCCGTCTTCTCCGTCGGCCGAAAATATCGTCGCCGGCCGTTCGCGCTATGAGCCTCGACGACTCGCCCAAGTCGCTACCGTTCGCGAACTGAGATTCGTCTTTGCAGCCTTCCGTCGACGATCTCGCAACCCGGTTCGAAGCTCGATTTGCATAGAGCTACCGAAGGACCGGATTGAATCGCGAGTAAAGAGAGGGAGAGAAGAGACGGCGCTTTTTATGGTGGAGAGCGATCTCCATTGTCGGACCCCCAGCGTAGCTGCAGCTCGGCCCCCCTCCAAAATGTTCTGAGCGAGCTGCAGCAAAGGCTGCAGAAGCTCTGCAGGATTCTGCACAGAACCCTGCAGATCTTCCGTCTGGCCGGAGTTCGTGGAAACCCGTTTACCAAACAATTGGAGCGTTTAACTGCTTATCTCCGCAGTTTGTAAACAATACTGTCTGTTGTAGAAATGTTTCTAGCGGTTTGAAGGAAGCGGCTTACGCCGCGTTTAACGTGCGGCTCCGGCTTTGAAAGTTTTATAAAGTCGAAAGATAAAAAAAAAAAAAAAAAAAAAAAAA